>NC_053390.1:649151449-649488763 GCF_905171765.1 Bufo bufo | reverse complement strand
GCGAATTTGCCAATCTTGTGTTTTCTGGCAAATGCCAAACGTCCTGCACGGTGTTGGGCTGTAAGCACAACCCCCACCTGTGGACGTCGGGCCCTCATATCACCCTCATGGAGTCTGTTTCTGACTGTTTGAGCAGACACATGCACATTTGTGGCCTGCTGGAGGTCATTTTGCAGGGCTCTGGCAGTGCTCCTCCTGTTCCTCCTTGCACAAAGGCGGAGGTAGCGGTCCTGCTGCTGGGTTGTTTCCCTCCTACGGCCTCCTCCACGTCTCCTGATGTACTGGCCTGTCTCCTGGTAGCGCCTCCATGCTCTGGACACTACGCTGACAGACACAGCAAACCTTCTTGCCACAGCTCGCATTGATGTGCCATCCTGGATAAGCTGCACTACCTGAGCCACTTGTGTGGGTTGTAGACTCCGTCTCATGCTACCACTAGAGTGAAAGCACCGGCAGCATTCAAAAGTGACCAAAACATCAGCCAGGAAGCATAGGAACTGAGAAGTGGTCAGGTCACCACCTGCAGAACCACTTCTTTATTGGGGGTGTCTTGCTAATTGCCTATAATTTCCACCTGTTGTCTATCCCATTTGCACAACAGCATGTGAAATTTATTGTCACTCAGTGTTGCTTCCTAAGTGGACAGTTTGATTTCACAGAAGTGTGATTGACTTGGAGTTACATTGTGTTGTTTAAGTGTTCCCTTTATTTTTTTGAGCAGTGTATTTACTTCAGGCTTACAGTGGCTCAGACCGTGTGAGATACTCCCTCTACATACAGGGGTTTGATTCAGGGATTTGAAATACAGCCATTTGAAATACAGCCATTTTGTGCAAAGATATATTTACTTCAGGCTTACAGTGGTTCAGACCGTGTGAGATACCCCTCTACATACAGGGGTTTGAATCAGGCAATTGAAATACAGCCATTTGAAATACAGCCATTTTGTGCAAAGATATATTTACTTCAGGCCTACAGTGGTTCAGGCACTGTAAGATACCCCCTCTACATACAGGGGTTTGTTTCAGGGATTTGAAATACAGCCATTTGAAATACAGCCATTTTGTGCAAAGATATATTTACTTCAGGCCTACAGTGGTTCAGACCATGTGAGATACCCCCTCTACATACTGGGGTTTGAATCAGGTATTTGAAATACAGCCATTTGAAATACAGCCATTTTGTTCAAAGATATATTGGCTTCAGGCCTACAGTGGTTCAGGCACTGTGAGATACCCCCTTTACATACAGGGGTTTGAATCAGGCATTTGAAATACAGCCATTTTGTGCAAAGATATATTTACTTCAGGCCTACAGTGGTTCAGACTGTGTGAGATACCTCCTCTACATACAGGGCTTTATTTAGGGATTTGAAATACAGCCATTTGAAATGCAAACATATTGTGCAAAGATATATTTACTTCAGGCCTACAGTGGTTCAGACCGTGTGAGATACTCCATCTACATACAGGGCTTTGATTCAGGGATTTGAAGTACAGCCATTTGAAATACAGCCATTTTGTGCAAAGATATATTTACTTCAGGCCTACAGTGGTTCAGACCGTGTGAGATACCTCCTCTACATACAGGGGTTTGAATCAGGCATTTGAAATACAGCCATTTGAAATACAGCCATTTTGTGCAAAGATATATTTACTTCAGGCCTACAGTGGTTCAGGCCCTGTGAGATACTCCCTCTACATACAGGGATTTGAATCAGGCATTTGAAATACAGCCATTTGAAATACAGCCATTTTGGGCAAAGATATATTTACTTCAGGCCTACAGTGGTTCAGACCGTGCGAGATACCCCCTCTACATACAGGGGTTTTCAATCAGGCATTTGAAATACAGCCATTTTGTGCAAAGATATATTTACTTCAGGCCTAAAGTGGTTCAGACCGTGTGAGATACTCCCTCTACATACAGGGGTTTGATTCAGGGATTTGAAATACAGCCATTTGAAATATAGTCATTTTGTGCAAAGATATATTTACTTCAGGCCTACAGTGGTTCAGACCATGTGAGATACCCCCTCTACATACAGGGGTTTGAATCAGGCATTTGAAATACAGCCATTTTGTGCAAAGATATATTTGCTTCAGGCATACAGTGGTTCAGACCATGTGAGATACCCTCTCTACATACAGGGGTTTGAATCAGGCATTTGAAATACAGCCATTTTGTGCAAAGATATATTTGCTTCAGGCCTACAGTGGTTCAGGCACTGTAAGATACCCCCTCTACATACAGGGGTTTGATTCAGGGATTTGAAATACAGCCATTTGAAATACAGCCATTTTGTGCAAAGATAAATTTACTTCAGGCCTACAGTGGTTCAGACCATGTGAGATACCCCCTCTACATACAGGGGTTTGAATCAGGCATTTGAAATACAGCCATTTGAAATACAGCCATTTTGTTCAAAGATATATTTGCTTTAGGCCTACAGTGGTTCAGGCACTGTGAGATACCCCCTTTACATACAGGGGTTTGAATCAGGCATTTGAAATACAGCCATTTGAAATACAGCCATTTTGGGCAAAGATATATTTACTTCAGGCCTACAGTGGTTCAGACCGTGTGAGATACTCCCTCTACATACAGGGCTTTGATTCAGGGATTTGAAATACAGCCATTTTGTGCAAAGATATATTTACTTCAGACCTACAGTGGTTCAGATCGTGTGAGATACCCCCTCTACATACAGGGGTTTGAATCAGGCATTTGAAATACAGCCATTTGAAATACAGCCATTTTGTGCAAATATATATTTACTTCAGGCTTACAGTGGTTCAGGCCCTGTGAGATACCCCCTCTACATACAGGGGTTTGAATCAGGCATTTGAAATACAGCCATTTGAAATACAGGCATTTTGGGCAAAGAAATATTTACTTCAGGCCTTCACTGGTTTAGGCCCTGTGAGATACTCTCTTTACATAGTCGTTCTATTCCTAAATTCGAAAAAAATGAGGAGAGCGTTAAATAAGGATCGTAGCCCAGGTCGTGGTGCTGCTGGTGGAGCTCCTGTTGCAGGGAGAGGACGTGGTCGATCTGTGCCAGCTACACGCACAAGTGAAACCCCTTCCTCAGGTGCGAGTAGGCGACAAATCCTGCAGCGGTATTTGGTCGGGCCTAATGCTGCTCTACGAATGGTGAGGCCTGAACAAGTATAGGCGATAGTACACTGTTAAAAAAAATAAAGGAAACACTTAAACAACACAATGTAACTCCAAGTCAATCACACTTCTGTGAAATCAAACTGTCCACTTCAATTTCACATGCTGTTGTGCAAATGGGATAGACAACAGGTGGAAATTATAGGCAATTAGCAAGACACCCCCAATAAAGGAGTGGTTCTGCAGGATGGTGACCACAGACCACTTCTCAGTTCCTATGCTTCCTGGCTGATGTTTTGGTCATTTTTGAATGCTGGTGGTGCTTTCACTCTAGTGGTAGCATGAGACGGAGTCTAGAGCCCACACAAGTGGCTCAGGTAGTGCAGCTTATCCAGGATGGCACATCAATGCGAGCTGTGGCAAGAAGGTTTGCTGTGTCTGTCAGCGTAGTGTCCAGAGCATGGAGGCGCTACCAGGAGACAGGCCAGTACATCAGGAGACGTGGAGGAGGCCATAGGAGGGCAACAACCCAGCAGCAGGACCGCTACCTCCGCCTTTGTGCAAGGAGGAACAGGAGGAGCACTGCCAGAGCCCTGCAAAATGACCTCCAGCAGGCCACAAATGTGCATGTGTCTGCTCAAACGGTCAGAAACAGACTCCATGAGGGTGATATGAGGGCCCGACGTCCACAGGTGGGGGTTGTGCTTACAGCCCAACACCGTGCAGGACGTTTGGCATTTGCCAGAGAACACCAATATTGGCAAATTCGCCACTGGCGCCCTGTGCTCTTCACAGATGAAAGCAGGTTCACACTGAGCACATGTGACAGACGTGACAGAGTCTTGAGACGCCGTGGAGAACGTTCTGCTGCCTGCAACATCCTCCAGCATGACCGGTTTGGCATTGGTTCAGTAATGGTGTGGGGTGGCATTTCTTTGGAGGGCCGCACAGCCCTCCATGTGCTCGCCAGAGGTAGCCTGACTGCCTTTAGGTACCGAGATGAGATCCTCAGACCCCTTGTGAGACCATATGCTGGTGCGGTTGGCCCTGGGTTCCTCCTAATGCAAGACAATGCTAGACCTCATGTGGCTGGAGTGTGTCAGCAGTTCCTGCAAGACGAAGGCATTGATGCTATGGACTGGCCCGCCCGTTCCCCAGACCTGAATCCAATTGAGCACATCTGGGACATCATGTCTCGCTCTATCCACCAACGTCACGTTGCACCACAGACTGTCCAGGAGTTGGCAGATGCTTTAGTCCAGGTCTTGGAGGAGATCCCTCAGGAGATCGTCCGCCACCTCATCAGGAGCATGCACAGGCGTTGTAGGGAGGTCATACAGGCACGTGGAGGCCACACACACTACTGAGCCTCATTTTGACTTGTTTTAAGGACATTACATCAAAGTTGGATCAGCCTGTAGTGTGTTTTTCCACTTTAATTTTGAGTGTGACTCCAAATCCAGACCTCCATGGGTTGAAAAATTTGATTTCCATTTTTTAATTTTTGTGTGATTTTGTTGTCAGCACATTCAACTATGTAAAGAACAAAGTATTTCAGAAGAATATTTAATTAATTCAGATCTAGGATGTGTTATTTTTGTGTTCCCTTTATTTTTTTGAGCAGTGTAGATTGTGTTGCTGACAGTGGATCCAGTTCCTTCACATTGTCTCCCACCCAGTCTCCTGCTGAAAGACCACAGTTGGCACCTGCAGCCGATGTTCATCAGTCTTTCACCTCACCCCCTTGCAAATCAGCCAAGCAGTCTGAGCCCCAAGTCAAGCAGCAGTCTCTTCTGCTTTTTGATGACTCTGTTAGCAGGGTTTCCCAGGTCCATCCACCTAGCCCTGCCTCAGAAATGGAAGAGATTGAGTGCACCAATGCCCAACCACTTATCTTTCAAGATGAGTACATGCGAGGACCATCGCAGCACGTCTCGGATGATGACGAAACACAGGTGCCAACTGCTGGGGCTTTCGAAAGTGTGCAGACCGACAAGGAAGTGTCACGGCTGAGGATGGGGGAAATCCTCAGCCGTGCGCTGCCATGTGCTGTAGGCCTACTCGGCCAGGAGAACAGGATAGGGAGCAGGTCACCTCCTACAGCGTCCCTACCCTGACCCTAACTCCTAACTGCATGGGCCGACCTTAAAGGTAGGAGGACCCATGCGCAGGAACCTCGGATCCCTAACTCACCCTCCGTCCGGTCCCTGCGCTAGGAGTCTGGGTAAGACGACCTACTCCTCCTAGGCACGGAGGAGCAGGAGTCTCAATGGCCAAGCTGTTGGGAAAAGGGGAACTCATACAGCCTTACGGGAATGACAGGCGAACTATTAGTTCCACCAACCTGTCACAGCCTTGCTGACTGGATCCCTGCGCAAACAGGAATCCAGAACCGTAAGCTGCACCAAACACATAGAAAGGTCCCAACAGAACATAACATACAACATCAACACACAGCAGACATAAACATAAGGACAATATCTTTATGACCACAGGGGTGGCTCTCACTGGCAGATAGTAACACAGGAGGCTGCTCCAGCAAGCATGGCTGAAACAACCCACAGAGCCATGACAACAGTGAGGCTTTATAGAGCAAGAAGCCACACCCCACAGTCGGACACACCCAGTGACACACACACACACTGGGAAGGGAGTTAACCCTTCCAGCACCACAGAAGGGAAAAACACCACTAAAAGGGAAGTGCACACAATACATAAAACACAGTGTACACCATACACACACACCTAACATAAAGGTTGCTAGGTGTAACCGCATGCCAAAGCAGCAAGCTGCCTAGCACCGCTCAGGCTGCTTAGCTGACAATGCTGAACACAACTAGTTACCCGCGGCAACCACAAGTGAGGCCACACACAGCGACCCTCACCTGTGGTTGAACACACAAACTAAAACCGCAGGCAACCCATGCGGTAAGGAGTCACAGACATAGCCATGGCCGTGACAGGAAGGCAGGGGCGAAGACTGGGTGGAAGATGATGTGGAGGACGATAAGGTTCTCGACCCCACATGGAATCAAGGTCATGCGAGTGACCTATGTAGTTCAGTGGAAGAGGCGGTGGTCGCACAGAGCCACAGCACAGCAGAAGAGGGAGCAGGGTGAAAAAGCGGAGCGGCCGTCCTCTAGACAGTACGCCTCCTACTGCCCACCGCAGCAAGGGACCGAGCACACCAAAGCCAGCTCCAAGGGGTTCCCTGGCGTGGCAGTTCTTCAGACAATGTGCTGACGACAAGACACGAGTGGTTTGCACGCTGTGCAATCAGAGCCTGAAGCGAGGCATAAAAGTTCTCAACCTGAGCACAACCTGCATGACCAGGCATTTAAGTGCAAAGCACGAGCTGCAGTGGACACCTCAAAAACCAAGAAAAATCTCTGGCTCCTCCTGCTTCCTCTTCTGCTGCAGTCGCGGCCTCTTCCTCCACCTCTGGAGTGACAGTGCCACCTGGCACCCGGCAAACAGAGGATCTGCCAGCAACACCAACACCTGGGTCACCAAGCATCTCCACAATGTCCCACGGAAGCATTTAGCTCTCCAGATCCCAAATGCTAGAGAGGAAGAGGAAGTACCCCCTACACACCCGCGATCCCTAGCCCTGAATGCCAGCATTTCTGGCCTTTGAAATGCTGTCATTCCGTTTGGTGGAGACGGATAGTTTTAAAAGCCTTTTGGCGGTGGCTGTCCCACAGTACGTCGTGCCCAGCCGCCACTACTTTTCAAGGCGAGCCATCCCTTCCCTGCACAGCTAAGTAGGGGACAAAATGAGGTGTGCACAGCGCAATGCCATCTGTGGCATGATGCACCTGACTACAGATACGTGGACCAGTAAGCACGGTCAGGGCCGTTATATCTCCATAACAGCACACTGGGTAAATGCAGTGGCGGCTGGGCCTGAGGCAGATAGCAGTTTTGCACATGTCCTTCCACCACCGAGGATTGCAGGGCGCTTCAGTTTGCCTCTTGTTGCTTCCTCCTCCTACTCTGCTTCCTCATCCTCTACCAGCTCCTCATCCGGTCAGCGTAACACCTTCACCACCAATTCAGCACAGCCAGGGGTAAACGACAGCAGGCAGTTTTAAAACTTATCTGTTTGGGGGACAAACCCCAAACCGCGCAGGCGCTGTGCACGGGCCTTGAACAACAGACCGATGAGTGGTTTGTGCCAGTCAGCCCTTAAGCCCAGCCTGGTGGTGTGCGATAATGAGTGAAATCTAGTAGCAGCTCTGGGACTAGCCGGTTTGACGCACATCCCTTGCCTGGTGCATGTGCTGAATTTGGTGGTGCAGAGATTCCTTAAAAATTACCCCGACATGTCAGAGCTGCTGCATAAAGTGTGGGCCGTCTGTGCGCTTTTGGCGTTCTCACCCTGCTGCTGCTCGGCAGTCAGAGCTGCAGAGTAACTTTGGCCTTCCCACTCACCGCCTCATATGCGACGTGCCCACAAGGTGGAACTCCACCTTGCACATGCTGGCCAGACTATGCAAGCAGCAGCAGGCGATAGTGGAGTTTCAGCTGCAGCACGCACGGGTGAGTCACTCGGCGGAACAGCACCACTTCATCCTAATGACTGGGCCTCCATGCGAGACCTGTGTTCCTTGTTGCGCTGTTTCGAGTACTCCACCAACATGGCCAGTGCCGATAACGCCGTTCTCAGCGTTACTATCCCACTTCTATGCCTCCTTGAAAAAACGCTCCTGGCGATGATGGAAGAGGATGTGGCACAGGAGGAGGAAGAGGGATCATTTCATAGGGTTTCCGGCCAGTCATTCCCAAGTGGCTCCGAGGGTGGGTTCCTGCACCCACAAACCCAAGGTACACAATTGTCCAGCCAGGGCACAGTTCAGGAGGATGACGAGGATGAGGAGATGGAGGAGGATGAACCATGTTCACAGCAGGGTGGCACCCAGACCAGCTCATGGCCATCACTGGTGCGTGGATGGGGGGATACAGAGGACACAGACGATACACCTCCCACAGAGGACAGCTTTTCGTTGCCTCTGGGCAGCCTGGCACACATGAGCGATTACATGCTGCAGTGTCTCCGCAACGACCGCCGAGTTGCCCACATTCTAACTTGTGCTGTTACAAGGACAACGTACCATCCTTAATTCCGTCACTGGAGCGTGATCGTAAGATGCGCGAGTACAAGCGCACGCTGGTAGACGCACTGCTGGTGGCATTCCCACCTGACAGTGGGGGCACAGTGGAAGCACAAGGCGAAGGCAGAGGACGAGGAAGAGGTCGCCAACGCAGCTGGGGCACCGCCAGCACCTCAGAAGGCAGGGTTAGCATGGCCGAAATGTGGAAAAGCTTTGTCAGCACGCCACAACAACCATCACCACCAGCTGATATGGAACGTCTTAGCAGGAGGCAGCATTTCACCAACATTGTGGAGCAGTATGTGTGCACTGCACACGCCTACACGTACTGAATGACGGGTCTGCCCCCTTCAACTTCTGGGTCTCCAAATTGGGCACATGGCCTGAGCTTGCCCTTTACGCCTTGGAGGTGCTGGCCTGCCTTGCAGCCAGTGTATTATCCGAACGTGTGTTTAGCACGGCAGGGAACGTCATCACAAGCGCAGCAGCCTGTCCACAGCCAATGTGGACAAGCTCACGTTCATTAAAATGAACAAGGCCAATGGTGCCCTTTCTCCGCCCTTTCTCATCGAGTGCAATGGCACGCGCCAGGGATGTCCCCTGTCTCCTCTTCTGTACGTTCTAGTAATGGAGCACCTCCTCTCCGCGATCCGTGCTAACCCAGACATCTCAGGGGTCACGATTGGCGATGTGGAACATAAATGCGCGGCCTTTGCGGATGACCTCTTGCTATATATCACTAACCCCCATATCGCCCTCCCGTCCCTTCTGCGAGAGATCGCACTCTTTGGTAAATGGACAAATTTTAAAATCAACATGACCAAATCAGAGGCACTGAATATATCCTTACCTCAAACACTAGTCTCATCGCTTAAATCTACGTTCCCATTCAAGTGGCCATCGGCGGGGATTAAATATCTTTGGGTTAAAATCTCGACGGAGCTACCCGCCCTTTTCAAGTTGAACTTTGCCCCACTTCTACGAAGCTTCCAGAAAGACCTAGATGCATGGCACCGCCGAGACTTCTCTTGGTTCGGCAGGGTCAGCATTTTGAAAATGAACCTACTGCCCAAGCTGCTTTACCTCTTGCAAACCATACCCATCCGACTACCGCTCAATTTTTGGTCACAACTCAGACGCTGTTTCACGCGTTTTGTGTGGGCCCCTGGTAGGCCGCGAATAAAATGGGAGGTTCTGACCCGGTCTAAAGAACTTGGGGGTGTTGGTTTGCCAGATTGTAAACTATATCACTACTCCGCGGTATACGCCAGACTTTTGGACATGTTGCGTTCAGATTCCAGTAAAACGTGGGTCAATATTGCACGCGCCTCTTCCTCATACGCGCTCACGGTCCTTCCATGGTTAGCAGGCAAGCCGGGTTTTAAAATCCCCCCACTGTCCTTCACAGCCAATCACACTTTTGCGTCAATTGCGTCCATTAATCGGCGTACACTCCTCATTGATACGTCTGGCCCTCTAACGCCGATCACTGATAACCCAGCATTTCGCCCAGGACAATCTTCGAAACCCTTCCTCACTGCTACTAAATTGCGCCCCCTTCGGTTCTGTGATGTCCTCACTACCGCGGGATTGAAGCACTTAAATCAATTGATGGAGCCCTCTCTAATACGCCCCAGGCATAACTTTGAATACGTACAACTCCAACATGTTTACTCCTCTATACGTGCCACCCACACTTTACGCAGGAGCCTTACGGTGTTTGAACAAATGTGTCTTGCCCCCTCTGCTGTCTTCAGGGACATTTCCACCATTTACAACTTGCTTGTTCTCCAGACCTCTGACCAGCTCCCCTCCTTCTGCCACGCCTGGAATCGTGATCTGGGGAATGACCTCACCCCATCTCAATGGAAACGGGCTTTTCTTCTTTCTCATAAAGCAGTAATTTCCACTAAGGCGCAGGAGACGAATTATAAAGTCCTTTCCAGGTGGTACAGAGTGCCGTCTGTGCTCCACAGATGGTTTCCATCTGCTTCGGATCGCTGTTGGAGGTGCTGTACTGACGAAGGCACCTTGCTACACATTTGGTGGAATTGCACCATCCTGCGACCTTATTGGAACTTTGTGCACCGTATTGTGCGGGTAGTGACGGGAATACCCATTCCCAACGCTCCTGAAGCACTTTTGTTGTTTATCTTCGGTCTGACCATCCCTGCTTTTAAGGTTTCGCTCCTTAAGTATATGTTACAGGCTGCTAAAACGGTCGTCCCTCGCCATTGGAAGTCACCTACGCCTCCCTCCCCGGAGGAATGGTTTGAAGAAATTGCCCTACATCAGCGGATAGAAGATCTCATCTGCGTTTCTCCTCAGGACACCTCTCGATTCGTTCAAACCTGGGGCCCTTGGGAAACTTTCCGAGGATCAGATGAGTTCCTTAATGCCAGTCTATAATCCCGCATTCCCCTACCCTCTCCTTCCCCTATGCCTTTCCTCTTTGTCTGTGTCCTACTGTTCTGTGCTCCCCTATGTTTGTTTTTTCCCTTTCTTTTTTGTTATGTACATGTTTATTAGGCTTAGATTCATATAGCCTTCTTTGCTTATGTAAACAATGTGATTTTTTTATTTTTTTTTCCGCTCATGTGTTGCCACATGTTCTTACTGCCTTTGCGCATGGGAAATTATACCTTGTTACCTCCTTTGTCTGGAGATTACTCTACAATGTATAAGGCATTGCATGACATTGCAATTTGTTACCTTTTGTATCGCATTTTTATCTACTTATTTGAAAAACTCAATAAAAAATTTAATCTAAAATGAACCAGGCATGGATCCCTCAGGTTTTGTCCGTACCTTGTGCAGAATAGACATGTATACCGGCACTAAGCAGCCATTATTATACTGCAGCGCAATTGCTAATGTTTGTATTTTTGATATTTCACACTCTTTTGGAGTGTACCTTAATTTTACAAAATTAAATTAAAAACAAAAACTTGTGTTGGCTATCTCGTCCCCCTCCACCGCCACTTCCACCTACTCCGCTACGTCCACTGCCTCCTCAAACTCCTACTCCATATGGAACTCCACCTCACAATTCCATTTTTTCTTTTTGTACGTGTTTTATTTTATATCATTTCACTACTTTGTCATTTACATTTTCGGGTGAAATTCACTAATTTTGGTGTGTATAGTACCACTGCTATACCTAGTAGACAGGTTAAAAAAAAAAATTGTCATTTACTTTTTCGGGTTAAATTAACAAATTTTTGGGTGTATAGTACCACTGCTATACCTAGTAGGCCGGTTAAAAAATAAAATAAATTGTCAGTTACATTTTATGGTGAAATTAACTAATTTTTGGGTGTATAGTACCACTGCTATACCTAGTAGACAGGTTCAAAAATAAATAAATTGTCATTTACATTTTAGGGTGAAATTCACCAATTTTTGGGTGTAATATACCCCTCCTCTACCTAGTTGACAGCTTAATAAATTTCAATAATTTTTCTGTTACATTCTTGGGTTGACATTATACAATTTTAGACGTGAATAAACACCTGCTATGCATAGGTGACAGGGAATAAAATGTAATAAATTATTCAGTAATTAATGCGCACCACATCCTTTTATTCAATGCTTAAACTTTGAAAAGTTGTCACACTTTTATGCTTTAATAATTTCTCCCATATTTCAACTCTAATTTTAAATTTGAAAAAATGAATCCTCCCTTGGATGTGGTCTCTTTTTCTCACGCTCCCTCCCTGCCCTGGAACCCTGATTCCCCGCCACCCGTGATCACCATGGTAGGCGCATAAAAGAACATCGAAAGTTGATAGAGCAGATATAAAATTGGATCGTGAACATCACGGGGACGTGCGACATAGTGGGTCAGTAAGTGTGCACACGCCTACACGAACTGACTGACAGGGGTCAGCCCCTGCAACTTCTGGGTCTCCAAATTGGGCACATGGCCTGAGCTTGCCCTTTACCCCTTGGAGGTGCTGGTCTGCCCTGCAGCCAGTGTATTGTCTGAACGTGTGTTTAGCATGACTAGAGGGGGTTATCACAGGTTATATTTCCCAATGTTTTGGGGTGTACCCTAATTTTAAAAATAAAATTTAAAACCAAAAAGCAGTGTAGGCTACCTCCTCCTCCTCCACCGCCGCTTCCACCTACACCGCCACATCCACCGCCTCCTCAACCTCCTACTCCATATGGACCTGGTCCTCCTAAATCAAGATTATTATTCTTTATTTTTACGTATTTTATGTTATTTTAAGTCATTTCCCTATCCACATTTGTTTGCAGAGCACTTGCCATGCTCTTAACCACATTTTGACGCCATTTGCAGCCCTCTAGTCCTTTCCATGACATTTTTACAGCCATTTTAGTGCTCAAAAGTTCGGGTCCCAATTGACTTCAATGGGGTTCTGGTACGGGGTCAAGTTTGGGTCCTGAACGCGAACTTTTTTCCGAAGTTCGGCCGAACCCGTCGAACCCGAACATCCAGGTCTTTGCTCAACTCTAACAGTAAGCACTGAGTCCGTCCTTGTAGAACTGCCATATATCCTCACAAGGTTACAGCTAGTCCTTTAGTGTAGGGATTAATCAAGTAAACAAAGCACTAATGCTCCAGTAGAATAAAAACATCCCACTGCTAGCCACCAATTTGTCACGTACGCACCCATGTCTCGCGACCAGGGATGGGTCTGCCACGGAACAGACTACTTCCAAGCTCTCACTCCACGCACACCACACACTCAGGCCGCAAAGCGAGTGTAGATCACCCCCAAACACGCACAGACCGAACACCACAAACACCAGCTGCCACCACCCACTTTGATGTAAGCCGAAAAAGTTGTAAAATCCACGTATATACCTTCTGCTCATGAGCACACATTCAGGCTATGGATTCTTTAGAGCAACAAGGCGGACTTATGAAGGTAATATTTTATACACAAAAAATAGTGCATAACTTACAAAACAGATGTACAGTAAAATGATCAAAAATAAAAAATAACATTCAAAACAGTAAAAATAAAATAAATGGGAGAAAATACACCAATAAGAACTTACTGTAGCGGGGGAAGGGGAAGAAATGGATACCCGTCAGCTTGGCTGCGACTCCCGCACGGTGTATCAACTGAAATATGTCCATGCAACCTTTTTATAGAACCAGGATTGGTTTCCAGTTACTGGTCAGCCCAGTCATTGACTAACCAAGTCCCAGTTCTTCCATGGGGGGGGGGGGTTAATGAGGAGAGTGGGGAGCATTGAATATTGAAATGTCTTTGTTTTAAACTTTTTAAATCTCCCTCAAAAATTAGTTCCCTTCCTCCAGAATCCAGTTTATTGGGAAGGGAGGGAGGCCATTTTTTTTTTTTAAGTTTGTACCTGGCTGTCAGAGGTGTTAGACACAACAGGAAGATGAGTAGAACTCTCCATTTGCACCTCTTGTATCTGGCAGGGGCCCAGCCTGCCCGACTCCACCCTGCTGGGATAGAATGGAGGCTTCAAAGCAGTCAGCCATTTGGTGAATGACCCTTCTTTTCTGCAGAAATCACACCTTATACAACAGATACACAGCACATATAATTCTAAAATGGTTACTACAAGTATGCACCCCCACATCATATTTATGACATCCCCCCTCACCTTTTATGATCTTTTATGACAGCAATGTAAAGTTAAAACCTCCAAAAGAACTGTCAGGGCCAGACCTGCTTCTACTGTGGTCAGCTCAGGGACTGGTGATGTTACTAATTATGTGGACACAAAACATCCCATACCTAGGCTAGGCTTATCTGCCTCAAGCTTTGTCTAACAAGCAGTGGCGTGCCTAGGCTATTTGGCACCCAGGGCGGGTCCTTTGTCTGGCACTCACTCACAGAGTTATTGCCATCATTGTACAACCTTCACCATTTTTTCAGTATATGTGCCCCTTTACACTAGGTATGCCCATATTGTGCCCTTTCATGGTAGTTATGCCCACTCTGTGCCCCCTCAGAGTATTTATGCCCTCACTGTACAACTTTCACAGTAGTTATGCCAACATTGTGCCCCTTAAAGTACTTATCCCTTTATTGTGCCCCCTTCACAGTAGTTATGCCCTCATAGTGCCCCCTCACAGTAGTAATGCCCTATCTGTTCCCCCTTCACAGTGGTAATGCGCTCTCTGACTGTGCCCCTTCAGAGTAGTTATGCACTCATTGTGACCCCATAACAGTAGTAATGCCCTCTGTGTCCCTTCACATTAGTAATGCCCTCTGTGCCACTTCACTGTAGTAATGCCCATTGTGTCCCCTTAACAGTAATAATTCCCACTCTGCTCCCCATAACAGTTATGCCCACCCCTTCACAGTAGTAATTCCCTCTTTGTCCCCTTCATAGTAGTAATTCCCTCTGTGCCCCTTCATAGTAGTAATGCCCTCTATCCCCCCTTCATAATAGTAATGCCCATTGTGCCCCCTTAATAGTAATAATGCCCATTGTACCCGTTCATAATAGTAATGCCTATTGTAACCCTTCACAGTTGTAATGCCCATCATGGCCCCTTCATAGTAGTAATGCCCATTATGCCCCTTCATAGTAGTAATGCCAATTGTGCCCCCTCCACAGTAGTAATGCCCATTGTGCCTCTTTCATAGTAGTAATTCCTATTGTGCCCCCTTTGTAGTAGTGTTGCCCTCTGTGCCCCCTTTGTAGTAGTATTGCCCTCTGTGCCCACTATTGAGATTTTATCACTTCAACCTAAAAATTTTACTTTTTTTCAAATACAAAACACAAGAATAATTCCATATTGTCATTGAATTTTTTTAACCCCAAATAAAACCCTCCCCACTTCTTGCAGTAGTAGTAGCAGCAGCCATTTTATGTTATCTGCACTGGTGTGTTCATGTGCTGCTCAACTCTGCCAAATTATCAGCTTTTCACCTACTGTTTTGGTGCATAACTACAAGATTTCAGCTTGAAATAAATTCATCTAGATTCTTCACACAAGCAAGTCTAAGCAGTTGTAAGTACACAGTTCAATACAGATTGCTATTGTTACATGAAGCCATTGAGCATAAGGCTGGGTTCACACGGGCATCACGTTTTGGCTCCGGATGCGTCCCGGGTGCATTGCGGCAAACCCGCGCGAGTAGGTACGAAATTTCAGTCAGTTTTGACTGCGATTGCGTTCCGTTGTTCAGTTTTTATCGCGCGGGTGCAATGCGTGCAAAACGCATTGCACCGGCGCGATAAAAAACTGAATGTGGTACCCAGACCCGAACTTCTTCACTGAAGTTCAGGTTTGGGTTCAAGGTTGTGTAGATGTAATTATTTTCCCATATAACATGGTTATAAGGGAAAATATTAGCATTCTTTAATGCAGAATACTTAGTACAAGGTCAATTGAGGGTTAAAAAATAAAAAATAAATTAACTCACCTCCTCCAATTGATCGCTTAGCTGCCGGTCTCCTGTTTTATCTTCAGGACCTGTCAAAGGACCTGTGGTGACGTCACTGAGCTCATCACATGGTCCAATCACATGGTCCATCACCACAGTGATGGACCATGTGATTGGACCATGTGATGTGATGTAGCCACAGGTCCTTTAGCCGGCAGCTCATGATTAAAGAAGTAAGAAGAGATTGGCAACTACGCGATCAAGAGGAGGAGGTGAGTTAATTTTTATTTATTTTTTAACCCTCGATTGACCTTCTACTAAGCATTCTGTATTAAAGAATGCTATTATTTTCCCTTATAATCATGTTATAAGGGAAAATAATACAGTGAATAGACTGTCATCTTAGCAACCATGCGTGAAAATCGCACCGCATCCGCACTTGCTTGCGGATGCTTGCGATTTTCACGCAGCCCCATTAACTTCTATGGGGCCTGCGTTTCGTGATAAACGCATAATATAGAGCATGCTGCGATTTCCACGCAACGCACAAGTGATGCGTGAAAATCACCACTCATCTGCACAGCCCCATTGAAGTGAATGGGTCCGGATTCAGTGCGGGTGCAATGCGTTCACCTCACGCATTGCACCCGCACGGAAATCTCGCCCGTGTGAAAGGGGCCTAAGACTTATTGCCAGGATATTAAGTCAGATCAGAAAGGAAAGGAAATCATCTTAATTGTCTGCATTTGCTACCGATGGAGCTCAATTCAACCACAGGTTCTAATAATTATTAACCAAATCCACAAAACCGTTTGACACAGCTTAGCTTTTTTCTGCATACATTAAATTATCCATGTTAAAAAAGTTAGTTAATTTAGAGTGTACATTCATTCTATCCTCTCATATCTGTAACATGTTCTTTCTCCTTCTTAAATATGCAAATACATGAACAGAAGTGGGGTTTTTTGTCCTTCCAAAAACAGCAAAACACTTTAGTATAGCAGCCTAACTATAACTTAATTCAGTAACAATAGTGATGGGGTCCAACCACAGGGACCCCCCACTGTTCATGAGAATGGGGGTTTTATTCTCCAGGTTGAGCATGCATTCTGCCTTTCCATTGAATCACTTTTTTCAGCTATCTCCAACAATCTGATAAAAATAAATGGAGTTGCAGCAAACCTGCTCGCCTTGATGCCTAATTCATTTGGGAGTATGGTAACCCTGTTCTCATAATTGGTGGGGGTCTCATTGGTCAGACACCCATTAATCAGATACTCATTACCTATCTTGTGGATAGGGATTAACTTTGTATTGTGAGAAAACTCACTTAGGCCTCTTTCACACGAGCGAGTATTCCGCGCGGATGCAATGCGGGAGGTGAACGTATTGCACCCGCACTGAATACTGACCCATTCATTTCTATGGGGCTGTGCACACGAGCGGTGATTTTCACGCATCACTTTTGCGTTGCGTGAAAATCGCAGCATGCTCCTCTTTGTGCGTTTTTCACGTAACGCAGGCCCCATAGAAATGAATGGGGTTGCGTGAAAATCGCAAGCATCCGCAAGCAAGTGCGGATGCGGTGCGATTTTCACGCACGGTTGCTAGGAGACGATCGGGATGGAGACCCGAACCTTATTATTTTCCCTTATAACATGGTTATAAGGGAAAATAATAGCATTCTGAATACAGAATGCTAAGTAAAACAGGGCTGGAGGGGGTTAAAAAAAATAAAAAATCATTTAACTCACCTTAATTCACCATGGTAAAAGATCATGTGACGTACCATGTGATGACCAGAGTGACGTCATCCCAGGTCCTTAAACTATAGTTAATGCTCTCCACAGGTCCTATACAGTAAAAGAGTCAGACGGAGATGCCCGCATCGCGAGCAAGTGGATTAAGGTGAGTTAAATGATTTTTTATTTTTTTTAACCCCCTCCAGCCCTGTTTTACTTAGCATTCTGTATTCAGAATGCTATTATTTTCCCTTATAACCATGTTATAAGGGAAAATAATACTATTTACAGAACACCGATCCCAAGCCCGAACTTCTGTGAAGAAGTTCGGGTTTGGGTACCAAACACGCGCGATTTTTCTCACGCGAGTGCAAAACGCATTACAATGTTTTGCACTCGCGCGGAAAAATCGCGGGTGTTCCCGCAACGCACCCGCACATTTTTCCGCAACGCCCGTGTGAAAGAGGCCTTAAGCAGTAAACATTGTAATTTAAAAAATATTAACCCATGAAACTAGCATAGGGAAACATCTAATTCTGACCTAGACTGAGCTAGATAATTTAATAATGTAGATGCCACACTATATACACTAAACCTTTTTTTTTTTTCATTTGGATGCTTTTTTGCCTGTAGATATGGGATCAGCTAATCATTTTATATGATCACAGAAAAAAATGGTGACGAAACATGGCAATGAATGAATGCAGATATAACTGCTATTCCTGAGGTTCACTTTTGCACATATTATAAAGTTTATGCTAGGATGTAATGAACTTTAGAGCCTCTAACCTATAATTTGTTATTAAAGTGAAAAGTAGCCCAAACCATCTCATGTGCTATCTGAATAAATCTAGTAAATGTTTACAGGCAGTAGAATCCATTGCGCGGCACTGCAGGCTATAATTTAACAAAACCGTTTAAAACATTTTAATAGTTTGACTTTTTTATGACTTTTTATGTTCCGTTCTTCAGCTGGACACATTTCCTCTTTCAGAGGATCCCAGTGATAATTTCCCTAGGCAACAAGCCAGCACAATGAGATGTAACCTACAGCACATACAAGGACATGGGCACTGCTCCAGTGTTTTCTGCCAGTATTTTATAATGAATGAAAACATTTGAAAATGTGTTAATCTTATACAAGATCACCTTATTTTTTTCTCTTGGGCCTAACGTGTACTGTTTTGGTTGAAAGTCATCAGTGACTCATTTGTTATACAGCATCTTTTTTTTCTAAGTTGTAAGTTTATGTACTTCATTAACACCAATCTAACTATATACCTCTCTGTTGATGCTGCTCCCACTTGTCATGTACAGTCTGGCTCGCTACTTGCAGACACATGGCAATAAGTAGCAGTTATGGCCAATGCAAAATCTACCGAGCTGCTAATTTCTCAGCACTTCTAAGATGTCACATAAAACATGATTTCTTCACAATATACATAATCACTTGACCGAGAACGCATGTGAGGAACGTGTTCTAACACTTTGGGTACCTGCACATGTTCTGGAATTGCTGCATACATTTTCTTTAAGAGAGCTTATTTTTTGTGGGATGAGTTTTACTTTCTAGTGGCACCAGTTAATATTCCGTATGATTTAATGGAAAGCTGAAAAAAAATCTAAATGGGGTGGAATTGCACTATTGCTTTATGAATTTCATTTGTATGGCAGTCTCTGTGAGGTAAAATGACATATTCTGTGGGTCAGTAGAATTATTGTGAAACCAAATTTATATAAAATAGTTTTTGTTAGATTTTTTATGTAGCCATTAGCCAACTCTTTTAAAATGTATATGTTATCTGGACCCATAGAGAAAAACATTGGGGGTCATTTATCAAACACCGGCGTTTTACTCTGGTCTCTGACATCCGCGTACTGCAAGCCTTCTCATAACTTAGGCACATCCTCTTAGCAGCCGAAGGCGCCTAGTTTGAAATATACTTCAGCCCCTAGATGGAGTAGATTTCAATCATCATTTATGCCAGGGTTGATGCTCCTACCTCAACTATACCCCCAACCGGTGCCACTCTCCAGTGGCGAGGGTAGCATAAAATAGTGGCATTTGCCTAAATTTAGGCACAAGGGCATTTAAAAAGTCGCAAATAATAAATGACTGCCAATGTTATTTAATGTTCTTAAAGAGGACCTTTCTATGATTTATTCACACAATAAATAAACAAAGTGCATAAAGCATAATTTGAAAATGTGAATGTGTTTAGTTGAAATATAGGAATTGCTTATGAGGCAACACAAAAATCTTGATACAAAGGAAAGAACTGGGCACTCTCGGATACTGGAACCAACACTTAATTTAATATTAAAACCAATGAATGGGTGTACCTCATTCATAGAATAAATACATAAAACCACAATAAGCAGTCGAGGGTAAAATCAAAACATAATAATGAAAATATCAGAGCTCCTAGTAGACACCAGTTGGAGTGTGTATAGTAGCACAAAAAGGCACAATTCTGAGTCCCAGCAGATAAAGGTAAGGTGCACCTAGCGTGGGGTAGTCTAAATTGGCTTAGTGTGACCAATAGAAACAATGTCTATTTCTTCAATGAATGAGTCACTCGCTCTTATTCCATTGCTTAGTCCCTTGTAATGCAGTCATTCAAATTAGAGCTAATAGTAAAGTCTGTTCACTCCAAACAGAAGCACATTCGAAAAATCGTGCTCATCACTTCTCCACCATGAATAGCATCGACAGCGGCATCCCGCTGTGGTGAAGTGTCAGCGGCGTCCCGCTGAAGCATTGTTACCTGCGTGCTTTAACAGTAGGTTTTCTCTTGCCGGCATAGATATAAGAACATTCTTACCATATGTAGTTGTCTGTGTCCGGATGTCGCTCTAGACGTTTGTCATATACTGGAAAAGACCGATGTCTTGCGAGCTGTTCCCGTCTGACCTCCCACGCTGGCGGCTTATGTGCACATGGACCTTAGGTCTAGATAGCGGTCTTTGTTGCAGCTTTGTTTAGGCCACCTTTCGCGCGGCAGACGGTACTCTTTTTATTCCTCTAAGGCTACATTCACACGTCAGTATTTTTCTATATCCCGATTTTCGGTCCGTTTTTTGCGGATCCGTTGTTCCTGAAAATGTTTCCGTATGTCATCCATATGTCATCCGTTTTTTGTGGATCAGCAAAAAACGGAAACATGTATAAATTTCAATAAGCAAATAAAGTTGTTTGGATTCCTTTGAAAAAAAATTGAAAAAAAAAAGTCTAGTTATGTGTTACCTCAGGTGCCATTTAATTTCCAGGAACGGAATCCGCATAAAACGGATGACATACGTAATGACATACAAATGTCTTCCGTTTTTTTTGCGGATCCATTGACTTTGCATTGGTCCAGGATCCGATTTTTGCGGAAAAGAATAGGACAAGTTTTATATTTTTTCGGACATGCGGAACGGAACAACGGAAACGCACAGCACACATTGTGCTGTCCGATTTTTTCCAGGACCCATTGAAAATGAATGGGTACAGAACTGGTCCAGATCTGTTCCGCATAAAACGGACCAGATCAGGAAAGAAAAAACGAATGTGTGAATGGACCCTAACCCTCAAAAATTATGTAAAGAGCTTTACTAGAATGTGGATGGTAAAAGTGGTCTCATTTAATAATCTTCATACAACAGGCACAACAAAGGCAAGGGAACATACCACTTCTTCTTGAGCAAAGAAATTGTTGCTTAGGTAGTTTATAGGGGTTAGTCAGCACATGCCAGTGCTCAGGTGCACGTTTTCATGGCTGAAAGCACAAAAATAAACACAATGCAACAGCACTCTGCAAACACAAATAATAAAGTAAATACAATCGTGCCATAGTCACTATAGAAAATGTACTAATGCTAAAGCTATGTTATAAATGTAAGGTTCTTGAGAAATACATTTTGTACAAAATTATTTGTGCCTGTCTGCCACAGGCAAAGCGATCTCTTTTAGGACTGGAACCTACTCTAACTACTACCTCTGCTGGTGCCATACTGGCCTCCATTAAATTCAGGGAATGCAGGTTCCACATGCCTGCTGAGCAAAAACACACCATGCAGCAGTACTTTGCAAACACAAATAATAAAGTAAATACAATCATGCCATACTCCGCATAGAAACTGTACTAATGCTACGTTATAAATGTGAGATTCCATTCGGCACCAGGAGAGGTAAAATACAGAGTGGGCTCAGAATGCCTGTGGAGACTGCATTCCCTGAATTTAATGGAGGCCATTGTGGCACTAAAAGAGGTATAATATAGTGTGGGCTCAGCATGCACGTGGGACCAACATTGCCTGAATTTAATGGAGGCCATTGTGGCACTAAAAGAGGTATAATATTGTGTGGGCTCAGCATGCAAGTGGGACCAACATTGCCTGAATTTAATGGAGGCCATTGTGGCACTAAAAGAGGTATAATATAGTGTGGGCTCAGCATGCATGTGGGACCTGCATTGCCTGAATTTAATGGAGGCCATTGTGGCACCAAAACAGGTATGATATAGTGTGGGCTCAGTATGCACGTGAAACCTGCATTCCCTGAATTTAATAGAGGCCAGTATGGCACCAGCAGAGGTAGTATTTAGTGAAGGTTCCTGTCCTAAAGAGATCCCCTTGTCGGACATGGACAGGCACAAACAATTTTGTTCAAAATGTATTGGCCAAGAATCTCACATTTATAACGTAGCATTAGCATTAGTACACTTTTTATATTGAATATGGCATGATTATATTTACTTTATTATTTGTGTTTGCAGAGTACAGTTGCATTGTTTGCTTTAGATTAGTGAAAGTACCTATGTCTGTCCTAACCAAATGGTCATAGAGGTTGCATGGTCTCTTTAAACACACCAAAACAGTATTCGAAAATTCTGTGATTTCTGGATAGGCTCTATTGAGCAAGGGCCAATGTTTCCCGATAGACTCTTGTATCTTTGGCATGATGGGATGGTAAGTATGCACAAATAGTATATGCCTGGAGGTGTTTGTCGTAATAATGATTATGTTGTCAGAATAGCAGTGAGGCAGGGGGCGGAGCTGGAGCTAGTGTCTGTGCAGAATGGCTGCGTCTGGCTGAAGCTCCTGCTTTTAACCTGCTGTGGGGATGGCATTCTTAAACCAACAGATCACAAAATGGTCAAATACGGTGAATCCAAGCTAAAGTGTCCCCCGCTGTGTCGGACATGACTAAATTCTTAAAGAAACATGCAGCCGGACCGACCAAGGATCCCAAGATGGCCGCGACTCTCAGCAGCACTGCGCGCTCCCGTGCTTCAGGCCAATCTGACTGTGAGGACGATTCCGGAGAGGCCAGTGAATCACAAAACCTCCCAATCTCCCGCCGTTTTATTAAGAAAGCCCTGGAAGAGGCATTAAACCCTATCTACTCCAAACTACAGGAGGTGGCCCATGACATCCAACAGATAGGCCACAGGGTGCACAAGCTGCAACCTTAGACCACAGTGCAGCGGTCTCGCAATACCTCTCAATATGCCAAACACATATAAATCAGCTCTATGCATCCCTGGAAGACCAGGAGAATCGAGGCAGGCGAAACAACCTCCGGTTCAGGGGAGTCCCTGAATTGGTCTCAGCCGCTGACATTCCATCTGCGATCATGAAGATAGTCACCTCTCTACTTGGGGACTTTGATCCTTCTATGCTGATTATAGAAAGGGCACATCGAGCACTACGCCCTCGCTCTAAAGAAAACGATCCACCAAGAGACATTATTAGCCGTCCATTTTGGGTAATGACCTTCACAAAAACCGTATATCATCTCTCCTGAAAGAATACTTCACCATTAATCAAACCCCCTCCATCTCCCCTAATGTACTATGGGATGCACATAAAGTTTATATCAGAGGTCAATTAATTAGTCTATGCTACTTTCAAAAGAGAGAATCTGAAAAAAAGCTAAACTCCCTCCTTTCACAGATTAACTCTTTGGAAAAAAAACATAAAATCTCTCTGCTTCAGCTCCATTTGTCTGATTTAGGCTACTTTCACACTTGCATTAGGTGCGGATCCGTCTGGTATCTGCACAGACGGATCCGCACCTATAAATGCAAACGATGGTATCCGTTCAGTCCGGATCCGTCTGCCTAACAGCCTAACGATCGTGAAAACTCAGATCCGACAGTATATTCTAACACAGAGGCGTTCCCATGGTGATGGGGACGCTTCAAGTTAGAATATACTAAGAACTGTGTACATAACTTCCCCCTGCTGCCTGGCAGCACCCGATCTCTTACAGGGGGCTCTGATCCGCACAATTAACCCCTCAGGTGCTGCACCTGAGGGGTTAATTGTGCGGATCTCAGCCCCCTGATCGGGTGCTGCGAGGCAGCAGGGGCCCTCTCTCCCCAGTATTAAAAGCATTGGTGGCCAGTGCGCCCCCCCCCCCTCCCTCCCCAGTATTAAAAGCATTGGTGGCCAGTCTGCCCGACACCCCTGATGAAGCCAGAATAGCTGGTGAAACATGTTGGGGGGCGGATTTTAGGTTTTAATCTGCTGACCATATTGAGCCTTTGCAGTGATCTGTGTGCCTGATATACCAACATACGTTGCCATCAGGCCTACTTAATCTTGGTGTTTATACCCCAGACATGGGGGCCAAGTAGTTATCAGGCACATTTTTAATCTGTTTATACAGCAGGGATGCTGGTGTATGGCTGAGTGGTGTTAGTGCACTCCCGCCAACCCATACACCTTAGTGACCCTCAATACACAGCAGGTCTCATGGGGTACAGTGTTTTTAACCCTATAGGTAGCTCACAATTTATTATTTCACTTGTGTTTTAACATGAATAAGTAAAAGTTATGTTTTATTAGTCTGGGACAAGAGTGGTTAGCAGCCGTACAGGCAGTAGTGTTTAAGTAATAAATTAACCCTTCCCAGATAGGGTCCCTTTATAGGAAGGCTTGAATTTCATACGTACAGATGCAGCAAGGGCTGTAAAATCGAGTATTTTGCCCCAAAAGGGTGTTTTTTAAAACCCAGAAAATTATAGCTGTATTTCCAGCTTAAATTGCACACTGACTAATACGGCAGAGGCCCCAGATGGAGGGTATTGCCAAAAATGGGTGTTTTTTAAAACCCAGAAAATTATAGAAGTATTTCAAGCTTGTTTTTAACAATCACAGATGCAGCAAAGGCTGTAATTTTAAGTACATTGCCCAAAAAGGGTGTCTTTTTAATAACAGTATATGACAGCAGTATATAACGCTTGAATTTCACACTGACAGATGCAGACAAGGCCGCAAATTAAGTATTTTGCCCAAAATGGGTGTTTTTTGAATATTAGAATATGACAGCAGTATATAACGCTTGAATTTCACACGTACAGATGCAGCAAGGGCTGTAAAATTTAGTATTTTGCCCAAAAAGGGTGTTCTTTAAAACGTTACAGATATTTGTCATTGTATCTCCTCTAGATAGTCTTTGTCATCCATGACCACGATTGCCCCACGTTTATCTGCAGGGTCAATAATAATGTTCTTATTTTTCTTAAGAGATTTTTAACATGTCTCGTTCCCTTTCGTCAGGTTACTATGAATGGAGAAAAAGCCCCTGTAATATTGTGTAAGGGTTTGTTTGGTGTCCCAGTCAATCACAGTCTCCACAACATGTATGTGTGTGGTGGGCTAAAATCACAGATGCAGCAAAGGCTGCAATATTAAGTACTTTGCCCCAAAATGGGTGTTTTATTTTAATTACAGAATATGACAGCAGTATATAACGCTTGAATTTCACACTGACAGATGCAGCAAGGGCTGTAAAATTTAGTATTTTGCCCAAAAAGGGTGTTTTTTAAAACCCAGAAAATTATAGAAGTATTTCAAGCTTGTTTTTAACAATCACAGATGCAGCAAATGCTGCAATATTAAGTACATTGCCCAAAAAGGGTGTATTTTTAATAACAGTATATGATAGCAGTATATAACGCTTGAATTTCACATTGACAGATGCAGACAATGCCGCAAATTAAGTATTTTGCCCAAAATGGGTGTTTTTTTAATACCAGAATAGCACAGCAGTATCTAAAGCGTGTATCTCACACTGACAGATGCAGACATAGTAACATAGTACATAAGGCCGAAAAAAGACATTTGTCCATCCAGTTCGGCCTGTCATCCTACAAGTTGATCCAGAGGAAGGCAAAAAAACCCTGTGAGGTAGAAGCCAATTTTCCTCACTTTAGGGGAATAAAAAATTCCTTCCCGACTCCAATCAGGCAATCAGAATAACTCCCTGGATCAACGACCCCTCTCTAGTAGCTATAGCCTGTAATATTATTACACTCCAGAAATACATCCAGGCCCCTCTTGAATTCCTTTATTGTACTCACCATCACCACCTCCTCAGGCAGAGAGTTCCATAGTCTCACTGCTCTTACCGTAAAGAACCCTTTTCTATGTTTGTGTACAAACCTTCTTTCCTCCAAACGCAGAGGATGTCCCCTCGTCACAGTCACAGTCCTGGGGATAAATAGATGATGGGATAGATCTCTGTACTGCCCCCTGATATATTTATACATAGTAATTAGATCTCCCCTCAGTCGTCTTTTTTCTAACGTGAATAACCCTAATTTTGATAATCTTTCAGGGTACTGTAGTTGCCCCATTCCAGTTATTACTTTAGTTGCCCTCCTCTGGACCCTCTCCAGCTCTGCTATGTCTGCCTTGTTTACAAGGCCGCAAATTAAGTATTTTGCCCAAAATGGGTGTTTTTTGAATATTAGAATATGACAGCAGTATATAACGCTTGAATTTCACACGTACAGATGCAGCAAGGGCTGTAAAATTTAGTATTTTGCCCAAAAAGGGTGTTTTTTAAAACGTTACAGATATTTCGCATTGTATCTCCTCTAGATAGTCTTTGTCATCCATGACCACGATTGCCCCACCTTTATCTGCAGGTTCAATAATAATGTTCTTATTGTTCTTAAGAGATTTTTAACGTCTCGTTCCCTTTCGTCAGGTTACTATGAATGGAGAAAAAGCCCCTGTAATATTGTGTAAGGGTTTGTTTGGTGTCCCAGTCAATCACAGTCTCCACAACATGGTATGTGTGTGGTGGGCTAAAATTACTGGGAATTTTCAAGCCAAAATTACCTATTGATAATTCTGGAGTATAAAAAGGAGTTTTGGAAGATTCAGAGGAGTTGTGTGAGGCAAATCTCAAGGTCTGTAGAACCTCAAATTTTTTAAAGAGAATCCATCAACCCAATCTTTGATTATTATCCACAGTAAAGCATGATTAGTGCTGCAGATATGGAGTTTAGATCACTATTTTTTATTTTCCTACTGTCCCTCATTCCCCCACTGTCAGCATTTAAAGCTGCATTGTAAAGGTCACGACAGCTGTGCATGAGCACATGAGTCCTTTACATTATGTTAGCACAGCAGCCTGGACTGTGTTTTTCAACGCATCTTTGGGCGCTGACAATGGAGGAACAGGGGCAGTAGGAAAAAAAATAGTTATCTGCACTCCTTATCTGCAGTACTGTGCATTTATTACTGTAGATAACAGCCCAACATTGAGGTGACAGATTCATTATAGCTGGAACATGTCACAGTGAGAGGTGGGCTGAAAGGAGAGTCCTTTCTGTAACAATGACCGTTCCGCTGGGAAAAGAGCATAGGAGGAAATGTTCACTACTAGGTCTGGTGTCTTGCCTGCAATCTTGGGATCTTGTCCACATTCTGGACTATCAACTTTCTGTTGGTATGCCTCATCCTCTGCAATAGCTTTTTCCCCTTAGGCATGGTCCTACAAGAGGTGGTTGGTGATGAACATACAAGGTGTTGCTGCCTAAGTAATCCAGCCATCAATACTCCTGCATAGTTGTCTATGTTTCTCTAAAATCTTTATTGTTTTCTTTGTTCAAGAACCTTGTGGTAGTGTATTTTTGGTCTTGGTCTTCAGACTCTTAAACACCTAAGGACTGACAGTGGAAGTCAGTTGTTCAATTTTAGTTATACTCTGTTTGGACACGACAATCGATTTCTAGAGGAACTCGATATTTAGTGTCCAGTAAACATTTATTAATGTACCACTTGGAATCGAACCAGAGTACGTGAAATGTTTTTTTACAGTAGAAATTAATTTATGACGACACCTGGATGTTCGGGTTCGGCAGGTTCGGCCGAACTTGAAAAAAAGTTTGGGTTCGGGACCCGAACTTGACCCGAACTTGACCCCAAACCCCATTGAAGTCAATGGGGAACTGAACTTTTGGGCACTAAAATGGCTCTAAAATAGTCCTGTTAAGGGCTAGAGGGCTGCAAAAGGCATCAAAATGTGCTTAAGAGCATGACAACTGTTCTACAAACAAATGTGGATAGGGAAATGACTTAAAATAACATAAAATACAGAAAAATGAAAAATAACAATCTGGATCTAGGAATAGGAGGTTGAGGAGGCGGTGGATGGGTGGATGTGGCGGTGTAGGTTGACGTGGCGGTGTAGGTGGAAGCGGCGGTGTAGGAGGAATAGGTAGCCAACACTGATTTGTGTTATTTTTTATTTTTAAATTGGGGTATCCCCCCAAATATTGGGACATATAACAAAATAAAACAAAGAATAAGTGCACTTGAGTACAAGAATGAATGGTTGAGGCTGGTATAAATGTCTAGTCTGCACAAGGTACGGACAAGTCCTGTGGGATCCATGCCTGGTTCATTTCAATAAACGTAAGCTTGTCCACATTGGCTGCGGACTGTGATAATGCTCTCTGCTGTGCTAAACACACGTTCACACTATACACTGGCTGCAGGGCAGGTCAGCACCTCCAAGGCTGTCACAGCTTTTCCACATTTTGGCCATGCTAACTCTGCCTTCTCAGGTGCTGGTGGTGCCCCAGCTGCGTTGGCGACCTCTTCCTCCTCCTCTGCCTTCGCCTTGAGCTTCCACTGTGCCCCCGCTGTCAGGTGGAAATGCTATCATCAGCGTGCGCTTGTAGTCGCGCATCTTTTGATCAGTAACAGATGTTTTCACTAAATTTAGTTCCCTGTCAGCAATGCAGAGCAGGGGTTCATTCACGGCAAAAGGGGATTCATGTCACCCAGCAATAGAACAGAGGATTTTGAGAGATTTAGGCCCTTGTCACCCAGGCAAAGCAGGGGTTCATTCACGGCAAAAGAGGGTTCATATCACCCAGCAATACAACAGAGGATTTTGAGAGATTTAGGGCCCTGTCACCCAGGCACAGCAGGGGTTCATTCACGGCAAAAGGGGGTTCATGTCACCCAGCAATACAACAGAGGATTTTGAGAGATTTAGGCCCCTGGCACCCAGGCACAGCAGGGGTTCATTCACGGCAAAAGGGGGTTCTTGTCACCCAGCAATAGAACAGAGGATTTTGAGAGATTTAGGCCCCTGTCATCCAGGCACAGCAGGGGTTCATTCACGGCAAAAGGGGGTTCTTGTCACCCAGCAATACAACAGAGGATTTTGAGAGATTTAGGGCCCTGTCACCAAGGCACAGCAGGGGTTCATTCACGGCAAAAGGGGGTTCATGTCACCCAGCAATAGAACAGACGATTTTGAGAGATTTAGGCCCCTGTCACCCAGGTACAGCAGGGGTTCATTTACGGCAAAAGGGGGTTCATGTCACCCAGCAATAGAACAGACAATTTTGAGAGTTTTAAGCCCCTGTCACCCAGGCACAGCAGGCGTTCATTCACGGCAAAAGGGGGTTCATGTTACCCAGCAATAGAACAGAGGATTTTGAGAGATTTAGGCCCTTGTCACCCAGGCACAGCAGGGGGTCATTCACGGCAAAAGGGGGTTCTTGTCACCCAGCAATAGAACAGAGGATTTTGAGAGATTTAGGCCCATGTCACCCAGGCACAGCAGGGGTTCATTTACGGCAAAAGGGGGTTCATGTCACCCAGCAATAGAACAGACAATGTTGAGATATTTAGGCCCCTGTCACCCAGGCACAGCAGGCATTCATTCACGGCAAAAGGGGGTTCATGTCACCCAGCAATAGAACAGAGGATTTTGAGAGATTTAGGCCCTTGTCACCCAGGCACAGCAGGGGTTCATTCACGGCAAAAGGGGGTTCTTGTCACCCAGCAATAGAACAGACGATTTTGAGAGATTTAGGCCCCTGGCACCCAGGCACAGCAGGGGTTCATTCACGGCAAAAGGGGGTTCTTGTCACCCAGCAATAGAACAGAGGATTTTGAGAGATTTAGGCCCCTGTCACCCAGGCACAGCAGGGGTTCATTCACGGCAAAAGGGGGTTCTTGTCACCCAGCAATAGAACAGAGGATTTTGAGAGATTTAGGCCCCTGTCACCCAGGTACAGCAGGGGTTCATTTACGGCAAAAGGGGGTTCATGTCACCCAGCAATAGAACAGACAATTTTGAGAGATTTAAGCCCCTGTCACCCAGGCACAGCAGGCATTCATTCACGGCAAAAGGGGGTTCATGTCACCCAGCAATAGAACAGAGGATTTTGAGAGATTTAGGCCCCTGTCACCCAGGCACAGCAGGGGGTCATTCACGGCAAAAGGGGGTTCTTGTCACCCAGCAATAGAACAGAGGATTTTGAGAGATTTAGGCCCCTGTCACCCAGGCACAGCAGGGGTTCATTCACGGCAAAAGGGGGTTCATGTCACCCAGCAATAGAACAGAGGATTTTGAGAGATTTAGGCCCTTGTCACCCAGGCACAGCAGGGGTTTGTATACGCCAAAAATGGTAAAATGTCACCAGACAATTGAAAATAAGATTTTTTTCAATTTAGGGCACTAAAATTGGCACTTTTTAAATTAAATGTCTCTAAAATTGTCCTTGAAAAGGCTAGAGGGATGAAAAGGGCAGTAAAATGTGCTTAAGAGCATGGCAACTGCTCTGCAAACAAATGTGGATAGGGAAATAACTTAAAATGAAATAAAATAACTAAAAATTACAAATTATTAACCTGCAACTCGGAGGTTGAGGAGGCGGTGAATGTGGTGTTGTAGGTGGAGGCAGCAATGGAGGAGGAGGAGGTAGCCAACAATGTTTTTTTTTATTTTTTATTGGGGTAGGTAGCCCCCAAAATATTGGGACAAATAAAATAAAAAGTACACTTGAGTACACGAAAGTATGTTTGATGGTGGTATAAATGTCTATTCTGCACAAGGTACAGACAAGTCTTGTGGGATCCAAGCCTGGTTCATTTTAATGAACGTGAGCTTGTCCACGTTGCTGTGGACAGGCTGCGTCTGTCTGTAATGACGCTTCCTGCCGTGCTAAATACACGTTCAGAGAGTACACTGGCTGCAGGGCAGGCCAGCACCTCCAAGGCATACAGGGCAAGCTCTGGCCATGTGGACAATTTGGAGACCCAGAAGTTGAATAGGCAGAACCATCAGTCAGTACGTGTAGGCGTGTGCACAGGTACTGTTCCACCATGTTGTTCAAATGCTGCCTCCTGCTAACACGCTCCATATCAGCAGTTGGGGCCGGTTGTTGCGGCGAGGTGACAAAGCTTTTCCACATGTCGGCCATGCTAACCCTGCCTTCTGAATTGCTGTTGCTGACACAGCTGCGTGGGCAACCTCTTCCTCCTCCCCTGCATTCGCCTTGTGCTTCCACTTGTCCCCCGGCGTCAGTCACGGGGATCCAGCAGGGTGGCCACCCAGTAGTCAGCACACGTTAAAATGTGGGCAACTCTGCAGTCATTGCGCAGGCACTGCAGCATGTAGTCGCTCATGGGTGCCAGGCTGCCCAGAGGTAAGGACAAGCTGTTCTCTGTGGGAGGGGTATCGTCTGCGTCCTCCGTATCCCCCCAGCCACGCACCAGTGATGGGCCCGAGCTGCATTGGATACCACCCCGCTGTGAACATGCTTCATCCCCATTCTCCTCCTTATACTCATCCTCCTCCTACTCGTCCTCCAGTAGTGGGCCCTGACTGGCCAGATTTGTACCTGGCCTCTGCTGTTGCAAAAATCCTCTTTCTGAGCCACTTCTAAAAGACTGGCCTGAAAGTGTTAGAGATGACCCCTCTTCCTCCTCCTCATCCTGGGCTACATCCTCTTCCATCATCGCCCTAAGTGTTTTCTCAAGGAGACATAGAAGTGGTATTGTAACACTGATAACAGCGTCATCGCCACTGGCCATGTTGGTGGAGTACTCGAAACAGCGCAACAGGGCACACAGGTCTCGCATGGAGGCCCAGTCATTGGTGGTGAAGTGGTGCTGTTCCGCAGTGCGACTCACCCGTGCGTTCTGCAGCTGAAACTCCACTATGGCCTGCTGCTGCTCGCACAGTCTCTCCAGCATGTGCAAGGTGGAGTTCCACCTGGTGGGCATGTCGTATATGAGGCGGTGAGCGGGAAGGCCGAAGTTACGCTGTAGAGCAGACAGGCGAGCGGCGACAGGATGAGAACGCCGGAAGCGCGCACAGACGGCCCGCACTTTATGCAGCAGCTCTGACATGTCGGGGTAGTTGTGAATGAATTTCTGCACCACCAAATTCAGCACATGCGTCAGGCAAGGGATGTGCGTCAAACCGGCTAGTCCCAGAGCTGCAACGAGATTTTGCCCATTATCGCACACCACCAGGCCGGGCTTGAGGCCCACTGGCAGCAACCACTCGTCGGTCTGTTGTTCTATACCCCGCCACAACTCCTGCGCGGTGTGGCACCTGTCCCCCAAACGCATCAGTTTCAGAATGGCCTGCTGACGTTTACCCCTGGCTGTGCTGAAGTTGGTGGTGAAGGTCTGTCGCTGACCGGATGAGGAGGTGGTAGAAGAGGAGGAGGAAGCCGAGTAGGAAGAGAAGGCAACAGGAGGCAAAGAATGATGCCCTGCGATCCTTGGCGGCGGAAGGACGTGCGCCAAACAGCTCTCCGCCTGGGGCCCAGCCGCCACTACAGTGTGCAGTTAGGGAGATATAGCGTCCCTGGCCGTGCTTAATGGTCAACGTATCTGTGGTTAGGTGGACCTTGCCACAGATGGCGTTGCGCAGTGCACACTTGATTTTATCCGATACTTGGTTGTGCAGGGAGGGCACAGCACTCCTGGAGAAGTAGTGGCAGCTGGGAACGACGTACGGTGGGACAACAAGCAACATGAGCTGTTTGAAGCTGTCCGTCTCCACCAGCCTGAATGACAGCATTTCAAAGGCCAGCAGTTTAGAAATGCTGGTATTCAGGGCCAGGGATCGAGGGTGGCTAGGTGGGAATTTACACTTTCTCTCAAAGGTTTGTGAGATGGAGAGCTGAACGCTTCCGTGTGACATGGTGGAGATGCTTGGTGACGGAGGAGGTGTTGTTGGTGGCACATCCTCTGTTTGCTGGGCGGCAGGTGCCAATGTTACTCCAGAGGCGGAGGAAGAGGCCGAGGCAGCAGCAGAAGAGGGAGCAGGAGGGGCCTGAGCCCTTTTTTGGTTTTGAAGGTGCTTACTCCACTGCAGCCAGTGTCTTGCATGTAGATGCCTGGTCATGCAGGTTGTGCTAAGGTTCAGAAAGTTAATGCCTCGCTTCAGGCTCTGATGGCACAGCGTGCAAACCACTCGGGTCTTGTCGTCGGGTCTTGTGTGAAGAAGTGCCATGCCAGGGAACTCATTGAAGCTGCCTTTGGTGTGCTCGGTCCCTGTTGACGATGGCTAGTAGCAGGCAAACTGTTCTGGCGACAGCTGCTCTGCTTTTGCACCCTGCTCCCGCTTTTGCTACGCTCGGTCTCCCCACTGCCTCTTCCTCCGAACTCTGAAAGTCAGTGGCACGACCTTCATTCCATGTGGGGTCTAGGACCTTATCGTCCCCTGCATCGTCTTCCACCCAGTCTTCCTCCCTGACCTCCTTTTGGGTCTGCACACTGCAGAAAGACGCAGCAGTTGGCACCTGTGTTTCGTCATCATCAGAGACGTGCTGAGGTGGTATTTCCATGTCCTCATCAGGAAACATAAGTGGTTGTGCGTCAGTGCATTCAATGTCTTCCACCCCTGGGGAAGGGCTAGGTGGATGCCCTTGGGAAACCCTGCCAGCAGAGTCTTCAAACAGCATAAGAGACTGCTGCATGACTTGAGGCTCAGACAGGTTCCCCGATATGCACGGGGGTGATGTGACAGACTGATGGGCATGGGTTTCAGGCGCCACATGTGCGCTTTCTGCAGAAGACTGGGTGGGAAATAATGTGATCGTGCTGGATCCACTGTCGGCCACCCAATTGACTAATCCCTGTACTTGCTCAGGCCTTACCATCCTTAGAACGGCATTAGGCCCGACCAAATATCGCTGTAGATTCTGGTGGCTACTGGGACCTGAGGTAGTAGGTTCAGTAGGACGTGTAGCTGTGGCAGAACGGCCACGTCCTCTCCCTGCACCAGAGGCTCCACCAACACCACCACCACGACCATGACCGCCTCCCTTATTAGATGTTTGCCTCATAGTTAGCGTTCACAAAGCAAAGTAAAAAGTGGTTAAGTATGTTAAAAAAAATTAACCGCCAATATAAACCCTGATGTAGGGTATTGCACTCTATTTTTTTTTTTTAACTCTATATGACAGCGGTATTTGTGGGCTAAATGTGACAGTCACCTATGCAAGTGTAATCCAAGATGTGCAGTATATCAGAGGGAATTTTCACCACAGTATCCTAAAAGACTTATTTCTGGCCTAAATGTGACAGTCACTTATGCACGTCTAATCCTAGATGTGCAGTATATCAGAGGCTTTTTTCACCCCAGTAACCAAAAAGTCGTATTTCTGGCCTAAATGTGACAGTCACTTATGCTTGTCTAATCCCAGATGTGCAGTGTATGAGAGGCTTTTTTCACTCCAGTATGCCAAAGCCGTATTTATGGCCTAAATGTGACAGTTACTTATGCACGTGTAATCCCAGATGTGCAATATATTAGAGGCTTTTTTCACCCCAGTAACCAAAAAGCCGTATTTATGGCCTAAATGTGAGAGTCATTTATGCTTGTCTAATCCCAGATGTGCAGTATATTATAGGGTTTTTTCACCCTAACCAAAAAGCTGTATTTCTGTCCTAAATGTGACAGTCACTTATGCACGTGTAATCCCAGATGTGCAGTATATCAGAGGCTTTTTTCACCCTAACCAAAAAGCTGTATTTCTGTCCTAAATGTGACAGTCACTTATGCACGTGTAATCCCAGATGTGCAGTATATCAGAGGCTTTTTTCACCCCAGTATGCCAAAGCCGTATTTATGGCCTAAATGTGACAGTCACTTATGCACGTGTAATCCCAGATGTACAGCATATTAGAGGTTTTTTTCACCCTAACCAAAAAGCTGTATTTCTGTCCTAAATGTGACAGTCACTTATGCACGTGTAATCCCAGATGTGCAGTATATCAGAGGCTTTTTTTACCCCAGTATGCCAAAGCCGTATTTATGGCCTAAACGTGACAGTCACTTATGCACGTGTAATCCCAGATGTGCAGTATATTAGAGGGTTTTTTCACCCCAACCAAAAAGCTGTATTTCTTTCCTAAATGTGACAGTCACTTATGCACGTGTAATCCCAGATGTGCAGTATATCAGAGGCTTTTTTTACCCCAGTATGCCAAAGCCGTATTTATGGCCTAAACGTGACAGTCACTTATGCACGTGTAATCCCAGATGTGCAGTATATTAGAGGATTTTTTCACCCCAACCAAAAAGCTGTATTTCTTTTCTAAATGTGACAGTCACTTATGCACGTCTAATCCTAGATGTGCAGTATATCAGAGGCTTTTTTTCACCCCAGTAACCAAAAAGTCGTATTTCTGGCCTAAATGTGACAGTCACTTATGCTTGTCTAATCCCAGATGTGCAGTATATTAGAGGTTTTTTTTACCCCAGTAACCAAAAAGCCGTATTTCTGGCCTAAATGTGACAGTCACTTATGCATGTGTAATCCCAGATATGCAGTGTATGAGAGGCTTTTTTCACTCCAGTATGCCAAAGCCGTATTTATGGCCTAAATGTGACAGTTACTTATGCACGTGTAATCCCAGATGTGCAATATATTAGAGGCTTTTTTCACCCCAGTAACTAAAAAGCCGTATTTATGGCCTAAATGTGAGAGTCATTTATGCTTGTCTAATCCCAGATGTGCAGTATATTAGAGGGTTTTTTCACCCTAATTAAAAAGCTATATTTCTGTCCTAAATGTGACAGTCACTTATGCTTGTCTAATCCCAGATGTGCAGTATTTTAGAGGGTTTTTTCACCCTAACCAAAAAGCTGTATTTCTGTCCTAAATGTGACAGTCACTTATGCACGTGTAATCCCAGATGTGCAGTATATCAGAGGCTTTTTTCACCCCAGTATGCCAAAGCCGTATTTATGGCCTAAATGTGACAGTCACTTATGCACATGTAATCCCAGATGTACAGCATATTAGAGTTTTTTTTCACCCTAACCAAAAAGCTGTATTTCTGTCCTAAATGTGACAGTCACTTATGCATGTGTAATCCCAGATGTGCAGTATACGAGAGGGTTTTTTCACCATAACCAAAAAGCTGTATTTCTGTCCTAAATGTGACAGTCACTTATGCACGTGTAATCCCAGATGTGCAGTATATCAGAGGCTTTTTTTACCCCAGTATGCCAAAGCCGTATTTATGGCCTAAACGTGACAGTCACTTATGCACGTGTAATCCCAGATGTGCAGTATATTAGAGGGTTTTTTCACCCCAACCAAAAAGCTGTATTTCTTTCCTAAATGTGACAGTCACTTATGCTTGTCTAATCCCAGATGTGCAGTATATTAGAGGTTTTTTTCACCCTAACCAAAAAGCTGTATTTCTGTCCTAAATGTGACAGTCACTTATGCACGTGTAATCCCAGATGTGCAGTATATCAGAGGCTTTTTTCACCCCAGTATGCCAAAGCCATATTTATGGCCTAAATGTGACAGTCACTTATGCACGTGTAATCCCAGATGTACAGCATATTAGAGGTTTTTTTCACCCTAACCAAAAAGCTGTATTTCTGTCCTAAATGTGACAGTCACTTATGCATGTGTAATCCCAGATGTGCAGTATACGAGAGGGTTTTTTCACCATAACCAAAAAGCTGTATTTCTGTCCTAAATGTGACAGTCACTTATGCACGTGTAATCCCAGATGTGCAGTATATCAGAGGCTTTTTTTACCCCAGTATGCCAAAGCCGTATTTATGGCCTAAACGTGACAGTCACTTATGCACGTGTAATCCCAGATGTGCAGTATATTAGAGGGTTTTTTCACCCCAACCAAAAAGCTGTATTTCTTTCCTAAATGTGACAGTCACTTATGCTTGTCTAATCCCAGATGTGCAGTATATTAGAGGTTTTTTTCACCCTAACCAAAAAGCTGTATTTCTGTCCTAAATGTGACAGTCACTTATGCACGTGTAATCCCAGATGTGCAGTATATGAGAGGCTTTTTTCACCCCAGTATGCCAAAGCCGTATTTATGGCCTAAATGTGACAGTCACTTATGCACGTGTAATTCCAGATGTGCAGTATATTAGAGGGTTTTTTCACCCCAGTATGCCAAAGCTGTATTTCTGGACTTGCAGATTGCCTGTGCTGGTGCACTATCATTGCATAAAATGGCTGCCGATCATGTATTGATATTGACTAACTGAAGAAAAAAAAGGTCGTTTTCAGCAGTAGTTGGCTCAGGGCAGGATTAAAAAAATTGTGCACTGCACCCACAAAACACTTTTTCTGTAGATCGCTGAGTACAAAAAACAGTTATTCATAAGATTTCTCCCTGATTTCTCCCTCACAGCAGCTGCAGCCTCTCCCTACACTAATCCGAGCAGAGTGACGGGCGGCGCTACATGACTCCAGCTTAAATAGAGGCTGGGTCACATGCTGCAGTTGGCCAATCACAGCCATGCCAATAGTAGGCATGGCTGTGATGCCCTTTTGGGCCAAGTAGTATGACGCTTGTTGATTGGCTGCTGTGCAGCCTTTCAAAAAGCGCCATAAAAATCGCCGAACACCGAACCCAAACTTTTACGCAAATGTTCGGGTTCGGGTCCGGGTGCCGAAAACCCTAAAGTTCGGTAAGAACCCGAACTTTACAGTTCGGGTTCGCTCAACTCTATTCGCGAAGTAATAAATTCGGCTCATCGGAGCCAATACATTCTAATACTGTACAGATCGCTCGCTCCGTACAGTATTGAAACAAAGTTTTATGCGATGTTTAATCCAAAGTCAATTCGCTCATCCCTAGTGATAACCTTAAAGAGGAACTGTCAGAGGGATCAATCCTATTAAACCAGACATATTCCCTGATATTGTTGAAATTCTATGCATTGTTCAAGAAAAAATAAGTTTTTTTCAACATGCAAGTAAGAGCTTCTCTGCAGTGAGGGGTGGGCCCTAGCCCTTTGATTCATTTCAGCTCCTCTGCTTTCCAGCATTTGTTACACCCCCTCTCTTTTATTTATTGATAGCGCCAGACACCATCATTGTCCTCTCTCCTGGCCATTCAATACTATAACTGTGCATTCTTCAGGTTTCCGACTGCAGAAATTTATGATGCATACATGCGATTACAGGATGATGCAAGAGGACAATGATGATGTCTTGTGGTCTCAGTCAAGAATAGGGGGACGTAGCAAACACTGGAAAGTTAAGGAGCTGAAATGTACCAATGGGCTAGGGGCCACCTTTCAGTGCAGGGATGCCTTAATTTGCACATAGAAGAAAACTTTTTTTCTGTGGAACAACGCAACAGGAATTGTGATTATTCAGGCATCGTTTTAATTAGCAAGATCAAACTTAGCAGGCAGTTACAGACAAGTGACAGGTACTCTATAGTTCCCTATAATATTGTATTATTAGTAGAAGGGAAAATTTTGACAATGTCATTGCCCAAAGGAAAGGAAATTGTTATAGATCTTATCAGCAGGGATTCCCTATTTATTAACAGTGTGGTGAGTAATTGATAAAAACTCCAGCTAAAACTTAATTTTCAGCTTTGGCTACACTTTTTCAATAATAGAAGGTACACCAGTGCCACTGTAAAAATAATATAGTCTCTAATTGTTACACAGAACAAAATGTATTAGTCTTATATCCAAGTAGACAGAGCAAGGATATTAAATCATGGAGTGTTAGGAGGAGGATTATTATCCTTATTATTTGGAATAATAATTAAATTGCAACATCTACTCAATGATTAGGATTCCAATCTTAAGGTACACATACATGTATTAATGATATCTATCTATCTATATATCTATCTATCTACACACACACATATAAGTGTATCATAGTATAATTATGCCTTTAATTCTAATTAGTAAAAAATTATTTAACAAACATACAGTACAGTGCTCATACAATAATATCAGTTGTTACAGCTCTAACAATTTAGTAATTATCATGCCTTATCTAACACAAATTATTAATGAACTGGTGAACATTTGACTGTCGCTGTTAATATTTACTTTAAATGTTTTGTATAAGTTTGCTTACATTTTGGATTTGCATATTGACCAGGTGTTTTATAAAAAAATAAAAAAATGTTCAGCTATTCATCTCTGGGAGGAATATCCGCAAGATGCTTCCTGGTAACATAGCAAACCTCATTTGAATTTTCATTTAAATTTAGACAGCATATGTGGTTCACCCAGTGGGAATATGAAGTAAAATAATCTTAAAGGAAATTAAACTTATTCATTCTTCTCTGACGAGAAAAAATGAAAAAAAGATATTGATGTGGTTATATAGGTGCTGTAGCTTATCATGTTTTATGAAATTTCTACTAGCTAGAATAGAAACTCATGTAGCCTACTTTGGTTGGACAATTTGATCAAGTATAAATGAGCACATACAATGTACCTACAATATATAATAATAATGCCGCTTGTATGGAGCAGTGATGGCAATTTTAGGGCTCATTTACATCTCGCTTCTCCTCTATTAGTCATTTTTATAGTTCTGAACCCTCAAAGGAGGTAGGATGGAAGTGCTGGATCCATCAGATGAGAGACAGAAACATCACCAACACTACCATCTACAATGGAGACTCCATGTCGTCGTTGCTTAACTGCAACTGGCGCGACGACTACTTGCTCTATAAAAGAGGGACATATTTCGCACAAACCTCCTAAGGGGCAAGGGATCCTCCAGACGCTGGCAATAGCCCGCTGCAATATTGCCCGATATAGGGACAGGTAACCGGACGGTGTCGCCCCTTTTGGGGTGGGTGCTCTGTGTAGATTGGTAGGGCATTTTAGGCCCCCTTCCCCCATTTTGGGGTGTCAGTAGAGATAGAAGTCTCCCCATACCTGTCTACATCGCTATTGAACAGACATCAGGACCCCTACAGAACCAAGAGGTCCCCCTTCTCAATATTGGACCCATCACAAAGGTGTGCTACAGGATCTGGTAAGTGACCATCACTGTCACCTGCCAATTTTAATGAATGAGACCTCATCGATATGGGGGTGCCTTTTAGAAAATAGCCTCTTTTTGTGCTTTTTGTTGTTGTCTTGTTTTTGTTATTATTTTGGTGTATTGCGCATTTTATCATATACCAATAATAGTTAAGTATTACACATCCCCCCTCACTCTAGAGGGTTCTTTTTTCTTTTTTTTTCCTAATCTTTTAAGACTTATTTTTCCTGCTCTTTAGTATAAATGCATTAGAACATCACACTGACACGCTGCTCTGTCATAGTTATATCAGAGATTGATTCAGAGTTTTAAGGTGTCATTACAGACATATTGTTTTGTCGTGTGATTACAGTATTTTCTGAGCAATCAATTTAAAATAAGGTATAGTCCAGTAAATCACAACCTGCGTCAGAGAATATTTTTGCATCACAGTATTTTCCTCAATGCGTCACAAGAATTTAGGTGTGATAAGCAGAGATCAGCGAATAATTGAATTTTACAAAATAATATAATTTTAAAATTAACAATAAAAAGAAATTAAATCATACTTACCGCCTCCATTTGCTCGCGACACATCAGCTGCCGCCATCTTGCTTGAAGATCTGGAGCGAAATCTCGCGCAGTGCAAGATTACGTCATCACGCCGGGGATTTCGGCCGAGATCTTCAATCAAGATGAAACCTGATAGCCCGTCGCAAGCAAATGGAGGCGGTAAGTTAGATTTTTTTCATTTTTTACACTATTTCAGGCTAAATCGATTCGCTGACACGAAGCACGAGGAAATTCGGCTTCGAGGACAATCAAATTTATCCTGAAATTCGGATAGAATTCCACTTTGTGGGATTCGATTCGCTCATCTCTAGTGATAAGTGAAAAGCCCTAGAAGCAACAACACAGCAAATTTTGTGCACAAAGACTCATAGTTTTGCTTTTAGAGATGCCTATACATTTTAGTGTTCTGTAAAAGTGAACCACAATTGATGTGAAGTTTGAATTCCCATTGACTTTGACCTGAAGTTCGGCCGAACCCGGCGAACACGAACTTCCACGGGTTCGCTCATGCCTACTTGCTAGTGCATTTAAGGTATCTAAGGTATCTGAGCAGTAGGTTCTAGTAATCTAGTTTTCTGTAAATGTGTGCTAATTGTCTTGTTTTTCTCTACCATATACTGACTTTTGCCTGACTCCAGATTTAACCATTTGTTGCCTGACCTGGCCTCCTCCTGATTTACATATAATCCCTGCAGGGGCAAGCACAGACCACACATGCAGATATAAACATAGACGTGCAAATATAAAACATCTTGTTAAAAATTATGTTTTATTATATGCGAACGGGGGCATTACCATTACACCTAGAGGCTGAATGTTTATCCAGCTACTACCCACAGTATTGTGCCCATTGTGATCCCCAATGCTCACATACATACTATAATAGTGCCATACAGATTGTCTCCCTCATGGTAATAGTCCTACCAGATTGCTGTCAATAGTAATAATGGTCCTCAAATAGTAATTCCCTTCTATAGTGGCCTTATTAGTAATAGAGCCCCCTACAGTGCCCCCAATAGTGATAATACTCTCCAAAAGTGCTTCCTTTAGTAGTAATGCTCTCCATATGATGCTTGATAATAATAATAATGCCCCCATAGAGCCTTCAGTAAAAATAAGCCCCCCCCATATTACCTCCATTGGTCATAAGGCTCCCTATAGTGCCCTCATTAATAATAAGGCACCCTATAGGGCACAAGTTATAGATATAAGGCCAATCTTTAAAGGGGTAATCCCATCTTAATGATCACTGTTAAATCTGTTAATGATTTAACAGTGATAATTTTTCTAAATATATTTAATTAACTAATTCCCACCCCTTAGAAGAAAATGAACATATACCTACCTCACTGTTGTCTTCCGTCTCCCCTGGTTACAGCCACCGCTCTTCTCAGGAATCGCGGTGGCCGCGCTTGCGCAGACAACTTCTTCTCTTCTCCCGGCCGGTCGCGCGCAGTCCCGAAAGCGCACGCCGAGGCCGAGCATGCGCTATGGTGATTTCTTCCTGGCCAGTATAGTATACTTTCCAGGAAGAAGTCACCAGGGTGCATGCGCGGCCGGGAGAAGACTTCAATCAAGATGGAGCCCGCCCCCTGCCGAAACCAGGAAGTGGACAGCGCGCCGGGAGCAGCTAAGCATAAAACTGCGTGATGAGAATACCCCTTTAAGGCACTCCCATAGAGCCAGTAGTAGTAGTAATGCCTGCCACCACTGCCCACACTACTTATAATCTTCTCTGCAGTGCCCCCATAAATTATAATGCCTATCCTCTCCCTCCAATCTTCTATACCATGCAGTCCCATGTAAATAACATCACTACTCTCCCTCCAATTTTCTATACCATGCAGTCCCTTGTAACTAACTTAACTCCTCTCCCTCCAGTCTTCTATACCATGCAGTCCCATGTAAATAACACCAGTCATCTCCCTCCAGTCTTCTATATCATACAGTCCCATGTAAATAACTTTATCCCCTCCATCAGCCCCCTCCAACACGTATTTCCATGTAAATAACATCACTCCTTACCCTCCAGTCCTCTGTAATTACTAGTCCCATGTAAATAACACCAGTCATCTCCCTCCAATCTTCTATAACATACAGTCCCATGTAAAAAAAACTTTTTTATTAGTCTTCTATAACATACAGTCTTTGGCTACCAAGATCAGGATGGGGGAGTGGAATCTTCCCAGAGGGAAGGAGGGAGGTGGCCGACTACAGGTGAAAAGGCCCATGCAGGCCAGAGGCCAGGGCCTTTCTCTGAAGGGGGTCACATCAAATGTGTTTGGAGGGACCGTGGACAAGCTGCTTACATCACTGCCCCCATGTGACTACAGCCAAGCATTACAGCCACCCAGAACTCATCATAACCCAAAGGACTACTCATCCACCTGGTAACTGACCCTTGCTCTGTTTAACTCTGTTGTATTATACCACCTGTACTGTATTTGCACATCCGACCACTATATATATTCTCTGTGTGTGTCTAATGCGCCCTTAAGGCAATTAAATATATAATTTAATCTTGTGCTATTCTTGTATCTCGGTTCACGAATTCCCACGTCCGTGTTTCGGCATAGTTATACGGTACTGCGGGTTGGTTTCTCACTCTATATAATCCTGTTAGTGGACCGGGCTTATATCTAACGAGGTACTGGTGGCAGTCTAACGGGCTGAGAAAGCTCTGTTTCACTGGTGCAATTAAAAGGCTCTCTCAGCTTGTCAGGGTTGTGAGCAAGTGTGGCTTTACGCCGGAGGCCGCGTGGACCACCGTCTCTCACCCCCCTGCCTCCCTGTGCCCGCGTGGATAGGAGGGTCTGTGTAAACTTTACCAAGCTGACCTTATGTGCTCCCAGGGAGGGCATAATGTGAAGTGTTGGAAACCAGTGATGAAACCGTATCTCATGAGCTCAACATAGTTGACGTCAGGCGGGGCCATTAGGTGCGGTATTCATCATACCTTGGTGTTCAACATCATTATCTTGACCCCTGTGAGTCATCAGTCTACTGACAGAGAATACTCTAAACGATAGTAGCCTGGGGTTTGCCTTTAAGTCCAAATCCATATATAGGGGTTAAAGGATGAAGACCAGAGGTACCACTTAGATAATGTTGTTAGGGGTCATGCACACAACCGTACTGGCTCAGTGCACATGCTGCAGACCGCAAATAGCGGAAGCCTGCGGAAGTGCTTTGTAGTGCTTCCATGGGCTTCCAACTCGTGCCTTCACTTTTCAAAAGATAGGTGAAGTCCAATGTTTGGTTGTATCTTGCATCATGGACCCATTCAAGTCCACATCCGCAGCATGAAGTACACATGGCTGGTGCCAGTGTACTGCGGGTCCGCTGTTTGGGGGACGCAATACAGACACCGCGGCCATACGGTCATATGCATGAGCCTTGAGTCAAATCTGTCCAGTAGACACAGTGGATTCACATCCACTTGGCTAAATGCACAGTGCTTACTAACTGGATTTGGAATTTGTATTGTGACGCATTTACATGTATGCACTTCAGCCACATATATCAAATGCAAGCCCACACCAGGAGCTCTGCTTCACCCAGTACTGACAGTCTTTCAAACATGCAGACTTGTGTGTTCTTTTTACCTCATTGTGCCAATATTGTACTCACAAGTTTCTGGTACAAAACCTTTTGCTTCTTTTATTTCTTTCAAGTATAAAATGGTACATCATGAGTGTGGCGAAACCAACCTCGTCACTGGGTTTTGGAGGGGCCTGGTTGCCAGCCTCTTGCCCCAGGATTATGGCCCATACTAACTTTGAAGGAGAAGACAGACCGGCCGCACAGCTTAAATCTGTGGAACTGTTTTGGGCAGGAAAGCCATGCTTGCGGCCGTCCAAATGTGACTTCCATGGAATTCGAGAACCCCTGCTCGGATCTGGGTGATTTTTGCATATGTTGTGTCACGGGGTTCCGAAGGTGCACTCGGTCCCCCATTAGCCGCAGACCTGCTGCTTAGCTTCGGGAACGAGGATCTGTGTTTTACCTCGTTCCCAGGGCGGCTTTACTAGATGGGTGGCTCCCTGCTCCTAAGTCTGCCTTGAGCGCCGAGCTGATCACTCGGTGCTCGACTGGTTGGTCTGTCGGTCATGTGACGCACCAGCACCGTAGGCCTGGCCACTAGAGAGGCAGATGCTTTTTCCTATAGTGAGCAAGTATGACCATCACTGATGGATTGCAGGGTAACCATGTAAACGAGCAGTGTATAATGTGATGGAAAAATGAATCTAGCCAGCAAAGGAAGCAATATGGAGAATCACAATACATTAGTAGGTGCCTTATATTAACTTTATCTACATGATAAATGCCACTGGCTGAAGTGAGAGAACCCCTTTAACACAGAAGCTCTGATTTACTGATCCTATAGACCTGCACCAGGTCTATCACAGGCGCTCAGGCCGGATTATGCATTTGGGGCAGGGGTAGTCACTTCTCTCTGACTCTGTACCAGCTATTGGCTTACTTTCAGACAGATTGTTGCCCCAGAATTGTGCTGAAATGTTGGCACAAATGGCACATCTCAGGCCCCGCCCCCTTGTCAAGCTTTTAAGAAGAAGGTGTACAACCCCTATGTGCACCAGTTTGTGCCCTTTTTTTTTACACAGATGTTTGACGCAGACGCATTCGTAAAAGTGGGCCAGTGTTTGCTGTGTGCGGCAGGATGTTTTATTGGAACAGGGGGCTCTGTGCGGTGCCAGGAGATACTATACAGCGCTCTGATCTATGCCCAGCTTTTCTTTGATGTGCTGGTATACATCTACCCCCTGATCAGTGCTGGGTTAAAGGGGTTGTGCAGTGAAAAGATACCGATGACCAGGCTGAGCGGAGCGTGAGAGTTCAGTGTGGGAGAATGTGATGACGGGGCAGGAGTAGAGAAGCAGGAGGCTGTGTGTCCAGCCAGGCCAGTCCCCAAGTCCCTAACGGTATTTACTGATAAAAAAAAAATCTCATGTTTTTACTGTTCCCCTCTCTGAAAATTACAACTCCCAGCATGAACCTGTCAGATGCAGACCTTCAGGACCTGCTGAGAGTTGTAGTTTTCCTCACTGCAAATTGATGCCATACTCCTAGGCCTATTCACACCATGTATACCATGATAGAAACTGCTGTGGCTTCTGCTGCTATATGCGCTGCATTGAATGGAGCTAAGCCACGAAAGGACACTGCATCAAAAGTGGACATGTCTGTTCTTGGGACAGTTAGGGGTTTAACCCCTTCAGGACAGAGCCATATTCTGTTTTTTCATTGTTTTATTTTTTTTTACCCCCAGCCCTCCCAGAGCTATAACTTGAAATTTTTCCATTCACATAGCTGTATGACAGCTTGTTTTTTGCGGGATAAGTTGTAATTTTTAACGGCACCATTTACAGTTGTATACAATGTAGTGGGAAGTGGGAAAATATTTTTTAAATGCCGTAGAATTATAAAAAACAAAACAAAGTTCCACTACAGTTTTATGAATTTTGTTTTCACAGCATTTTCTATGCGGTAAAACTGACTTGTTACTTTCATTCTCTGGGTCAGTATGATTACATCTATACCACATATGCTTAGATTTAATACAAAAAAAAACTTTGCATTGCCATGTTAGCACCAATAACCTTTTTGTGTCTATGGAGCTGTGTTAGGGCAAATTTTTTGCCAGGCAATCTAGCTTTTATTGATTCCATGTTGGATTGTGTACGACTGCTTGCTCACTTTTTATTCAACTTTCTTTAAACTTTTTTTTTTTTTTTACTCTTTTTAATAATTCCCCTAGGGAACTTGAACAAGAAATTATTAGATTCTTCTGACATAGACTCCAATTCATTAGCATTGGAGTCTATCAGAGTTTCAGACAGAGTCTTCTTGGGAATATAGCTGCTGCATCCTCGGATCATTCAGAAGAACCGAGCACTATCTGGGTACCCCGATCCCCACTAGGTTTTTGAGCTCCCAGATGTTGTAGTCACATTTGACCATGGCATCTGAGGAGTTAAAGGTGTGTGACTGATGTTATTGTCAATTGCATACATTAGCCCTCGGTGTCTGCTGTTTAAAACAGCAAGCACTTAGCGGCTATAGCACCTGCTGCGCTTGCGAGTGGGCGCCATCTTTAAATATCCAACTCACAATGTACCGTATATTTAAAGGGTTTCTGTCACCCCACAAAACTCTTTTTTTTTTTTTTTGGATAGTTAGATTCCTTATAGGGCGATATAGGAGAATATAATAGTCTTACTTACTTTCATGCGGCCGATTCTTTATAAAACGAAGTTTTATAATATGTAAATGAGGGCTCTACCAGCAAGTAGGGCGTCTACTTGCTGGTAGCCGTAGCAGCAATCCGCCCCCTCGCCGTGTTGATTGACAGGGCCAGCCGGGATCTCCTCCTCCGGCCGGCCATGTCAGTAATTCAAAAATCGCGCGCCTCTGGTCATTCGGCGCAGGCGCTCTGAGATGAAGAGGCTCGTCTCCTCAGCACTCCCTCAGTGCGCCTGCGCCGATGACGTCTTCTCTTTCGGTGATGTCATCGGCGCAGGCGCACTGAGGAGACGAGCCTCCTCATCTCAGAGTGCCTGCGCCGAATGACGCGAGGCGCGCGATTTTTGAATTACTGACAGGGCCGGCCGGAGGAGGAGATCCCGGCTGGCCCTGTCAATCAACACGGCGAGGGGGCGGATTGCTGCTGCGGCTACCAGCAAGTAGACGCCCTACTTGCTGGTAGAGCCCTCATTTACATATTATAAAACTTCGTTTTATAAAGAATCGGCCGCATGAAAGTAAGTAAGACTATTATATTCTCCTATATCGCCCTATAAGGAATCTAACTATCCAAAAAAAAAAAATTAGTTTTGTGGGGTGACAGAAACCCTTTAACCACCTCCGGACCGCCTAACGCAGGATCGCGTTCCGGAGGTGGCAGCGCTGCGCACAGTCACGCATATACGCGTCATCTCGCGAGACGCGAGATTTCCTGTGAACGCGCGCACACAGGCGCGCGCGCTCACAGGAACGGAAGGTAAGAGAGTTGATCTCCAGCCTGCCAGCGGCGATCGTTCGCTGGCAGGCTGGAGATGTGTTTTTTTTAACCCCTAACAGGTATATTAGACGCTGTTTTGATAACAGCGTCTAATATACCTGCTACCTGGTCCTCTGGTGGTCCCATTTGTTTGGATCGACCACCAGAGGACACAGGTAGCTCAGTAAAGTAGCACCAAGCACCACTACACTACACTACACCCCCCCCCCCATCACTTATTAACCCCTTATTAGCCCCTGATCACCCCTAATCACCCCTGATCACCCCATATAGACTCCCTGATCACCCCCCTGTCATTGATTACCCCCCTGTCATTGATCAACCCCCTGTAAAGCTCCATTCAGACGTCCGCATGATTTTTACGGATCCACTGATAGATGGATCGGATCCGCAAAACGCATCCGGACGTCTGAATGAAGCCTTACAGGGGCATGATCAATGACTGTGGTGATCACCCCATATAGACTCCCTGATCACCCCCCTGTCATTGATTACCCCCCTGTCATTGATTACCCCCCTGTAAAGCTCCATTCAGATGTCCGCATGATTTTTACGGATGCACTGATACATGGATCGGATCCGCAAAACGCATCCGGTCGTCTGAATGAAGCCTTACAGGGGCATGATCAATGACTGTGGTGATCACCCCCCTGTCATTGATCACCCCCCTGTAAAGCTCCATTCAGATGTCCGCATGATTTTTACGGATGCACTGATAGATGGATCGGATCCGCAAAACGCATCCGGACGTCTGAATGAAGCCTTACAGGGGCATGATCAATGACTGTGGTGATCACCCCATATAGACTCCCTGATCACCCCCCTGTCATTGATTACCCCCCTGTCATTGATTACCCCCCTGTAAAGCTCCATTCAGATGTCCGCATGATTTTTACGGATGCACTGATAGATGGATCGGATCCGCAAAACGCATCCGGACGTCTGAATGAAGCCTTACAGGGGCATGATCAATGACTGTGGTTATCACCCCATATAGACTCCCTGATCACCCCCCTGTAAAGCTCCATTCAGATGTCCGCATGATTTTTACGGATGCACTGATACATGGATCGGATCCGCAAAACGCATCCGGTCGTCTGAATGAAGCCTTACAGGGGCATGATCAATGACTGTGGTGATCACCCCCCTGTCATTGATTACCCCCCTGTAAAGCTCCATTCAGATGTCCGCATGATTTTTACGGATGCACTGATAGATGGATCCGATCCGCAAAACGCATCCGGACGTCTGAATGAAGCCTTACAGGGGCATGATCAATGACTGTGGTGATCACCCCATATAGACTCCCTGATCACCCCCCTGTCATTGATCACCCCCCTGTCATTGATTACCCCCCTGTAAAGCTCCATTCAGATGTCCGCATGATTTTTACGGATGCACTGATAGATGGATCGGATCCGCAAAACGCATCCGGACGTCTGAATGAAGCCTTACAGGGGCATGATCAATGACTGTGGTGATCACCCCATATAGACTCCCTGATCACCCCCCTGTCATTGATCACCCCCCTGTCATTGATTACCCCCCTGTAAAGCTCCATTCAGATGTCCGCATGATTTTTACGGATGCACTGATAGATGGATCGGATCCGCAAAACGCATCCGGACGTCTGAATGAAGCCTTACACGGGCGTGATCAATGACTGTGGTTATCACCCCATATAGACTCCCTGATCACCCCCCTGTCATTGATCACCCCCCTGTCATTGATCACCCCCCCTGTCATTGATCACCCCCCCTGTCATTGATCACCCCTCTGTAAGGCTCCATTCAGATATTTTTTTGGCCCAAGTTAGCAGAATTTTTTTTTTTTTTTTCTTACAAAGTCTCATATTCCACTAACTTGTGTCAAAAAATAAAATCTCACATGAACTCACCATACCCCTCACGGAATCCAAATGCGTAAAATTTTTTAGACATTTATATTCCAGACTTCTTCTCACGCTTTAGGGCCCCTAGAATGCCAGGGCAGTATAAATACCCCACATGTGACCCCATTTCGGAAAGAAGACACCCCCAGGTATTCCGTGAGGGGCATATTGAGTCCATGAAAGATTGAAATTTTTGTCCCAAGTTAGCGGAACGGGAGACTTTGTGAGAAAAAAATTAAAAATATCAATTTCCGCTAACTTGTGCCAAAAAAAAAAAATTTCTATGAACTCGCCATGCCCCTCATTGAATACCTTGGGGTGTCTTCTTTCCAAAATGGGGTCACATGTGGGGTATTTATACTGCCCTGGCATTCTAGGGGCCCCAAAGCGTGAGAAGAAGTCTGGTATCCAAATGTCTAAAAATGCCCTCCTAAAAGGAATTTGGGCACCTTTGCGCATCTAGGCTGCAAAAAAGTGTCACACATCTGGTATCGCCGTACTCAGGAGAAGTTGGGGAATGTGTTTTGGGGTGTCATTTTACATATACCCATGCTGGGTGAGAGAAATATCTTGGTCAAATGCCAACTTTGTATAAAAAAATGGGAAAAGTTGTCTTTTGCCAAGATATTTCTCTCACCCAGCATGGGTATATGTAAAATGACACCCCAAAACACATTCCCCAACTTCTCCTGAATACGGCGATACCACATGTGTGACACTTTTTTGCAGCCTAGGTGGGCAAAGGGGCCCATATTCCAAAGAGCACCTTTAGGATTTCACAGGTCATTTACCTACTTACCACACATTAGGGCCCCTGGAAAATGCCAGGGCAGTATAACTACCCCACAAGTGACCCCATTTTGGAAAGAAGACACCCCAAGGTATTCCGTGAGGGGCATGGCGAGTTCCTAGAATTTTTTATTTTTTGTCACAAGTTAGTGGAAAATGCTTATTTTTTTTTTTTTTTCATACAAAGTCTCATATTCCACTAACTTGTGACAAAAAATAAAAACTTCCATGAACTCACTTTGCCCATCAGCGAATACCTTGGGGTCTCTTCTTTCCAAAATGGGGTCACTTGTGGGGTAGTTATACTGCCCTGGCATTCTAGGGGCCCAAATGTGTGGTAAGGAGTTTGAAATCAAATTCTGTAAAAAATGACCTGTGAAATCCGAAAGGTGCTCTTTTGAATATGGGCCCCTTTGCCCACCTCGGCTGCAAAAAAGTGTCACACATCTGGTATCTCCGTAATCGGGAGAAGTTGGGGAATGTGTTTTGGGGTGTCATTTTACATATACCCATGCTGGGTAAGAGAAATATCTTGGCAAAAGACAACTTTTCCCATTTTTTTATACAAAGTTGGCATTTGACCAAGATATTTATCTCACCCAGCATGGGTATATGTAAAAAGACACCCCAAAACACATTCCTCAACTTCTCCTGAATACAGAGATACCAGATGTGTGACACTTTTTTGCAGCCTAGGTGGGCAAAGGGGCCCACATTCCAAAGAGCACCTTTCGGATTTCACAGGTCATTTACCTACTTACCACACATTTGGGCCCCTAGAATGCCAGGGCAGTATAACTACCCCACAAGTGACCCCATTTTGGAAAGAAGAGACCCCAAGGTATTCGCTGATGGGCATAGTGAGTTCATGGAAGTTTTTATTTTTTGTCACAAGTTTGTGGAATATGAGACTTTGTATGAAAAAAAAAAAAAAAAAAAAAAATCATCATTTTCCACTAACTTGTGACAAAAAATAAAAAATTCTAGGAACTCGCCATGCCCCTCACGGAATACCTTGGGGTGTCTTCTTTCCAAAATGGGGTCACTTGTGGGGTAGTTATACTGCCCTGGTATTCTAGGGGCCCAAATGTGTGGTAAGGAGTTTGAAATCAAATTCAGGAAAAAATGAGGAGTGAAATCCGAAAGGTGCTCTTTGGAATATGGGCCCCTTTGCCCACCTAGGCTGCAAAAAAGTGTCACACATCTGGTATCCCCGTACTCAGGAGAAGTTGAGGAATGTGTTTTGGGGTGTCTTTTTACATATACCCATGCTGGGTGAGATAAATATCTTGGTCAAATGACAACTTTGTATAAAAAAATGGGAAAAGTTGTCTTTTGCCAAGATATTTCTCTCACCCAGCATGGGTATATATAAAATGACACCCCAAAACACATTCCCCACCTTCTCCTGAGTACGGAGATACCAGATGTGTGACACTTTTTTGCAGCCTAGGTGGGCAAAGGGGCCCATATTCCAAAGAGCACCTTTCGGATTTCACAGGTCATTTTTTACAGAATTTGATTTCAAACTCCTTACCACACATTTGGGCCCCTAGAATGCCAGGGCAGTATAACTACCCCACAAGTGACCCCATTTTGGAAAGAAGAGACCCCAAGGTATTCGCTGATGGGCATAGTGAGTTCATAGAAGTTTTTATTTTTTGTCACAAGTTAGTGGAATATGAGACTTTGTAAGGAAAAAAAAAAAAAAAAAAAAAAATCATCATTTTCCGCTAACTTGTGACAAAAAATAAAAAGTTCTATGAACTCACTATGCCCATCAGCGAATACCTTAGGGTGTGTACTTTCAGAAATGGGGTCATTTGTGGGGTGTTTGTACTGTCTGGGCATTGTAGAACCTCAGGAAACATGACAGGTGCTCAGAAAGTCAGAGCTGCTTCAAAAAGCGGAAATTCACATTTTTGTACCATAGTTTGTAAACGCTATAACTTTTACCCAAACCATTTTTTTTTTACCCAAACATTTTTTTTTTATCAAAGACATGTAGAACTATAAATTTAGAGCAAAATTTCTATATGGATGTCGTTTTTTTTGCAAAATTTTACAACTGAAAGTGAAAAATGTCATTTTTTTGCAAAAAAAAACGTTAAATTTCGATTAATAACAAAAAAAGTAAAAATGTCAGCAGCAATGAAATACCACCAAATGAAAGCTCTATTAGTGAGAAGAAAAGGAGGTAAAATTCATTTGGGTGGTAAGTTGCATGACCGAGCAATAAACGGTGAAAGTAGTGTAGGTCAGAAGTGTAAAAAGTGGCCTGGTCTTTCAGGGTGTTTAAGCACTGGGGGCTGAGGTGGTTAAAGGTTTTTACTTAGATATTATAACTGACGACATATCCTGTGGATAGGTCATCAGTATCTGATCAGTGGGGGTCTAACACCCAGGACCTCTGCCGATCAGCTGTTTGAGATTGCACCAGTGCTCCTGTGAGCGATGTGCCCTTCTTTGTGCTTTTCCTAGGCCATGTGACGTCACGTTCATTGATCAAGTGGCCTAGGCGCATCTCAGCCCCATAGAAGTGTATGGGGCTGAGCTTGATACCAAGCATAGCCGCTATACAATGTACAGCGCTGTGCTTGGTGAGCTGAGAGGAGGCCGTGGCGCTACTGCAATCACTTCAATAAACGTATCCTTTTGAATTTGCCAGGAAACATTTCCTTCACTTTGGATATTGTTTAGGCTGGCTGGGGACTGGGTGGTTCTTCTAGGACATGGAATGTCCACGTGTGACTGCTGTCCAAACTACTGACTGTAAATAACAGACACAGTTATCAACTAAATGAGTTGCTTAATGAGAAACAATTTGATATACTGTAGTTTAGCATACTGTATTGTGTGCTAAAATGCATACATTCATGTGAGTGAGACTGAAAAATGAACAAGTAATATCTCCAGCTCTAGGTTGGGCCCCCAAAATCAATTCCACTGGAGGGCCCTAGGCGCCCCCAGTCTGACACTGCTCCCCTCCACACATTTTGGGAGAACACACCCCCTTACGTGTATATCAGCCACTCTGCTGTAATCTGATGTACCTATATCAATGAATAATTGCAACTCAGCTAAGATGTTTTTCCAGGAAGAATTTTTTTTTAAGAATGCAGATCAGAAGTGGTTAAAAAAAAGTCATTACTCACCTTCAATAATCCCCAGACGGTCCAATGCTGCTTGATTCCCAGTGTTCTTCTGGTGTTGTGATGACATTGCAAAAATGCAAAAAAGGTTCACTCAGCCCATCAGTCTGAATCCGGTCGCTGCTATAGCCAGTGGATGGAATGGCATGTCTTTCCTTACATTTCTGGCATGTTGGGACCAGAGTGTAGAACAGCTGGGACTGGATCAGAATCGGAACACCATCAGCATGGATCAGTGCAGGAGAGAAATGATTGATTTGTATTTTTAACCCCTTTTGACCCATATCTTTAAAATGTGTTCTCCCTATAGTATAGGGAGCAGTGTAGATTATTAGGGTGAATTTGACTAACAGTGTAGATTAAGTGCAATTTATACCCTGGGCTGTTCACACAACTTGCCCTCTTCCTGGTATATCTATTGAGATACAGAGCCCAGACCTAGACAGGAAACTAACCAACTTTACAATGCACCAAGGAGGGACCAGACACTGCTTGGTGATGATGGCTGATCTGGAACTGTAGTTCTTGGCTGGCAAGTCTGCTGTGTACAAAAAGTTATTTGGAGTCTGAAGAGACAAGAAGAAACTGCCTTCTGCTGCCTTGTCACAAACCGTTGTTCCTCTCCTGAACTGAAGCACTCTGCCTCTAGCATAATGTGAAGGATAAGACTGAACAGCCTTAGAGGGAGAAGAGATCTTATAGAGGTAGAGGTGGCTCAAGTTAGGTGCAGGGTCTGATAGGGTGTTGAAAGAGGGGAGCTGTAATGATCAGCGGGTGACCACATGACCAACCTCCTTACAGGGCGATGTTTAAGTGCACCCCTCGTTCTTTCTGAGACCTCTGATGGTGAGGATAGACTTTTCCAAGGGGTACACCATGTGCTACCTCTATAGAGGGCTAGAACACGATGGAATGGAAACTGGGTGTGGACCTACTGGACAGACCTCCAGATAGTACAGTACACCCAGAGCATGCTGGGAGGCCAGAGGCTGATCAGGTGGTGGCAAGACAAGGTAGGGGAATAAAGTTCAAGGTCAAGATTTGTGGCAGTATGGCGTAGTCTGTAAACGAGGACCGAGGACAGGACAGTCGGCAATATAGAGAGGTTGTGAGTGGCCCACAATTGAGAGTGTGGGGAAATATCCTTGCTAAAATATAACCTTTATATGATATACATTAAAATATACACCTGAGGATGCATCAACAATACAAAACATATACTCCAGGGGTTCTAGGTCGATACCCCACTGCTGGTAGAGCAAAAGGCAAACAATATTACTGATGCGCCTGTGTAGACGCTGACAATGTTACCCAGCTACCACAACTATACAACATATATTGGGGTTCTGTAACAGATACCCCACTACTGGTGGAACAAGGCTAAACAATGTAACTGCTGCGCCTGTGTGGACGCGAGCAGTCTTACCTGACCGACCAGGTGACTAGGATCAACGTGGCGGGGGGATTCAAGCCTTGATGAAAAGGAGTGTAGATCAAGTAAATGCAGTCATGGGAGTGTGGATGCTGTGCCCTATGTCACCCTATATACTTGGTAGGAAGGGGGGCCTGCTCCCATGCTGCCTGTCTACACAGAGCACTCGCCCTGAAAAGGGCAACCCCGTCAGGATACCTGTCCCTAGTTATGGACCTGAACCCTAGTCTATTAAACAAAAATAAATATAGTAACTACAGACCTCCCGACGTGGCACGTTTCTGTCGTGTCGACTCCTCAGGGGGATTCAGTACATGTAGAAAGCAAAGAACAAAAGATACCGTCTATGACCGCAGGTAGCAGGTAAGCATATACTGCAGTTAGACGGTTACACTAAAGACTAGACTCAAAGATCAAGGTCAAAGTCTGAGAGCAGATATCCATGGTGCAGGATTGCCGTGCTGCAGAGAGATGGATACTCCTCTGCTCGTGGTGTGTGAGGATCTGGTGCTCCTCGCTAAAGGTAATGTCCCTATGGTTTAGGGGGGTTCCTCAATCAATACCAGCCACACTGACACATACCTTCTATTCATCTATACCACACAATCTGGGCCTCACTGCGGTAGAACATTTTCTCCGATCACGGGGATGTCAGTATCGCGCCCACAGCCAATTTGTCCTGCGTCTTTTAGAGTTTACCTTAACACGTAATTTCTTTACCTTTGACGGGAGGACCTACCACCAGCTCAGGGGTACAGCGATGGGGAGTCCCTGTGCCCCATCGTATGCTAATTTGTTCCTGGGCTGGTGGGAGGAGACCATCGTTTTCAAGGAAGACGAAGCTCTGGACACTTACGAAATTGGCTTGTGGGCGCGATACATCGACGATATCTTCATACTCTGGAATGGAGATCAGGGGACCTTTGAGGCCTTCGTCCAGCATCTCAACCAGAACAACATAGGTATGTGCTTTACCTGTGAGTCGCACCCCACGACTTTGCCATTCCTGGATATTAAAATCTCCAGGAACACCAGGGGAGAACTGGACACGTCAATTTATAGGAAGGCCAGCTCCCACTTAGGAGAGGAATTCCTAGAGGCCAATACTTGCGACTCAGACGCAATTGCTCAGACAAGCATGACTTTATCAACCAAGCAGCTGATCTGAGGATGAGATTTCTGTCTAGGGGATACCCTGACTATGTTTTGAGATCAGCGTTTCAGACAGCCTTGTCCCGACCAAGATGCTCATTGCTCACTTCCAATCAACCATCCACTCCGCCAACTAAGGTCATGAGAATTATCACTAACTTTGACAGGGGGTCCAAACAAGTCAGGCAGATTATCAATCGCCACTGGCAAGTCCTCAAAATGGACCCTGACTTGAAAGATGTTTTGGGTGACCAACCACAAATCACATATCGCAGGGGGCCGAACATACGTGACAAACTAGTGCATAGTCACTATGCACCCGACCGCACCAAGACCACCTGGTTGCGATGCAGGACCCTGGGATGCTATAGATGTGGGAATTGTATAGCGTGTAAACGCATACAGGTTACCAAGTCGTTTGTGAGCAATATAACAGGCAAAACATATTCAATCCCACATTTCATTAATTGCAAATCCAGAGGGGTCATCTACCGGATCCAATGTGAATGTGGGATTGAATATGTAGGAAAAACGATACGGGAATTCAGGAGGCGGATAGGGGAGCATATGGGGGATATCTCACACAAACGAGATACCCCAATCTCAAAACACGTACATACCGTGCATAATGGAAAAGCCTCCTTGAAGTTCCTGGGTTTTGATCTGGTCAAACCTCCTGTGAGAGGGGGTGATTGGGACAAATGTCTGCTTCAACAAGAATCCCGATGCATCTTCCATCTCAAAACATCTGCACCCCTTGGCCTCAACGAAAGGCTAGACTATGGGTGCTTTATATAGGTTGCGGTGATGCTTTCCCTTTAACAAGGGTATTGCTCATATTAATGGTGGCATCCTATTTTATGGGATGGGATGAACCAGTATGAGACATCATATTATCCTAATAATTCAAACTCATTTGGTATTATGTTCAGTTCTCTTTGACTTGTCCTTGTCGCTGTAATCCTGCAAGAAATGTCAGTTTTATCTTGCTATGATTTTGTGTTGTAGCGTTGTCACGGACGCCTCTATCATGAGACGTACTGTGAGGTTGCTTCCTGTTGACATACTCTCCCAGGCAACCGCTCTTACCCTCCGCCTCTTGATCTGATTGGTCGCCGTAATCATGTGGTATCGGCGGCGGCGTCTGGTGCGTCTGGTGCGTCGCGGCGCATGCGCGTGACGTCAGACGCCGACGCGGATGCTGACAGGGCGGTCTCCCAGGAAGAGGCGCGTTCGGGAACCTATTTAAAACTCCTAGAAGGTATGTGTCAGTGTGGCTGGTATTGATTGAGGAACCCCCCTAAACCATAGGGACATTACCTTTAGCGAGGAGCACCAGATCCTCACACACCACGAGCAGAGGAGTATCCATCTCTCTGCAGCACGGCAATCCTGCACCATGGATGTCTGCTCTCAGACTTTGACCTTGATCTTTGAGTCTAGTCTTTAGTGTAACCGTCTAACTGCAGTATATGCTTACCTGCTACCTGCGGTCATAGACGGTATCTTTTGTTCTTTGCTTTCTACATGTACTGAATCCCCCTGAGGAGTCGACACGACAGAAACGTGCCACGTCGGGAGGTCTGTAGTTACTATATTCATTTTTGTTTAATAGACTAGGGTTCAGGTCCATAACTAGGGACAGGTATCCTGACGGGGTCGCCCTTTTCAGGGCGAGTGCTCTGTGTAGACAGGCAGCATGGGAGCAGGCCCCCCTTCCTACCAAGTATATAGGGTGATATAGGGCACAGCATCCACACTCCCATGACTGCATTTACTTGATCTACACTCCTTTTCATCAAGGCTTGAATCCCCCCGCCACGCTGATCCTAGTCACCTGGTCGGTCAGGTAAGACTGCTCGCGTCCACACAGGCGCAGCAGTTACATTGTTTAGCCTTGTTCCACCAGTAGTGGGGTATCTGTTACAGAACCCCAATATATGTTGTATAGTTGTGGTAGCTGGGTAACATTGTCAGCGTCTACACAGGCGCATCAGTAATATTGTTTGCCTTTTGCTCTACCAGCAGTGGGGTATCGACCTAGAACCCCTGGAGTATATGTTTTGTATTGTTGATGCATCCTCAGGTGTATATTTTAATGTATATCATATAAAGGTTATATTTTAGCAAGGATATTTCCCCACACTCTCAATTGTGGGCCACTCACAGTTTTGAATCTTGAAATATCAGTGAGACTATTGTCACGTATAGTCCCATTCAGATACAATATAGAGAGGTCCATAAACAAGGTCAGGGGCAAGCGGCAGGCAGGCAGAATCTGTTAAATAAGGTGCAAGGCCCGGTACACAGTAATAGTAAGAAACACCTTTGCTAAACAGTAGCAGAAGGCACCTATTTATACATGTTGGAGACCAGCAATAGGCTGGGGGAGAATAAGGAAGAGAGGCACAGTGTGCACCCTAACACAGACTAAAGAGCTCTGAGCACGGAGCGCAAGCGAACAGGAGACCAGACTAAAAGTAAAGATCTGTAAAAAATAAATTAAGAAATCTACAGTCAGGTCCATAAATATTGGGGCATCGACACAATTCTAACATTTTTGGCTCTATACACCACCACAATGGATTTTAAATGAAACAAGCAAGATTTGCTTTAACTGCAGACTGTCAGCTTTAATTTGAGGGTATTTACATCCAATCAGGTGAACGTAGGAATTACAAGAGTTTGCATATGTGCCTTCCACTTGTTAAGGGACCAAAAGTAATGGGACAATTGGCTTCTCAGCTGTTCCATGGCCAGGTGTGTGTTATTCCCTCATTACCCCAATTACAATGAGCAGATAAAGGGTCCAGAGTTCATTTTAAGTGTGCTATTTGCATTTAGAATCTGTTGCTGTCAACTCTCAAGATTAGATCCAAGAGCTGTCACTATCAGTGAAGCAAGCCATAATTAGGCTAAAAAAAACAAAACAAACCCATCAGAAAGATAGCAAAAACATTAGGCGTGGCCAAAACAACTGTTTGGGACATTTTTAAAAAGAAGGAACGCACCGGTGAGCTCAGCAACACCAAAAGACCCGGAAGACCACGGGAAACAACTGTGGTGGATGACTGAAGAATTTTTTCCCTGGTGAAGAAAACACCCTTCACAACAGTAGGCCAGATCAAGAACACTCTCCAGGAGATAGGCGTATGTGTGTCAAAGTCAACAATCAAGAGAAGACTTCACCAGAGTGAATACAGAGGGTTCACCACAAGATGTAAACCATTGGTGAGCCTCAAAAACAGAAAGGCCAGATTAGAGTTTGCCAAACGACATCTAAAAAAGCCTTCACAGTTCTGGAACAACATCCTATGGACAGATGAGACCAAGATCAACTTGTACTAGAGTGATGGGAAGAGAACAGTATGTAGAAGGAAAGGAACTGCTCATGATCCTAAGCATACCACCTCATCAGTGAAGCATGGTGGTGGTAGTGTCATGGCGTGGGCATGTATGGCTGCCAATGGAACTGGTTCTCTTGTATTTATTGATGATGTGACTGCTGACAAAAGCAGCAGGATGAATTCTGAAGTGTTTCGGGCAATATTATCTGCTCATATTCAGCCAAATGCTTCAGAACTCATTGGACGGCGCTTCACAGTGCAGATGGACAATGACCCAAAGCATACTGCAAAAGCAACCAAAGAGTTTTTTAAGGGAAAGAAGTGGAATGCTATGCAATGGCCAAGTCAATCACCTGACCTGAATCCGATTGAGCATGCATTTCACTTGCTGAAGACAAAACTGAAGGGAAAATGCCCCAAGAACAAGCAGGAACTGAAGACAGTTGCAGAGGCCTGGCAGAGCAGCACCAGGGATGAAACCCAGCGTCTGGTGATGTCTATGCGTTGCAGACTTCAGGCTGTAATTGACTGCAAAGGATATGCAACCAAGTAATAAAAAGTGAAAGTTTGATTTATGATTATTATTATGTCCCATTACTTTTGGTTCCTTAACAAGTGGGAGGCACATATGCAAACTGTTGTAATTCCTACACCGTTCAACTGATTTGGATGTAAATGCCCTCAAATTAAAGCTGACAGTCTACAGTTAAAGCACATTTTGTTCATTTTATTTCAAATCCATTGTGGTGGTAGAGGCAAAAATGTTAGAATTGTGTCGATGTCCCAATATTTATGGACCTGACTGTAGGTCACATTAAAGGTGGAAAAAGTTCTGAAATTATTTATCTTTGTTTCAATTTTTTACAGCACAGAAACCTGACATTTTAACAGGGGTATGTAGACTTTTTATATCCACTGGTTATATATATATATATGCCACAAACTTACTGTCCAGGATTCAGCGGCAAGATGTCCAGCTTCGGGCCAATTGTTTCAGGAGAGACAAGCTGCCTAGCCATGCCCTCTGGTGATGCAACAGTGTCATTAGCAACAGGATGCAATGCTCTTTCTGCCCACAGCAGCCATGTGCTGGATGAGACTAGCAGTGGGCCGAGTACTCAGCTGATCTATTCCTGTGTGCTAGTGCTAAGACTAATGGAGTGCCAAGTCATGACCTATCAGGTTATGATCCTGGGACTCAGTGCTCTAATTAAACTCCTTCCTGCCCTTATACCACTGCCAGTGATAGTCATTGACTCCCTACCTGTGCTCCTGGTTCTAGTTCTGATCCTGTGTGAGTTTGGATTGCTTCGATTATTTACCTCAGCTTGCCTTTGACTACTCTTTTCCTCATGTTTTTATACTGTGTTTTCTATCTGGTTCTAACTTCCGCCTGGCTATTTTAACACCCCCTGTCTTGTGATTTGGTACTGTATTGTCCTTTCGGTTCAGACCCATTTCTGTACAACTCCAACTCTGTGTTGTTCTGTCTCAGTGTGTGTATGTCTTGCACTTTAGCAGAGTAGGGAACATGAACCAGTTGCGAACTTGCTGCACTAGTAGGCTTTGTGGGTGAGGGTGAGAATATCTATCTATATATATGTACAGTACAGACCAAAAGTTTGGACACACCTTCTCATTCAAAGAGTTTTCTTTATTTTCATGACTATAAAGGCATCAAAACTATGAATTAACACATGTGGAATTATATACATAACAAACAAGTGTGAAACACCTGAAAATATGTCATATTCTAGGTTCTTCAAAGTAGCCACCTTTTGCTTTGATTACTGCTTTGCACACTCTTGGCATTCTCTTGATGAGCTTCAAGAGGTAGTCCCCTGAAATGGTCTTCCAACAGTCTTGAAGGAGTTCCCAGAGATGCTTAGCACTTGTTGGCCCTTTTGCCTTCACTCTGCAGTCTAGCTCACCCCAAACCATCTCGATTGGGTTCAGGTCTGGTGACTGTGGAGGCCAGGTCATCTGGCGTAGCACCCCATCACTCTCCTTCTTGGTCAAATAGCCCTTACTTTCAAAGTTTTCCCAATTTTTCGGCTTACTGACTGACCTTAATTTCTTAAAGTAATGATGGCCACTCTTTTTCTTTACTTAGCTGCTTTTTTCTTGCCATAATACAAATTCTAACAGTCTATTCAGTAGGACTATCAGCTGTGTATCCACCTGACTTCTCCTCAACGTAACTGATGGTCCCAACCCCATTTATAAGGCAAGAAATCCCACTTATTAAACCTGACAGGGCACACCTGTGAAGTGAAAACCATTTAAGGGGACTACCTCTTGAAGCTCATCAAGAGAATGCCAAGAGTGTGCAAAGCAGTAATCAAAGCAAAAGGTGGCTACTTTGAAGAACCTATAATATGACATATTTTCAGTGGTTTCACACTTGTTTGTTATGTACAGTGGGATGCGAAAGTTTGGGCAACCTTGTTAATCGTCATGATTTTCCTGTATAAATCGTTGGTTGTTACGATAAAAAATGTCAGTTAAATATATCATATAGGAGACACACACAGTGATATTTGAGAAGTGAAATGAAGTTTATTGGATTTACAGAAAGTGTGCTATAATTGTTTAAACAAAATTAGGCAGGTGCATAAATTTGGGCACCACAAAAAAGAAATGAAATCAATATTTAGTAGATCCTCCTTTTGCAGAAATGACACCCTCTAAACGCTTCCTGTAGGTTCCATTGAGAGTCTGGATTCTGGTTGAAGGTATTTTGGACCATTCCTCTTTACAAAACATCTTTAGTTCATTCAGATTTGATGGCTTCCGAGCATGGACAGCTCTCTTTAAGTCACACCACAGATTTTCAATTATATTCAGGTCTGGGGACTGAGATGGCCATTCCAGAACGTTGTACTCGTTCCTCTGCATATATGCCTTAGTGTATTTTGAGCAGTGTTTAGGGTCGTTGTCTTGTTGAAAGATCCAGCCCCGGCGCAGCTTCAGCTTTGTCAATGATTCCTGGACATTGGTCTCCAGAATCTGCTGATACTGAGTGGAATCCATGCGTCCCTCAACTTTGACAAGATTCCCAGTCCCTGCACTGGCCACACAGCCCCACAGCATGATGGAACCACCACCATATTTTACTGTAGGTAGCAGGTGTTCTTCTTGGAATGCTGTGTTCTTTTTCCTCCATGCATAACGCCCCTTGTTATGGCCAAATAACTCAATTTTAGTTTCATCAGTCCACAGCACCTTATTCCAAAATGAAGCTGGCTTGTCCAAATGCTCTTTAGCCCACCTCAAGCGGCACTTTTTGTGCTGTGGGCGGCGAAAAGGCTTCCTCTGCATCACTCTCGCATACAGCATCTCCTTGTGTAAAGTGCGCCGAATGGTTGAACGATGCACAGTGACTCCATCTGCAGCAAGATGATGTTGTAGGTCTTTGGTGCTGGTCTGTGGGTTGACTCTGACTGTTCTCAACATTCGTCGCTTCTGTCTATCCGAGACTTTTCTTGGTCTGCCACTTCGAGCCTTAACTTGAACTGAGCCTGTGGTCTTCCATTTCCTCAATATGTTCCTAACTGTGGAAACAGACAGCTGAAATCACTGAGACAACTTTCTGTATCCTTCCCCTAAACCATGATGGTGAACAATCTTTGTCTTCTGGTCATTTGAGAGTTGTTTTGAGACCCCCGTGTTGCTACTCTTCAGAGAAAATTAAAAGAGGAGGGAAACTTACAATTGACCCCCTTAAATACTCTTTCTCATAATTGGATTCACCTGTGTATGTAGGTCAGGGGTCTCTGAGCTTACAAAGCCAATTTGAGTTCCAATAATTAGTTCTAAAGGTTTTGGAATCAATAAAATGACAACAGTGCCCAAATTTATGCACCTGCCTAATTTTGTTTAAACAATTATAGCACACTTTCTGTAAATCCAATAAACTTCATTTCACTTCTGAAATATCACTGTGTGTGTCTCCTATATGATATATTTAACTGACATTTTTTATCGTAACAGCCAACGATTTATACAGGGAAATCATGACGATTAACAAGGTTGCCCAAACTTTCGCATCCCACTGTATATAATTCCACATGCGTTAATTCATAGTTTTGATGCCTTCAGTGTGAATCTACAATTTTCATAGTCATGAAAATAAAGAAAACTCTTTGAATGAGAAGGTGTGTCCAAACTTTTGGCCTGTACTGTATATATATATATACAGGGTGGGCCATTTATATGGATACACCTTAATAAAATGGGAATGGTTGGTGATATTAACTTCCTGTTTGTGGCACATTAGTATATGTGAGGGGGAAACTTTTCAAGATGGGTGGTGACCATGGCGGCCATTTTGAAGTCGGCCATTTTGAATCCAACTTTTGTTTTTTCAATAGGAAGAGGGTCATGTGACACATCAAACTTATTGGGAATTTCACAAGAAAAACAATGGTGTGCTTGGTTTTAATGTAACTTTATTCTTTCATGAGTTATTTACAAGTTTCTGACCACTTATGAAATGTGTTCAATGTGCTGCCCATTGTGTTGGATTGTTAATGCAACCCTCTTCTCCCACTCTTCACACACTGATAGCAACACCGCAGGAGAAATGCTAGCACAGGCTTCCAGTATCCGTAGTTTCAGGTGCTGCACATCTCGTATCTTCACAGCATAGACGATTGCCTTCAGATGATACGAGATGTGCAGCACCTGAAACTACGAATACTGGAAGCCTGTGCTAGCATTTCTCCTGCGGTGTTTCTATCAGTGTGTGAAGAGTGGGAGAAAAGGGTTGCATTGACAAGCCAACACAATGGGCAGCACATTGAACACATTTTGTAACTGGTCAGAAACTTGTAAATAACTCATGAAAGAATAAAGTTACGTTAAAGCCAAGCACACCATTGTTTTTCTTGTGAAATTTCCAATAAGTTTGATGTGTCAAATGACCCTCTTCCTATTGAAAAAACAAAAGTTAGATTCAAAATGGCCGACTTCAAAATGGCCGCCATGGTCACCACCCATCTTGAAAAGTTTACCCCTCACATATACCCCCTCACATATACTAATGTGCCACAAACAGGAAGTTAATATCACCAACCATTCCCATTTTATTAAGGTGTATCCATATAAATGGCCCACCCTGTATATATATATTGTGGGGATTCGTTCTGATGTTGGGATAAGCGGGTGCAGCACAAAGGCAAGCTACAAGTTCGTAATTCAAATGTCCGTGTTTATTCACACATAAGGTCAAACAAAAAACATTCTTTTTCGTCGAAAATTTGTGCATAACAAAAAACGTCACCTTGTCAGCGGTTCTGCATCCAGCAGTCAAAATGTAGGCTTTTGGTGGCCTGCTCTCCCAACACACAGGTCTCAGCTTTTCAGCCCAGCACAGGGCTCAATTACGACACCACCGATTCCCAGAGCTCCTCTGTCAGAGAGAGGTAATCACTTACAGCTGACACTGCTGGCTGGGTTTTTTATAGGCCAGTCAAGACCCGGCCTGGAACGTGGGGAGTAGTCACACACCCATCACTTTGACTACTCCCAGTAAGAGCCGTCCCGGATCGGCTATACAGCCATACTAAAATATCAGTGTCAATCAGCATTAACTGCCGCTGACACCTGAAAATATCGGCTCTTACTTCACCGAGGCCAGGAACCTCGGTAACACATACCTTCCGTCAATGACGGACCCTTGCGTCTTCCGACAATATATATATCATTTTGTGACCCTATGGCAAGTGCATTCTGACTGGCGAAGTGGTCTCCAGGTACTGAGCCAGGCTCCTCCCCTTATTCTGTCCACAGAGGTATTAGACAGTCCTTATCAGAGGATATCATCACTCCTGGTCACATGTCCACATGTTTTGATTTTCAGAAAATCACCAATAAAAATGCTGTATTTTACAGCAATTTTTGGAAGAACAACTGTCAGTCAAAAGTACTGACAGGTTCTCCTTCAATTAATCAGCCCTTCTATTCCCAAAGGATTGCCTAATACCAGCAACTACAGCTAGAAGCACAGCCACAGGATGCAACAATAGCAACTCTGTTTGTGAAATTCCTTTCCTCCGAAATATTACAAGATGGCCTGTGAGTAGTATTTCTGCAAAATGAAAGTGTTTAGGAATCACAGCAACTCAGTCATGAAGTGGCAAACAATGTAAAGTTGCAGAGCGGGGTCACCAAGTTCTGAGGCGCATAGTGAATAATGAGTGCCAAGACTTTGCTGACTCAATAACTGCAAAGTTTGAAACCTCCTCTGATATTAACATCAGCACAAAAACAGTGCACTGGGTCCTTCCTGGCTTGGGGTTCCATGGCTGAGCAGCTGAATGAAAGCTTTACATTGCCAAGCATCGGATGAGATGTTGTAACGTGCAAAGTCAGAGGGCTATGGTGCAGTTAAAATGTGTGCTATGTAGTGATTAATCGTGCTTCACTATCTGGCAGTTTGATGGACAAGTCTGGGTTTGGAGAAAGCAGGAGAATGTTACCTGAGTGACTGCATTGCCAGTTATAAAGTATGGTGGGGGAGGGTTAATCCTATAAGGTTGTTTTTCAGTGGTTGACCTAGGATCCATAGTTCCAGTGAAGGGAAATCTTAATGCTCAAGCATGCCAAGTCATTGTGGACAGTTGTATGCTTCCAACTTTGTGGGAGTAGTTTGTGGAGGCCCTTTTCTGTTCCAACTTGACTGTGCTCCAGTGCATAAATAAAGGTCCATAATGGAATGGTTGGGTAAGTGTGGTGGTTGTGTGGCCCACATGGATACCTGACCTCAACCACATTGAATACCTTTGGGATGAACTAGAACAGAGCTTGTGATCCAGGTCTTCTCGTCCAACATCAGTGCCTAACCTCACAAATGTGAGTGAATGTTGAATGAGCAAAACGTTCTGCCACTACAGATCAAAATCTTGTAGAAAACTTTCCTAGATGAGTTGAAGCTGTTTTAGCTGCAAAGGGAGAACCCAGTGGCGTAGCGTGAAGTGGTTGGGGGTGACGTTGCCCCGGGCGCAAAATTCCAGGGGGGCGCTAGAAGGGCCACACCGCCAATTAGGCAAAGGGAGGCGATCGCCCTAGGCGGCGCGGCCCTGTTGACAAGTGAAGGGCGGCAGCAGGGCACAGGGAGATGAGCGCTTACATTGTGGAAGCGCTCATCTCCATAGTCATCTGTATCGCAGTCCTCAGGACAGCGATACAGATAGATGTGCTGCAGCGGGGCAGGGGAGAGGCGTCTCCCTTCCCCATTCCTCTGATAGGCTGCAGGCACTAGGCACGTACAGCGCAAACACAGGCCGGAAGAGGCCTGCATCACATTGCTGCCAGTCTGATGGAGGTAAGTATAAGTGTTTATTTTTTTATATGGTACTACTTGCTGACACATGATTGGGGGGGCACCTGTTTCTCGCACATGATTGGGGGACATCTATGGGGGCATTTGTTACTGGCACATGATTGTGGGCATCTATGGGGGCACTTGTTACTGGCACATGATTGGGAGGCATCTATGGGGGCACTTGTTACTGGCACATGATTGGGGGAATCTATGGGTGGCACCTGTTACTGGCACATGATTGGGGGGCATCTAAGGAGGCACTTTTTACTGGCACATGATTGGGGGGCATCTATGAGGGAACTTGTTACTGGCACATTATTTGGGGGCATCTATGGGGGCATTTGTTACTGGCACTTGATTGGTGGCATCTATGGGGGAACATCTTATTGGCACATTATTGGGGGCACCGTGGGGGCACTTCTTACTGGCATTTTATTCTTACTGGGGGCATTTTATATGGGGGCTCTTTATGGGGGAATTTTATACTGGGGCACATTATGGTGAGTACTATGGGGAAGGGGAGAGAGGAGTACTATGGGCTCATCTATGGGGGGCACTAAGAAGGGGTATTTTATACTTGCAAATTATGAGGGACGCTGTGGGCATCTACTGGGGCACTATATGTGGGGCATTTTATACTGGTACATTATGGGGGGCAATAGGAGGAAGGGGGAGAGGAGCACTATAGGGGCATTTACTGGGGGCACTATATAGGGGTATTTTATACTGGCACATTATGTTGGCACTATGGGGACATTAGCTCAACTAGGGGCATTAAAATTTATTTTTTGCACTGACACATTATAAGGATAAGGAAAGAGAACATCTACATCAAAGGAGACGTCACTGGATGTAAGAGGTATGGGGCGATGTATTACCCTGTATGTTCTGTAGTGATGTAGAATTTGGCCCACACTGTAGCAGCCTGGCCCCAGACTTCAGGTCACACTGTTCGTGTTCTGAATTCTGGGGGCTCACACCCATCTACTACATTATCACTTCAATGGGGCAGCAAAAGATGCGGATTGCACACCGTACATTCACTGCATAAGGCTGAGAGAGTAGAGTGCAGTGTCACTAGGAAATAGAGCAATTGTGTTGCCCAATGGAGTATTAACTGCTTGTGTGCCTAGAATGGTCTGAGCGCACACCTGTAGCTGCAATAATTAATGGAGGGACTGGAACGAGGTATTACCCTCCATTGTAATGTAGCAACACTGGAACCCACTGTGTGTATGTACTGCAGTGAGACAGGGACAATGATGTTTTCTAAAAGTCCCTAACTCCAAAGCATATCATTTTCCAATAAAAGAAAGTAATTAAAAACACATGTCCACTTGTTAAAGGGGTTATCCCACGAAATGTGCTACTATTTAATGAATTGGGCATTTCAAATGAAGGAATATTGTAAAAAACATGTAATGTCTATTTACATTACATTTTCCTTCATGTTGGTACCCCTACTGTTTCTCCTGTTGCTGAATTTCTGGTCCATACAGTGGTGAACTAACATGCTCAGTAACTTACACAAGTAGTGGTCGTTCAGGAGGGGCAGTCAGAGCCTCCCTGATATACTGCTCAAATAATGCAATTGAAAAACTAAAGGGGCAGTAAACTGGGTAAAACTTCGCTTTTAATTAATTAAGGAGATAAAATAGCCCCTACTAGACTAACAACAAATAAGACGTGCCCAAAAGAGGCACAACACACAGACATATATCTCACTCGGGAAATAAGTACAAAGTGGAAGGTCAGATTGGGCGATAGGGGTAACGGTGTATATTGCCCACTGGCCCTAGTACCTCCCTACTTGTCCTGTAAACCCTATAAAGCATCCAAAGGACGGGGTCCAAAAAACCCCGCAAGGGGTGGCCCAGACAGGAACTCTAATCCTGATAAGTGACCCTAGTCAGGCCCTGGTCATAGACAAAAGGGGAACAGGGTGCTGCTTTGGAATACAGTGATGATATATATGTAATGAACACAGGGAAAAAAAGGGGGGGGGGGGTATATCACCACATAGACGTCCAGAAGGGGTAGGGCGGGGGCATACTTAAGTGTCCCGACGCGTTTCTTCAATTGGAGCCCAGGATTCTTCAGGGGACACGGGGCTATGTGTTCGCTTTGATCAGTCTGTGACTAAGCCTATAAACAGAAGAGTGCATGTATAATAAAGTGCCATAGGCAAATAGTCAAGAGGAGAACAAAGAAAAAAACCACCCATCGTCTAATACAAGATCATAGGGAGGCCTTTCACTTACTTGGTATTGGCTGCGGTCGAGGGTGGCTGTAAGCACACTGTGTAGCAAGACCCAGTGTGGTGGTGTCTGCTAGGATGATGACCGGCAGTTAATGTGGCGAATTCCGCCACATTATAAAGGCTAGAGGGGCCAGATGAAGCACTTTCTTTTTGAAATTGGCTTCCGGTTATGCGCCCCCTGATGACGCTCCTCCAGAGCGTCCGAGGCCGCGGTCACGTGAGCGGCAAAACCGGAAGTCACGTGTCCGCGCCTGCGCCACACCTCCCCGTCCCATGCGTTCCATAGGGATAAGGGTGGAACGCACGGCCGGCGCCGTGCTCAGACGTCATCCGGCCGCGCCACCTAAGGTGCGTCACAGCCGCGGACACGCGATCGCAGCCCAGTCTCGGCCGCACATGCGTATTGAGAATCCCAGATGGCCAGACCGCAGAGCCACCTATGTGATGACACACATTTGCTGCCTGGCCGCTATACGGGGAAAAACAAAGGATCCTGCCTTAGCCTCTCCTACACTTAGCAGGATACTATATTCAACGCTTATGAATGGATAGCTCCCCATTCTGACAACTGTGGGAGACTCATATCCATTATAAGTTCGAGGTGAGAGAAGGGAGCGATCAGAGGGGGAGACAAACTGCTCAAGAGTCCGGACAAGACACCTAAACCCCCCTGAGCCTCCTCCACCTCCTCGCAGGACATGACAGTATACGTCAAATATCCTGTGTTTCAGACCAAAAATAGAGGTTTATAGTGGAAAAATTGACCACAAGGTCCAAACAAGAAAAAATGAGTTGTCAGAGGTAACAGCTGAAGTTCAACTGTTCATTGAGTCCATTGGGGGTGACCGTGTTTAGCGTGAATGTCCACCAGCACTCCCTTTGTAGGATGGATCTGTTCCAATCTCCCCCACGAATGGGCTTGGGAACATGTTCAATCCCCAAAAAACTGATGGATGCTGGACGTCCCTCGTGGACCGTCTGTACGTGGCGCGCGATAGGGGTGTCCCTGTTGTTGCGAATATCGCCATGATGCTCCCCCATACGTTTCCGTAATTCCCTGAATGTTTTCCCCACATAACGCAGACCACACACGCACGTAATCAAATATATTACGCCCGTAGTGCGACAATTCAGGAAACCTTTGATGTGGTAAATGGTGTCTCTGGGCTCCCCAACGAAGGTTTTACTCTGTACCAGGCAGCCACAGAAGCTACATCGTCCGCATCTGTGGCAGCCCGTCACAGGTCTGTCCAGCCATGTCCGTGGTTTAGCCCCGGAAGTGAAATGGCTATGCACCAGTCTATCCCTCAGATTCTTGCCCCTCCTGAATGTGAGGGAGACTGAGGGATCCAGGATCTCAGCCAGATCTGGATCCATCAGCAGTGTGTCCCAATGGTGCGACAGAATCCTCCTCACCTGTGACGCAGCCGCGTCAAAGGTGCCTACCACCCGGACAGCACTCTGAGACCCACGTTCTCTAGGGTTTGTTGGATGGAGAAGTTCAGTGCGTGTGACTGTCCTAGTTCTCTCGTAGGCCCGTCTGAGAGTCTTGTCTGGATATCCCCTCTCCTGGAATCTAGACCTAAGATCACATGCCTGGTGCTTGAAATCTTTGTCCTCAGAACAGTTACGTTTGAGTCTCAGGTACTGTCCGGTGGGTATCCCTTTCTTAAGAGGGACAGGATGGCAACTGTCCCACCTAAGAAGGGAATTAGTGGAGGTTGGTTTCCTGTAGATGGACGTATTTAGGCCGCCTATGTCATCCCTCATGATGACTACATCCAGGAAGGGGAGGTGGTCCCTCACAATGATCGAAGTGAACCTGAGGTTGAAGTCATTAATATTGAGCTCAGCGATCAATTTGTCAAAGTCGCTCTCTGGTCCGCTCCACAACAAAAAGATGTCGTCGATGTAGCGTGACCAGAGAGCGATGTGACCCACGAACCACCGTGGCGGGTCCCCAAATACCACTGATTCTTCCCACCAGCCCAGGAGCAAATTGGCGTAAGATGGGGCACAAGAACTGCCCATCGCCGTGCCCCTGAGCTGGTGGTATATACGACCATCAAACATAAAGACATTGTTTGACAACACAAACTCCAGAAGCTCCAGAGTAAAGGCGCTATGTAGGGAAAATTGTTGCCCCCTCATACTCAGAAAATGGCTGGAGGCCTCCAACCCTCTTCCATGTGGGATAGAGGAGTAGAGAGCCTCCACATCAATAGAGGCTAGAAGCTAGTGTGGCTCTATACATATGTCCTCTAATTTCCCCAATAGATCGCCTGTGTCTCTCACGTAAGATGGCAGTGCCACCACAAAAGGACGAAGTACCCTATCAACGTAGATGCCACAGTTCTGTGAAACACTTCCGATCCCCGAAACAATTGGCCGTCCTTTAATTGGTGTAGTCTCTTTATGCACTTTTGGCAAGCAATAAGGTGGCCATGATCGGGTAGGGTGGGTATAGGAAATCATATTCCTCGTCACTAATGAGGTGGATATTTTTGGCCCTCACTAAGATCTTTTTCAGTGTCCCTTGTAGTTTATTAATAGGGCTACTCTGAAGGATCTCATACCCCGTCCTATCCGACAAGATGGAAAGGCACATGTTACAGTATGCTGATGTCTCCATTATAACAATGTTACCCCCCTTGTCCGACGGCTTGATAACAATATTTTTGTCATCTTCGAGGTCCCTAATAGCCATCCTTTCTTTTTTACTACAGTTAAACCGAGGTGGGACTGAATGTATGTTGGCCAGTTCTGAAGTGGTATGTTGGAGAAATACGTCCACACAGGATACTTCCCCCATTGGGGGCATTTTCACACTCCTTTTTTTTTAGAGATGTGAACGGACCCAGGCCTTCTGCGTTGGGGAGTGATTGGTCGAGATTAAATAATAAATGAACGTCTTTCAGGATTTCCACGGGGACGCCAAGTTCACGGCTTTCCCTCTTCTCCCTCAGTTTATGGAACTTATGCCATTTCAGTCTACGGGCGAAAAGGTTTAAATCCCTTGTCCACCTAAAGATGTCAAATTTATTGGTGGGAACGAACGAAAGTCCGCGTCCCAACAGACTAAGCTCACTGGGTGATAGGATACGGGAAGAGAGATTGATGATCCGTTTATCTAGTAGGGGCTGGTCTACCGTGTCTGTTTTTCGGTGTTCCTGCTTCTGAGAGGATAATGTGTCCCCTGATCTAAAAAAGGAGAGGAGGGACCTGGTGCGGCTGCAGGTGCGATTTGGGAGGGATATTGTGGGTACTGTCTTGGTCGATTGCCCCGTCCCCTATATTTGTTTGCCCCCCATCCGCGTCCCCTACCCTTAGGGTTTCTCTCTTTTTCTGTATCAGAGAATTCTGTATCCGTAGAGGAGACGTCTGTGTTCTGTGAAGTGGGCGGATTAGTCAAAAATTGATATACTTTGTTGTCACGGAAATCCTGGGAGTCTCTGTTAAATTGCCTGTGCTTGCGGTCTTTCAGATGAAATTGGTACCGCTCTACCGTATTCTGCAGCTGCACTTCTTTAACAGAGAATTCCGGTTCCGACTGAAATTTTTTTGTAATATCAATCTGTTCTTTCAGACCAGCCTCCGCCCGCTCCAGAACACCTCTCTCCTCGTCCACCAGTAGTTGCATAAGTCTTAAAGAACTAGCCGTGGCTTCCTTTTCCCACTTTTTTAAAAATTCTGGGTTCCTGATGCGGTGTGCCGGGGATAGGGTGATACGCAACCCTCTGGGCACTATCCCCTGTTTAATGTAGTGCTCCAGGCCCTGCACCTCCCACCAGGAACTTATATGTTCTTTATATAGTCTCGTAAGTTCTGAGAAAGCGCCATTAAGGCTGGGGGTATACTTTTTTTGAATAAAGAGTTGTTCAGAGAACACCAAGCTGGCCTCAGAGACCCAAATGTTCTTATCTAGACCTGTAGTCAGAAATCCCGACATCACCTCAATAATGTAAATCACACAAGTAGTGGTCGTTCAGGAGGGGCAGTCAGAGCCTCCCTGATATACTGCTCAAATAATGCAATTGAAAAACTAAAGGGGCAGTAAACTGGGTAAAACTTCGCTTTTAATTAATTAAGGAGATAAAATAGCCCCTACTAGACTAACAACAAATAAGACGTGCCCAAAAGAGGCACAACACACAGACATATATCTCACTCGGGAAATAAGTACAAAGTGGAAGGTCAGATTGGGCGATAGGGGTAACGGTGTATATTGCCCACTGGCCCTGACCCCTTCTGGACGTCTGGGTGGTGATATACCCCCCCCCCTTTTTTTCCCTGTGTTCATTACATATATATCATCACTGTATTCCAAAGCAGCACCCTGTTCCCCTTTTGTCTATGACCAGGGCCTGACTAGGGTCACTTATCAGGATTAGAGTTCCTGTCTGGGCCACCCCTTGCGGGGTTTTTTGGACCCCGTCCTTTGGATACTTTATAGGGTTTACAGGACAAGTAGGGAGGTACTAGGGCCAGTGGGCAATATACACCGTTACCCCTATCGCCCAATCTGACCTTCCACTTTGTACTTATTTCCCGAGTGAGATATATGTCTGTGTGTTGTGCCTCTTTTGGGCACGTCTTATTTGTTGTTAGTCTAGTAGGGGCTATTTTATCTCCTTAATTAATTAAAAGCGAAGTTTTACCCAGTTTACTGCCCCTTTAGTTTTTCAAATGCTCAGTAACTTCCCTGCTCCCTTTTTCCTCTCAATGACTACAGAGTGATCTCATAGTGAAACAGCCCAGACACCTTTCATTCATGCCTACTTCTAAATTTAGTGCTATGTGCTACTGGTGTCTCTAGTGTTGTGAGTGAGACACTAATTTCTATGCAGGGTAGGAAAGGGTTAACAAGAGCTGATTGCAATGCACTCCTGGGAGATGTAGGTGCTTGACTGTCTCCAATGATGAGCTGCTGCCCACCCACGGAAAGGAAAAAAAGTCTTCCAGATAATGTGAGTAAAAGAGAAAACAGGTGAATAATATACTGGACAGCAGCTTTTTGGATTGATATATTTAAAATAATGGTTTGGATTAATCTAGAAAAATATATTTTTTTAATTAAATTCTTGGGATGATGACTAAGAATCATTATGGTTTCTCATAACTTATTTCACATACATAATATGTAACAGGAGACAATTTTTCTGAACTAAAAACTTAGCTTTAAGTTGTGAGGTAATATACAAGCACAGGCTAGTTTTTCGATTTCCCAGTAACAAGCATTCAGCTTGGTAGACTGATATGTGTCAGTACATTGTTTACTGGCATAGGTAACCCCAACAGGCAACACCACTGTGTTTGTTCTGCTTCTAATTGGGTTTTACTGTCACTCACAGTATATTTACTTGGTTGGGCTAAAATTGGATTTCATATATCTTCTTGAAAAGTTTTTAGAGTGCCGATGGGAGTTGTGCATTGTATGGAGAGGATTAAGAAACTGTTTTATAATATGCTTAGAGCTAAAGTATAAGTCTATTCTATAGGATAAAAAGTAACCATAGTAAAATCGTACCTCAAATTCTTGGGCTACATAATTATCACTAGATTTTTCAAATATAAATTTTCAGAACTATATTGAGCTATAACATTAAATTACATTAAATGTTCATTGTTGTACTTTGAAGAATCTATGACATCAAAAATAATACATTTAAGAAAAAATGGTAGATAGTCTGTTGTCTATCTTTATTTGAAAGCCAAAACATGCCTGAGGCTGTGTGTAACAATAATGCTTAATCACATTTTTTAATCTGGCCTTACACATTAGATCTTTGCCGGCTGAACCCAACAATTTTGGAGGGTCTAGCCAGCATCTAATGTGCATGGCATCCTCCTGACTCTCCCCAAACACTGATGTTGGGGGGAAAAGGGATAGGACATGTTGTATTTTAACTGCCCCATCCTTTTTATATAAATGCTCATATATATGCATGCTCAGCCAAGAATACATACATATGTTTGGTAGGATGACAGTTATTTTAGATCTATAGCCAGCTTTAATATTTCATCTTGCTACCTCTTGTACTTAAACAGTTAAGTCACATTATTATGACCACTAGCTAATATCCAGAGTAACTGCCATGTGCAGCATGGACAGCAGTTAGATGGGCTGGGAGAGAATAAAGTCCAGGTAGGTTTTCACAGGTATCTGGAGCCATGCTGACTGCACTGCATCCCACAACTTCTGGAGGTTGCGTGAGGGAGGATCCATAGAGTGAACATGACGATCGAGGTGGAGTTCTCCCACTTAGAAAACATGGAAGGGTCTGAAATTCACATTGTCGGTGCATTCCCACTCTGAGAGACAGAATTGAAAAAATAAAATTCAGGAAATCACATTGTATGATTTTTAAAGAATTTATCTGTCTTGCACTGCTGAACATAAGTATTTGAACACCTGAGAAAATCAGTGTTAATATTTGGTACAGAAGCCTTTGTTTGCAATTACAGAGGTCAAACGTTTCCTGTAGTTCTTGACCAGGTTTGCACACACTGCAACAGGGATTTTGACCCACTCCTCCACACAGATCTCCTCTAGATCTGTCAGGTTTCAGGGCTGTCGCTGAGCAACAGAGTTTCAGCTTCCTCCAAAGATGTTCTATTGGATTTAGGTCTGGAGACTGCCTAGGCCACTCCAAAACCTTGATATGCTTCTTACGGAGCCACTCCTTGGTTATCCTGGCTGTGTGCTTCTGGTCGTTGTCATGTTGGACTGACCCAGCCACGACCCATCTTCAATGCTCTGACTGAGGGAAGGAGGTTGTTACTCAAAATCTAACAATAAATGGCCCCATTCATCCTCTCCTTAATACAGTGCAGTCGTCCTGTCCCCTTCGCAGAAAAGCACCCCTAAAGCATGATGTTACCACCCCCATGCTTCACAGTAGAGATGGTGTTCTTGGGATGCAACTCATCCTTCTTTTTCCTCCAAACATGACGAGTTAAGTTTAGACCAAAAAGTTCTACTTTGGTCTCATCTGACCACATGACTTTTTCCCATGCCTCCTCTGGATCATCCTTGGCAAACTTCAGACGGGCCTGGACATGTGATGACTTGAGCAGGGGAACATTCCGTGCAATGCATGATTTGAAACCATGATGTCTAAGTGTTCTACCGACAGTGACCTTTGAACTTGTGGTCCCAGCTCTCTTCAAGTCATTGACCAGCTCCTCCCTTGTAGTTCTGTGCTGATTCCTCACCTTTCTTATCATCAGTGATACCCCACGAGGTGAGATTTTGCATGGAGTCCCAGTCCGAGGGAGACTGACAGTCGTCTTTAGCCTCTTCCATTTTCTAACAATTGCTCCAACAGTTGATCTATTTTCACCAAGCTACTTGGCAATTGCCCCGTAGCCCTTTCCAGCTTTGTGGAGGTCCAGAATTTTGTCTCGGGGGTCTTTTGACAGCTCTTTGGTCTTGCTCATAGTAGTCGTTGGTGTCTGACTGACTGTGGGGTGGACAGGTGTCTTTAAAGAGCTCAGACAGGTGCTACACAGTAACAGGTCTTTGAGAGCCAGAATTCTTGCTGATTGCCAGGTGTTCAAATACTTATGTTCAGCAGTGCAAGACAAATAAATTCTTAAAAAATCATGCAATGTGATTTCCTGATTTTTTTTATTTTTTATTCTGTCTCTCAGAGTGGGAATGCACCTACAATGTGAATTTCAGACCCCTCCATAATTTCTAAGTGGGAGAACTTGCAAAATTGCAGGGTGTTCAAATACTTCTGTTCCTCACTGTATGCTCAGTTGGATTCAAGTCTGGAGAATCAAGAGGCCATGGTAGTACTGGGAAGTCTTGGTCATGCTCTTCCAACCAGTGTTGGACATTTCTAGCCATGTGACATGTTGCATTGTCTTGCTCGAAGATACTATCCACCCATGGGAAGACAATCAGCATGTATGGGTGTATGTGATATGCAAGGATGTATTCATACCAAAATCGGTAGAGAGTGCCTTACACATGGATGGAGAATGCCACAAAAACATTCCCCAAACCAATATGCTGTCACCACCAGCTTGTGTTTTTCCAGCAATGGGCGTTACAGTGTGTTTGTTCTCTGATGTTTCTCGCCTGACATTTCAATGTCCATCCAGAAGCAGAAAATGTGACTCATCGGGGAAGGCAACCCTTTGCCAATCAGTGGAGGTCCAATACTCCAATTCCTATACTGCCATAAAAATTGAAGCCTTTATTGCTGATGCAACTTCATTAGAAGAACTGCAGTGACCATTTGTCTGCTTTGGAGTAACATATGCAGTAGGGTTCACTAAACTGTTATATTAGACATCAACCTTCCCAGCCTGAGTCCCTTACCTCAGCTGGTGACAAAGAAAGCAGCCATCTTCAGAACTATCAGCTCTCCAGCAAGAAACCACCATACCCTGCGAGCAGTCCTGTAAGTACAGATTCCAGAACAAGGAGAAGATAAGTACCTCCACAGCTAGTCAGGCCCAAATCAAGCAGACCATAGACAGAGCAGAAGACAGATACCTGCCAGATTCTTAAAGGTGTATGTACTAGATGCAGAATATATATATATATAATTCCTGCCACATATTGCCAATACCTGCTGGGACTCTAGACTATTGCTATACATTGTATGGATCTAAAGCTGCATCTAATAACATCAAGTAAAGACAAGTTGGACCCTATTTTCTGTGTGGAATTCCATCATTCCTCCATTACTCCTATTGACAGCACTCAATTGTGTTGTATGTGAGCCAGGATACAGGAGTCCAGCCGTACTACAGGTAGGAGACACCGTTGACACAATACAGAGACAATATCCCCCTCTGACATTCCTCACCTAGTACGTGTGCTCATACCATCTTAAAGGGCCCTGCTACAGTACCTGCGCAAGCTGCAACTGGCATCACAAGCTTATTTACACCTAAATCTGACCCACTGCATAGCAGCCCCAATGACCCAGTGTCCTGCTCATTGCAATATCAGCAGCATACCCTCACCTCTAATGTTTTAGAAGGTCAGATCGGTAGCAGACCCTCACCCCTAATGTTTTAAAAGGTCAGATAAGCAGCAGACCCTCACCACAAATTTTTTAGATGGTCAGATCATCAGCAGGCCCTCGCCCCTAATGTTTTAGAAGGTCAGATCAGCAGCAGACTCTCACCCCTAATGTTTTAGAAGGTCAGATCAGAAGCAGGTCCTCGCCCCTAATGTTTTAGAGGGTCACCAGCAGGCCCTTGCTCCTAATGTTTTTGAGGGTCACCAGCAGGCTATCAATCATAATTTTTCAAGGGTGTGTATAATGCCCACCTTTATGTGTAATAAAGAATGTATTGGAGTTCCGGTTCCTTGTAATTTTTGGCAGCCCTTTCACTTAGTGCATAGGCTTTATGAGTGTACGAGTCCCACTACATGAACAATTGTACCACAATGTGAATGAGGCCCTCCTTGATGTGATATACAGGTTGCTTTTTCCTTGTAATTTTTGGCAGCACTTGCACTTTATATACAAGTAAATATACAGGAAAGATGTTTCCTAACAATTTTTCCTCTAAAATCAATTTTATCTTTGGTTTGTTGGGTAATATTGTCAGTCTGTAAAAGTGGCGTACTATTCGGACAACATCGTTCCCAGCAGCGACCTGGGATTTCAAGATGCACCCAGACATCCTCCCCATGCTGTTCCCGAACCATTTCAGTGGTGTTTCCATCAATTTCTGACCTTTTCCTATGAACCAGACACCCTCCCCTCTTCAGAGCAGGGGGTGCCTGGTTTAATGCTCGGGTTCTCCCATTGAATTCCATTGTGCCGAGCACCCGAGCATCACAAAGTGTTCTACTCGAGCACCCAACTGGAGCACCCAAGAACTTTAGTGCTCGATCAACACTAATCACAGGCTGTTGGTCCTGGTAGAAGTGGTGGAGACCAGGCCTATCTGGAGCCTAAAGTTGCCCTCAAAGACAGATTCTCTGGGGGGATGTGATAATTTCATTTTGTTTAGGGAGGCATGCAAACTGTGTTTTAGGCTACGTCCACACTCATCTGGGGATGATAAACAGCCAGTCGGTGTGGTTATTTCCTTGCGCAGTCATGGGCTTTTTCTCTGCCGACCAGATCGCAGTCTCTCCGGTCGGTAGATGAATTTTTCGAAGCTTATCTATGATGATCTAGATCGGACCTCTCTAGCTGAAACCAAGCTGCGTGGCCTTCGTCAGGGTGATCGTTCCACTGAGATTTGATACTCTGAGGTGGCGTTAGAGTCCAAAATACAAAGAAAAATGTCTCTGGTTATCTTATGGTGAATCCTCGGCACTGCAAGTTAGAGTAAAAAACTGTGGGGATTGAGGTGTTTATTGACAGCGGGGCTGGGGTGAACTTGATTGATGCTCAGTTTGTCCGTATGCATGGGTTGTCACCGAGTGCATTAGAATTTTTTTTTTCCATATCAGGGAGACCCGTGCCTCCATCCTTTCCTCTATCTGGTTAAAGTCTTATATTTCAGCTATTTTGTTTTCCTTGCCAAACAAATTTTAGCATAAGTTTTTTGATCGTTCTAAAGAATTCTTGAGGGATCTCTATAGGAAGAGTCTGGAAAAGGTAAAATAACCATTTTAATCAAATTAATTCTGCCTGACAATGATAGCCAAAGTGGTTCAAGTTTTTAAATTGGGTTTCTGTTACTTTTAGTAGTGGGATGTAATTTTTTTTGTATACTTCCTTGATATTAAGGCCTATATTGACCCCTAAATATTAAAAAAATTGGGTGGCTTGTCTCAGAGGGTTTAACTTCTTAACTTCCTCCCATGATTTAGCGTTCAAGGAGACATTGAACATTTCAGATTTATTCAAGTTGATTTTAAAGTCTGAGATTTTGTTGAAAGATTCAAACTCTTCTATTAACTTGGGTAGGGATTTAAGCGGATTTGTTAGAGCGAACGAGGTATCGTCTGCATATGCCGCAATTTTATGTTCCTTATTTCGGGTGGAAAATACATTTGTATTGGAGTTTCGGGTTTGATCTGATTTTGGCGTGGAAAGGTTCTATGCAAAGGACAAAAAGAAGGGGAGATAACGGACATCCCTGTATGGTCCCATTATAAATGTTAATAGGCTTTGAGAGTATTCCATTTACTTTAACACAGGCCGAGGGAGAAGTATATAATGACATTATATTATCAACAAATGATTTCGGGAAAGCCTATTTGTTTAGAACCGCCCGGAGGTATCCCCAGTTTAGCCTGTCAAATGCCTTCGCCTCATCTGATGCAACGAGGATAAGGGGTATATTTTTAACTTTAGCATGCTGAATCATATGGAAAACCTTAATAGTGTTATCCTTGGCCTCCCTTCCAGGAGCGAAACATACCTGGTCCCTGTCAATCAGAATATTCATTAATTTCTGCAATCTGGCTGCCAACAATTTGGCAAACAGTTTGATATCATTATTTAGTAACGATATCAGCCTGTAATTTGCACAATCTGTGCTGTCCCTCCCTTCTTTGGGGATCACAGAGACATGTGCCAGCAGAGATTCAGATCTGAAGGGAACGGTCAGAGAAATTTTATTAAAAAGGCTTTCCAGATGAGGCGCTAAAATTTCTTGAAATTTCTTATAATAAGTAGCAGTGAGACCATCTGGGCCTGGGCTTTTCCCATTTTTAAGAGTGTCTATTGCTTGTCTAATTTTTTCAATAGTTAATGGGGCATTAAGATTATCTATCTGTTCTTTTGTGAGATTGGGAGTTTGCATATCTTTCAAATATTCATTGACATTAGTCATGGAATCCGTGTTAGTATTTTTATCTGAGTGTAAATTATAGAGTTTCCCGTAGTATTCTCTAAAGGTATCTGCAATCTTATTTGATTCCGAAACCTCTGCATTATTTACTGTTTTGCTCTCCAGAATTCTAGAATGGGGAGTACTACCACCCAATAAAAACTGGGTAGATATTGAGCAAGACTGTTCAGATTCTAATCTATATGCCTTGCTCTGGAAAACACCGCAATATGCCAATAAATTAAAGAAAGTTAGAAACCCGATTACTAAATTATCCTTGAAAAAATGGCATCATCTCAATAGAATGCTAAATTTCATACCCAAGCATGATATAAAAAACCCTGTAACCAGTTTTATACCACATAAATGGCATACTTTTCTAAAGATTTTAGATGAGAATAAAGCCCTGGGAAGAACCCCTGTTGAAGTCCGTCTTAAGGATAATCACCTCATCCCCTTGACGTATTTTGGGAAAATCTTTGGTCAAGATCTTATCTCCATTAAACAGTATAATAAACTTGCGGATATTCTGGGAAAATGGAACACAGATCCTACTGACAGACCAGCAGATAATGTGTTGGCTTCTCTCCTTCATAAAAATGTAGTTGAACGCCATCTAATCTCCAAATTATATAAACTAGTGAATAAAGATGCAACTCCCCCCACAAATATTGAAAAATGGGATAAAGAGCTTAAGACACAGCTTAGCAATATTCAATCAGTTCTTATGTATACCAAGAGATGCAGTTCAAACTAACAACTCACTGATACAAAATCCCAACTCTGATGCACAGAATAAACCTGGACATCTCAGATAGTTGTTGGAGATGTAAGAGAGAAGTTGGTACTTATGTCCATATTTGGTACAGCTGTCCACGTATCTCTCCTTTTTGGAAATCTATTAATAAAATACTTCATGGGGTTTTCAAGAAGGAGACTAAGCTGAAATTGATCCTCTTCAATATTTTTGATGTAAGACAGGCTGTTATTAAATCTGACCTATGTATACATTTCCTAAACACTGCTAAGATCATCATACCTACAAGAAGACCCATCAACTGTCCAAGAATGGTTCCTGGAAATCCAGAAAATCTGAAGTTATAAGAAACAGAGATGGACTATAGCCCAAAACCTGAAAACATTTGAGGATACCTGGAGTAAATGCACGGAATATCTAACACCTGATAAAGTTGCCTTGTTAATGACTTAACTTTATAGTTTAAATGTACATATTTGTCTTCTTTTTAATAAAACCAAAATACATAATTTAACATCTGGAACTTCAATAATCTGACTGGTACTGTTCCCCCTGTCTTTCCTTCCCTCTTTCCCCCTCCCCCCCCCTCCTTTTCCCTCTTCCCCCTCCTTTTCCCTCTTCCCCCTCTTTCCCATCTCTACCTTGTTATATAAACATGTTTAAATGTTGTTGTTTTACATGGATTGATATAGACTCTCTACGAAGTATAATCATATGATTGTATTAAAATTGATTTGGAGTGGAGTAACTCCAATGTATGTAACTTTAAATAGACAAGACGTGGCACTCTTATCTATTGTGGACTGTGGTGCTTGTTGTGCTGGCTTCCCAGCCAGAATCATACATGAAGAGATAAACAACAGCACTCAATAAAGAACTATGTTCTGGTTATTTATTGGCAACTTCACCAAATTGTGACGTTTCGGTCGTAGGACCTTTATCAAACACTGTGTGACAAATAAGAAAATATTCCATAAGTACAAAAATAAAATAAAGTAAAAGTGGCAACATCAATGATTTATATATGCATTACCCATAACACCATAAGATAATACTAAAACCTTACATACATAGTTTTAATCAAATATAGTTACAGCAAATTTCAGAAAAAATTGTTACAGCAAATTCCAGAAAAAGTTGTGGTACAAAAGGTTCATGTACAAAGCTCCTGCTCTATATATACTTAGTTGACTTGTTATCAAAAGGAAAGAAAAAATGAAGAAAAAATTACAGCAGTCAGGTAAAACTCCATATCTGTTAGATAGACATTCAGGATAACTATTTTGAATTCATGGAATAGATATTAGATGCTAACGTATATAGGAGTATATGAGAGTATATAATCTACAATCTGCGATCCCTTGATACACGCAACAGTTATTACAGCCTGGGGCGACATCAATCCCAGAGCAACATAGAAAAGTAGGACATTCAGATGCATGTATGGCTATAGAGTAGAACCGGGTGCCCCCATAAGGACAAAAAACACTTACCAAGTTGCCGTTGAGAAAATGTGTGAAGAGTAGATTGAGCTGATGGTGTATCCACACCCATATAGACGCTGAGGATAAGAGGTGCATGTGGCTAGATATATCAGGCCCGGAAGGAAATGACCGAAAACCGGAAGTGCCTATGCGTCCCACTCTGGAACGCATCCACCTCTCATTTACCTACAAGTAACTATTAATATTCCGTACATTCAGGGGGTTGTATATATGTCTCTATGTGTGCCGGAGTGACAAGGGTATAGGGGACATATCTATGAATAATTACAACTGAATCGCCATGAGGAACGCAACCGGAAATGCGTTCAGCCGCGACCGGAAGTAGCCGATGCGTTCCAACTTGGAACGCATCGGATCCTATCCTCCTATTCTGATTGAGCACTGTGGATTATATGTAATGTATTAGCTGGCAATATCAATCTAGGGACAATATTGATTAGATTACTATAAAGGAGGTACAGATCTAAAAGTAAAAATCAGCCAGTAATCAACAATAAAGAAAAATAAAGAGAAAGGAAGAAGAAAGTAAAGGAAAAAATATATATATATATCCTCTATAGTGAAACCCATTAGGTCTGTAGACATAAGAATGAAAAGAAGAAAAGAGACCAACACCCAAAAGGATACAGAGACAGGACGGCAAGCATGGTGGGGGTCGGTTCTTAGTGCATCTGAAAAAAACAAATAAATATTAGTAGTTAGTGATGATTTATATTATTTGACATATATACCAATCACATCACGGTAATTCAAATGAAAGCGGACAATTCGTAGTCCCTATTGAGCCCCTTAGGTTCTAGGCTTTGTAGTCTATGTATCCAGTAAGCCTCTCGCTTTTTGAGTATTTGTTGTCTATTGCCACCTCTTCTTGGTAATTCTATTTTTTCTATTATTTGAAATTTCAGTTGGGATACACTATGCTTCATTTTATGAAAATGGTGAGGAACCGGAAGTAACAGGTTCTCACATCGGATGGTAGACTTATGTTGACAGATGCGATCCCTAACATTTTGGGTGGTCTCCGCCCACATATATTAGGCCACATGGACATTTCAAGAGATATACTACATAATTAGATTGGCATGTATGGAACCCTTTGATTTGTATGGACTCCCCGGTCTGTGGGTGATAGATTTTGTCCCCTTTCATTACATTTGAGCACTGCGCACAATGTAGACAAGGAAACGTACCCTGTCTCGCTTTTCCTAATAAGCGCTGATGTAAAGTGGTACTACTCGGACCAATATCCGCTCTGACAAGCCAATCCCTCAAATTTTTTGGTCTCCTACTACATGGTAGACACCGTGTCTGAAATTCCTCTATGTTGGGAAAGGAACGTGTAAGTATGTTCCAGTGCTTATTGAGGATATTTACAATTTTATAGAATATGGGTGATAAGTGTGTACAAAGGGGATTCTCTTATGGGTCCCATTTTTTGCCGCGACCTAGATTCTGACTTAGGTGAAATTATTGCCATGGGATATCCTCTCTGTTGGAATTTATGGGTCATTTCTATAACTCTTTTCTGTTTGTCCTCCTCTGATGTCACTATTCTCTTAATGCGTTCAAATTGTGATCTAGGTAGTGATTTTTTAGTAGAGGGTGCATGACAACTGTTGTAATGAAGTAAATTATTTCGATCCGTTGGTTTACGATACAGATCTGTATGTAAACAACCATCCTCTTGTTTGAGGACTAGAGTGTCAAGGAAACTAATACTATGCTGGTCATAGTGTATTGTGAACTGCAATTCTGGATAGATGGAGTTTAGATAGGAATGGAAGCTGAGGAGTGAATCCTCCGAGCCTTCCCATAGACAAAAAATATCGTCTATGTATCTTTTCCATGTTTTAGCATGTTGTAGGAATAGATACTGCGGATATACATGTTCAATTTCGAACCTTGTCATGTACCCATTAGCATAAGGTGGCGCTGCATGTGACCCCATTGCGGTCCCTTGTTTTTGTACATAAAAGGAGTCCTCGAACATAAAAATTTTTTTTTTCAGAACTATAGCAAGTAGATCTAAATAGAATTCCACAAGTTGAGGTGTTGTGTTAGCTTCCTCTAAAAGGAGTTTAGTGGCCCTAATGCCCTTTTGTATGATGGATGGACGTATAGAGGCTATTTACATCCCATGTGACAAGATAGCATTGATTGGAAAGGGGACCTACATGTCGAATGACGTTCAAAAAGGCAGTTGTGTCTAATAGAAATGACTGAGTGGTTTTGATTAATGGAGTAAGGACTTTTTCTAAGAAGATGGAGAGAGGGGCCAGAATTGAATCCGTTGAGGCACACGATGGGACGGCCTGGGGGTTTATTGAGAGTTTTGTGAATCTTGGGAAGTATATAGAATACAGGAGTGATGGAATATTGATTGGTCAAAAAATTTCTGATTTCTTCATCAATAGTTCCCTGTGTAGATGGTAAGTGAGTGTAGTATTGAATTAGGGACGCTATCTTGAATGTGGGATTAGAAGACACTTGCTCATAAATATTACTATCACCGAGCTGACGTAGAATTTCTTCTCTATAATCTGTTCGGTTCATCACCACAATGGCACCGCCTTTGTCTGCGGGTTTAATTACTAAGTTGCGGTTTTTAGTAAGTGTTGTCAAGGTCTGGCGTCTATATTTGACAGATTCGGAGAAATGTAATATTCTCCTCCTTTTAACCTTTTGGTAAGATTAGAGGTATCTTTATTCACCAAGTTCACAAACGTCTCTATTGCAGAGTTAGTTCTTGGAGGGGTGAAATGTGATTTCACTCGTAAACCCAAAGATTTAAGGGTGATAGTGGCATCCTTCTTGGGTTCCTGTATTACAGTGGTAACCTTATCACTGAAATGTGCCTTCAATCTCAAATTGCGATAGAACCTTTGTAAGTCCATCTCTAGTTGAAAGGTGTTAAAATTATAAGTCGGGCAAATGAGAGTCCTTTTTGAAGTAACATAAACTCCGCAGGACTAAGTAGAGATGATGAAATGTTAATCACAATGGGTTCTTCCTTACCTGTGAGCGCGTCGTGACTGTCGCTCGTCCTCTTTGATTGTCCACCCCTCCGTATCGGTTTCTGCCTTGTGTGCGTCGGCCTAAAAAACCGGTTGATCGAGAAGATTCCATATTGGTGTCTGTACTGGAACCTGAGGAAACTTGTGAAGATGATCTCCTGCGGTTTTGTGAGAAGTAGGATTCCTGCCATCTGTATACGCGATTGTTTCTGTAATCTTCCGAATCTCTCAAGAAATTTTTTCTCTTTGCTGCCTCTGATTCTTTTCTGTGATTTGCCAGAGTGGATGTTAGTCGATCTTGTAGTTGAGTAAGGGCTTCTGGTGCTAATGTCGTCCTGAGCTGCTGTTCTGCTGCAGTAATGGATTCCTTAATCGAGATTATGGATTTTTTGCAAATGTGATATGGTCAATGTCATCAAATCAAAAGAACATTTATTTAATATTTGTTCAAATTGGTCGCAGAAGGTTTTATCTTCCTTGAAGATTGTAGGTCGGGTAGACATGCGGAGACCCCTCGGGATCCTCTGAGCTCGTACATACTCTGCTAAAGTGACGCAGTGTAATTCATGGTTTAGTAATTTTCTCGATTCGCGTTCATAGTCCCGTGCTCTCAGCTCGGATGCCGGAGTCTGTAGAAAATCTGTAGGTAAGGTAACTTGAGACAGAATGGAAGCAGTCTCTTCTTGATTGTAAGAAAAGGTCAGGCTTGACATCGCCAGACAGTGCCTTCCGTCTAGGCAATGCTACTTTAAATAGACAAGACGTGGCACTCTTATCTATTGTGACTGTGGAGCTTGTTGTGCTGGCTTCCAAGCCAGAATCATCATTGAAGAGATAAACAACAGCACTCAATAAAGAACTATGTTCTGGTTATTTATTGGCAACTTCACCAAATTGTGACGTTTCGGTCGTAGGACCTTTATCAAACACTGTGTGGACAAATAAGAAAATATTCCATAAGTACAAAAATAAAATAAAGTCAAAGTGGCAACATCAATGATTTTATATATGCATTACCCATAACACCCATAAGATAATACCTAACACCTTACATACATAGTTTTAATCAATATAGTTACAGCAAATTTCAGAAAAAATTGTTACAGCAAATTCCAGAAAAAGTTGTGGTACAAAAGGTTCATGTACAAAGCTCCTGCTCTATATATACTTAGTTGACTTGTTATCAAAAGGAAAGAAAAAATGAAGAAAAAATTACAGCAGTCAGGTAAAACTCCATATCTGTTAGATAGACATTCAGGATAACTATTTTGAATTCATGGAATAGATATTAGATGCTAACGTATATAGGAGTATATGAGAGTATATAATCTACAATCTGCGATCCTTGATACACGCAACAGTTATTACAGCCTGGGGCGACATCAATCCCAGAGCACCATAGAAAAGTAGGACATTCAGATGCATGTATGGCTATAGAGTAGAACCGGGTGCCCCCATAAGGACAAAAAACCCTTACCAAGTTGCCGTTGAGAAAATGTGTGAAGAGTAGATTGAGCTGATGGTGTATCACACCCATATAGACGCTGAGGATAAGAGGTGCATGTGGCTAGATATATCAGGCCCGGAAGGAAATGACCGAAACCGGAAGTGCCTATGCGTCCCACTCTGGAACGCATCCACCTCTCATTTACCTACAAGTAACTATTAATATTCCGTACATTCAGGGGGTTGTATATATGGTCTCTATGTGTGCCGGAGTGACAAGGGTATAGGGGACATATCTATGTATAATTACAACTGAATCGCCATGAGGAACGCAACCGGAAATGCGTTCCAGCCGCGACCGGAAGTAGCCGATGCGTTCCAACTTGGAACGCATCGGATCCTATCCTCCTATTCTGATTGAGCACTGTGGATTATATGTAATGTATTAGCTGGCAATATCAATCTAGGGACAATATTGATTAGATTACTATAAAGGAGGTACAGATCTAAAAGTAAAAATCAGCCAGTAATCAACAATAAAGAAAATAAAGAGAAAGGAAGAAGAAAGTAAAGGAAAAAATATATATATATATCCTCTATAGTGAAACCCATTAGGTCTGTAGACAATAAGAATGAAAAGAAGAAAAGAGACCAACACCCAAAAGGATACAGAGACAGGACGGCAAGCATGGTGGGGGTCCGGTTCTTAGTGCATCTGAAAAAAACAAATAAATATTAGTAGTTAGTGATGATTTATATTATTTGACATATATACCAATCACATCACGGTAATTCAAATGAAAGAGGACAATTCGTAGTCCCTATTGAGCCCCTTAGGTTCTAGGCTTTGTAGTCTATGTATCCAGTAAGCCTCTCGCTTTTTGAGTATTTGTTGTCTATTGCCACCTCTTCTTGGTAATTCTATTTTTTCTATTATTTGAAATTTCAGTTGGGATACACTATGCTTCAATTTATGAAAATGGTGAGGAACCGGAAGTAACAGGTTCTCACATCGGATGGTGACTTATGTTGACAGATGCGATCCCTAACATTTTGGGTGGTCTCCCCCACATATATTAGGTCACTGGACATTTCAAGAGATATACTACATAATTAGATTGGCATGTATGGAACCCTTTGATTTGTATGGACTCCCCGGTCTGTGGGTGATAGATTTTGTCCCCTTTCATACATTTGAGCACTGCGCACAATGTAGACAAGGAAACGTACCCTGTCTCGCTTTTCCTAATAAGCGCTGATGTAAAGTGGTACTACTCGGACCAATATCCGCTCTGACAAGCCAATCCCTCAAATTTTTTGGTCTCCTACTACAATGGTAGACACCGTGTCTGAAATTCCTCTATGTTGGAAAGGAACGAGTAAGTATGTTCCAGTGCACCCTCTACTAAAAAATCACTACCTAGATCACAATTTGAACGCATTAAGAGAATAGTGACATCAGAGGAGGACAAACAGAAAAGAGTTATAGAAATGACCCATAAATTCCAACAGAGAGGATATCCCATGGCAATAATTTCACCTAAGTCAGAATCTAGGTCGCGGCAAAAAAATGGGACCCATAAGAGAATCCCCTTTGTACACACTTATCACCCATATTCCTATAAAATTGTAAATATCCTCAATAAGCACTGGAACATACTTACACGTTCCTTTCCCAACATAGAGGAATTTCAGACACGGTGTCTACCATGTAGTAGGAGACCAAAAAATTTGAGGGATTGGCTTGTCAGAGCGGATATTGGTCCGAGTAGTACCACTTTACATCAGCGCTTATTAGGAAAAGCGAGACAGGGTACGTTTCCTTGTCTACATTGTGCGCAGTGCTCAAATGTAATGAAAGGGGACAAAATCTATCACCCACAGACCGGGGAGTCCATACAAATCAAAGGGTTCCATACATGCCAATCTAATTATGTAGTATATCTCTTGAAATGTCCATGTGGCCTAATATATGTGGGGGAGACCACCCAAAATGTTAGGGATCGCATCTGTCAACATAAGTCTACCATCCGATGTGAGAACCTGTTACTTCCGGTTCCTCACCATTTTCATAAAATGAAGCATAGTGTATCCCAACTGAAATTTCAAATAATAGAAAAAATAGAATTACCAAGAAGAGGTGGCAATAGACAACAAATACTCAAAAAGCGAGAGGCTTACTGGATACATAGACTACAAAGCCTAGAACCTAAGGGGCTCAATAGGGACTACGAATTGTCCTCTTTCATTTGAATTACCGTGATGTGATTGGTATATATGTCAAATATATAAATCATCACTAACTACTAATATTTATTTGTTTTTTTCAGATGCACTAAGAACCGGACCCCACCATGCTTGCCGTCCTGTCTCTGTATCCTTTTGGGTGTTGGTCTCTTTTCTTCTTTTCATTCTTATTGTCTACAGACCTAATGGGTTTCACTATAGAGGATATATATATATATTTTTTCCTTTACTTTCTTCTTCCTTTCTCTTTATTTTTCTTTATTGTTGATTACTGGCTGATTTTTACTTTTAGATCTGTACCTCCTTTATAGTAATCTAATCAATATTGTCCCTAGATTGATATTGCCAGCTAATACATTACATATAATCCACAGTGCTCAATCAGAATAGGAGGATAGGATCCGATGCGTTCCAAGTTGGAACGCATCGGCTACTTCCGGTCGCGGCTGGAACGCATTTCCGGTTGCGTTCCTCATGGCGATTCAGTTGTAATTATACATAGATATGTCCCCTATACCCTTGTCACTCCGGCACACATAGAGACATATATACAACCCCCTGAATGTACGGAATATTAATAGTTACTTGTAGGTAAATGAGAGGTGGATGCGTTCCAGAGTGGGGACGCATAGGCACTTCCGGTTTCGGTCATTTCCTTCCGGGCCTGATATATCTAGCCACATGCACCTCTTATCCTCAGCGTCTATATGGGTGTGGATACACCATCAGCTCAATCTACTCTTCACACATTTTCTCAACGGCAACTTGGTAAGTGTTTTTTTGTCCTTATGGGGGCACCCGGTTCTACTCTATAGCCATACATGCATCTGAATGTCCTACTTTTCTATGTTGCTCTGGGATTGATGTCGCCCCAGGCTGTAATAACTGTTGCGTGTATCAAGGGATCGCAGATTGTAGATTATATACTCTCATATACTCCTATATACGTTAGCATCTAATATCTATTCCATGAATTCAAATAGTTATCCTGAATGTCTATCTAACAGATATGGAGTTTTACCTGACTGCTGTAATTTTTTCTTCATTTTTTCTTTCCTTTTGATAACAAGTCAACTAAGTATATATAGAGCAGGAGCTTTGTACATGAACCTTTTGTACCACAATTTTTCTGGAATTTGCTGTAACAATTTTTTCTGAAATTTGCTGTAACTATTTGATTAAAACTATGTATGTAAGGTTTTAGTATTATCTTATGGTGTTATGGGTAATGCATATATAAATCATTGATGTTGCCACTTTTACTTTATTTTATTTTTGTACTTATGGAATATTTTCTTATTTGTCACACAGTGTTTGATAAAGGTCCTACGACCGAAACGTCACAATTTGGTGAAGTTGCCAATAAATAACCAGAACATAGTTCTTTATTGAGTGCTGTTGTTTATCTCTTCAATGTATGATTCTGGCTGGGAAGCCAGCACAACAAGCACCACAGTCCACAATAGATAAGAGTGCCACGTCTTGTCTATTTAAAGTAGCATTTTCCTAGACGGAAGGCACCTGTCTGGCGATGTCAAGCCTGACCTTTTCTTACAATCAAGAAGAGACTGCTTCCATTCTGTCTCAAGTTACCTTACCTACAGATTTTCTACAGACTCCGGCATCCGAGCTGAGAGCACGGGACTATGAACGCGAATCGAGAAAATTACTAAACCATGGAATTACACTGCGTCACTTTAGCAGAGTATGTACGAGCTCAGAGGATCCCGAGGGGTCTCCGCATGTCTACCCGACCTACAATCTTCAAGGAAGATAAAACCTTCTGCGACCAATTTGAACAAATATTAAATAAATGTTCTTTTGATTTGATGACATTGACCATATCACATTTGCAAAAATCCATAATCTCGATTAAGGAATCCATTACTGCAGCAGAACAGCAGCTCAGGACGACATTAGCACCAGAAGCCCTTACTCAACTACAAGATCGACTAACATCCACTCTGGCAAATCACAGAAAAGAATCAGAGGCAGCAAAGAGAAAAAAATTCTTGAGAGATTCGGAAGATTACAGAAACAATCGCGTATACAGATGGCAGGAATCCTACTTCTCACAAACCGCAGGAGATCATCTTCACAAGTTTCCTCAGGTTCCAGTACAGACACCAATATGGAATCTTCTCGATCAACCGGTTTTTTTAGGCCGACGCACACAAGGCAGAAACCGATACGGAGGGAGTGGACAATCAAAGAGGACGAGCGACAGTCACGACGCGCTCACAGGTAAGGAAGACCCATTGTGATTAACATTTCATCATCTCTACTTAGTCCTGCGGAGTTTATGTTACTTCAAAAGGACTCTCATTTTGCCCGACTTATAATTTTAACACCTTTCAACTAGAGATGGACTTACAAAGGTTCTATCGCAATTTGAGATTGAAGGCACATTTCAGTGATAAGGGTTACCACTGTAATACAGGAACCCAAGAAGGATGCCACTATCACCCTTAAATCTTTGGGTTTACGAGTGAAATCACATTTCACCCCTCCAAGAACTAACTCTGCAATAGAGACGTTTGTGAACTTGGTGAATAAAGATACCTCTAATCTTACCAAAAGGTTAAAGGAGGGAGAATATTACATTTCTCCGAATCTGTCAAATATAGAACGCCAGACCTTGACAAACTTACTAAAAACCGCAACTTAGTAATTAAACCGCAGACAAAGGCGGTGCCATTGTGGTGATGAACCGCACAGATTATAGAGAAGAAAATTCTACGTCAGCTCGGTGATAGTAATATTTATGCGCAGTGTCTTCTAATCCCACATTCAAGATAGCGTCCCTAATTCAAACTACACTCACTTACCATCTAACACAGGGAACTATTGATGAAGAAATCAGAAATTTTTTGACCAATCAATATTCCATCACTCCTGTATTCTATATACTTCCCAAGATTCACAAAACTCTCAATAAACCCCCAGGCCGTCCCATCGTTGCCTCAACGGATTCAATTCTGGCCCCTCTCTCCATCTTCTTAGACAAAGTCCTTACTCCATAATCAAAACCACTCAGTCATTTCTATTAGACACAACTGCCTTTTTGAACGTCATTCGACATGTAGGTCCCCTTTCCAATCAATGCTATCTTGTCACATGGGATGTAAATAGCCTCTATACGTCCATCCATCATACAAAAGGCATTAGGGCCACTAAACTCCTTTTAGAGGAAGCTACACAACACCTCAACTTGTGGAAATTCTATTTAGATCTACTTGCTATAGTTCTGAAAAAAAAAATTTTTATGTTCGAGGACTCCTTTTATGTACAAAAACAAGGGACCGCAATGGGGTCACATGCAGCGCCACCTTATGCTAATGGGTACATGACAAGGTTCGAAATTGAACATGTATATCGCAGTATCTATTCCTACAACATGCTAAAACATGGAAAAGATACATAGACGATATTTTTGTCTATGGGAAGGCTCGGAGGATTCACTCCTCAGCTTCCATTCCTATCTAAACTCCATCTATCCAGAATTGCAGTTCACAATACACTATGACCAGCATAGTATTAGTTTCCTTGACACTCTAGTCCTCAAACAAGAGGATGGTTGTTTACATACAGATCTGTATCGTAAACCAACGGATCGAAATAATTTACTTCATTACAACAGATTGTCATGCACCCTCTACTAAAAAATCACTACCTAGATCACAATTTGAACGCATTAAGAGAATAGTGACATCAGAGGAGGACAAACAGAAAAGAGTTATAGGAAATGACCCCATAAATTCCAACAGAGAGGATATCCCATGGCAATAATTTCACCTAAGTCAGAATCTAGGTCGCGGCAAAAAAATGGGACCCATAAGAGAATCCCCTTTGTACACACTTATCACCCATATTCCTATAAAATTGTAAATATCCTCAATAAGCACTGAACATACTTACACGTTCCTTTCCCAACATAGAGGAATTTCAGACACGGTGTCTACCATGTAGTAGGAGACCAAAAAATTTGAGGAGGATTGGCTTGTCAGAGCAGATATTGGTCCGAGTAGTACCACTTTACATCAGCGCTTATTAGGAAAAGCGAGACAGGGTACGTTTCCTTGTCTACATTGTGCGCAGTGCTCAAATGTAATGAAAGGGGAAAAAATCTATCACCCACAGACCGGGAGTCCATACAAATCAAAGGGTTCCATACATGCCAATCAAATTATGTAGTATATCTCTGAAATGTCCATGTGGCCTAATATATGTGGGGGAGACCACCCAAAATGTTAGGGATCGCATCTGTCAACATAAGTCTACCATCCGATGTGAGAACCTGTTACTTCCGGTTCCTCACCATTTTCATAAAATGAAGCATAGTGTATCCCAACTGAAATTTCAAATAATAGAAAAAATAGAATTACCAAGAAGAGGTGGCAATAGACAACAAATACTCAAAAAGCGAGAGGCTTACTGGATACATAGACTACAAAGCCTAGAACCTAAGGGCTCAATAGGGACTACGAATTGTCCTCTTTCATTTGATACCGTGATGTGATTGGTATATATGTCAAATAATATAAATCATCACTAACTACTAATATTTATTTGTTTTTTTCAGATGCACTAAGAACAGGACCCCACCATGCTTGCCGTCCTGTCTCTGTATCCTTTTGGGTGTTGGTCTCTTTTCTTCTTTCATTCTTATTGTCTACAGACCTAATGGGTTTCACTATAGAGGATATATATATATATTTTTTCCTTTACTTTCTTCTTCCTTTCTCTTTATTTTTCTTTATTGTTGATTACTGGCTGATTTTTTACTTTTAGATCTGGACCTCCTTTATAGTAATCTAATCAATATAGTCCCTAGATTGATATGCCAGCTAATACATTACATATAATCCTCAGTGCTCAATCAGAATAGGAGGATAGGATCCGATGCGTTCCAAGTTGGAACGCATCGGCTACTTCCGGTCGCGGGCTGGAACGCATTTCCGGTTGCGTTCCTCATGGCGATTCAGTTGTAATTATACATAGATATGTCCCCTATACCCTTGTCACTCCGGCACACATAGAGACATATATACAACCCCTGAATGTACGGAATATTAATAGTTACTTGTAGGTAAATGAGAGGTGGATGCGTTCCAGAGTGGGACGCATAGGCACTTCCGGTTTCGGTCATTTCCTTCCGGGCCTGATATATCTAGCCACATGCACCTCTTATCCTCAGCGTCTATATGGGTGTGGATACACCATCAGCTCATTCTACTCTTCACACATTTTCTCAACGGCAACTTGGTAAGTGTTTTTTGTCCTTATGGGGCACCCGGTTCTACTCTATAGCCATACATGCATCTGAATGTCCTACTTTTCTATGTTGCTCTGGGATTGATGTCGCCCCAGGCTGTAATAACAGTTGCGTGTATCAAGGGATCGCAGATTGTAGAATATATCCTCTCATAACTCCTATATACGTTAGCATCTAATATCTATTCCATGAATTCAAAATAGTTATCCTGAATGTCTAATCTAACAGATATGGAGTTTTTACCTGACTGCTGTAATTTTTTCTTCATTTTTCTTTCCTTTTGATAACAAGTCAACTAAGTATATATAGAGCAGGAGCTTTGTACATGAACCTTTTGTACCACATATTTTTCTGGAATTTGCTGTAACAATTTTTTCTGAAATTTGCTGTAACAATATTTGATTAAAACTATGTATGTAAGGTTTTAGTATTATTTATGGTGTTATGGGTAAGGCATATATAAATCATTGATGTTGCACTTTTACTTTTATTTTATTTTTGTACTTATGGAATATTTCTTATTTGTCACACAGTGTTTGATAAAGGTCCTACGACCGAAACGTCACAATTTGGTGAAGTTGCCAATAAATAACCAGAACATAGTTCTTTATTGAGTGCTGTTGTTTATCTCTTCAATCCAATGTATGTAAACTATAATACTTCCTTTAAATTAACATATTTTACAAGAAAAAAACATTTCCATTTTTGCTATTGATTCTGCACCTCTAACTCAGAAGTCTTATCTCAAGTGGTGCATGATATCAGATTAAGAGTGGGTGACTTTAATCAAGAATTTATCTTGTGTTTTGTGTTGGAGGGTATCCCTGCTCCATAGGTTCTGGGTTTAGCGCGGTTTAAGCATGCACAATCCAACATCGATTGGCAAGCTGAGAGATTCTGGATTTGGATGATTATTGCATTGACAATTGTCTGAATGCATCTTTTTCTGTTTTAACTATTAAGACATTATGCTCTTTTATATCCGATTTGGTGCCGATTTATTTTCTGAGAGTGGTTGTCAGGATTTACGTCCGCAATCGGGAATACGATTGTCCTATCAACCTTATTCCCAGAGCTAAGTTGCCAAAATCTAGATTGTAAAACCTTTCTGGACCTGAAAGACTGGCTATAAGAGAGTATATTGCTGAGAGTTTGGCTAAAGGACACATAAAACCTTCCAAGTCTCCAGTGGCAGCAGGGTTCTTTTTTGTAAAAAAAAAAAGACGGAGGTATTCGGCCATATCTGGATTTCCATTAACTCAATCGGATTACTGTCCATGATCCTTACCCTCTTCCTTGATTCCCGATTTGTTAACCAGATTGTTGGTGACCAGGTATTCTCAAAGTTGACTCAGAGGGGCATGTATCTGGTTAGGATCAGGAAGCAGATGAATGGACGATGGCTTTTAATAACTCCTGAGGGGTACTTTGAAACCTGGTCATGCGTTTTGGGTTGATCAATGATCCTGCGGTTTTCCAGCATTTTGTGAATTTCATTTTTCATCACCTTGTGGGGAGGTTGGTAGTCGTGTATTTGGATGACATTCTAATTTATTCTCCAGACACATCACATGGGGATACATCAGCATCATGTTAGACAGGTGTTACAGATCCTAAGAGATAATAAATTGTATGCAAAAGAAGTGTGTTTTTGCTGTCCATGAGGTGCAGTTTTTGGGTTACCTGCTGTCATCTTCGGGTTTTCGAATGGATCCAGGGAAAGTCAATGCTGTATTGGACTGGATCGACCCGAAAATCTGAGGGGTCTTATGTGGTTTTTGGGGTTCACCAACTATTACCAAAAATGTATTCAGAACTATTCGACAATAGTAAAACCCTTAACTGACATGACTAAGAGAGGGACAGATGTTTCAGTGTGGTCTGATTCGGCATTGCGAGCCTTTTCTGTGATTAAGGAATGCTTCTCTTCCGCCCCTATATTGGTGCAGTCGGATGTGTCACAATCTTTCATTGTGGAAGTGAACGCACCCGAGGTGGGGGTAGGAGTTTTTTTTGCAGGGCCCGTCACCTGGTAAATGGCATCAATGTGCCTTTTTCTCTGAAATATTATCTTCTGCAGAGAGAAATTATGATGTGGGTAACAGAGTTACTGGCCATTAAGTTGGCTTTTGAGGAATGGTGTTATTCGATAACGGTGTTCACTGATCACAAAAACCTGGCTTACCTGGTGTTGGGCTAAATGACTGAACCCGAGGCAGGCCAGATGGTCTTCGTTTTTAACCAGATTCAATTTCACTGCAACCTATTGTCCTGGGGTAAGAACGTCAATGCAGATGCCTTGTCACGTAGTTTCCTGGAGGTGGTGAATTTTGAAAATCCGAGTCCAATACTGTCGGAAGGGGTGGTGATATCCGCTCTTTACCCTGACCTAGAGGTGAAGGTGTTAGAGCCCCAGAGAGACGCACCGGATTCTTGTCCCTCTAGGAAACTGTTTGTGTCATCGGAATTGCGTCACAAGGTGTTTGAGGAACATCACTGTACAGTTCTTATGGAACACCCCTGGGATCAGATACACTGCCGACCTCATCTCTCGTAGATTCTGGTGGCCAGGGTTGCGTAAAGTGTGTTAAGGACTATGTGTCAGCTTGTAGTACCTGTATATGCACTAAGGTGACACATACTTGGCCTTCCTCTACTTCTGTTGCTCATTCTGTCCAGACCATGGACTCACTTATCCATGATTTTATCACTGATCTATCTATTCTCAAGAAAGACAGTTATTCTGGTGATAGTTGATCGCTTTAGTAAAAATGGTGCACTTTATAGTGTTGCTGGGCCTACCTAATGCTAAAATACTTGCACAAGTGTGTGTTGATAACATTGTCAAACTCCATGGCAGTCCATCTGACGTGGTCTCGGATCATGGGACTCAGTTTGTTTCCAGATTCTGGAAGGCGTTCTGTACTTGATTGGGGGTACAACTATCCTTTTCTTCGCCTTTTCATCCTCAGTCGAACAGACAGATGGAGCGCACTAATCAGAGTCTGGAGACTTACTTGAGATGTTTTGTCTCTGAGAACCAGGAGAGTGGTCTTTTGTCTTTGGCAAGTTTTCCATAAATAATCGTAGACAGTAGTCCACTAGGAAGTCTCTGTTTTTTTGGGGGAATATGAGTTTCACCCGCAGTTTGGCATATTTTCTGGTTCAGATACTTCTGTATCCCTGCGGAGGAATGTTTTTTGTGGCTGTCCACAAGAAACATTAAGTTGAAGGTACCTTCTTTGGAAGTTGGTCCAAGGTTTATTGTTCCATATAAGATCACTGCAATTATTAATTCAGGCCCTCAAATTCATAATGTGTATGTAATTTCATAACGCCAAGATAATTGACTCTCGAGTTCTCTCCGTAGATCTCTTAGTCTCTTGTTCACTGGAAGGGTTATGGACCAGAGGAGAAGATGTGGGTACCGGCATCTGACGTGAAATGCCAGTCTTTTTGGTTGAAAGCTTTCACAGGTCCTACACTTGGATAAGGTCGTTCCTGGGTGCCCGGAGGTTACCGTAGAAGGGGGTGTACTGTCACGGAAGTACCGAGACATACGGACGTCCCAGTGACAGTGAGTGGCAGGAGATCTGTGAGACTGGCAACACGTGGTTTGATCTGACAGGTTTTCCTTGTGGATCAATAGGTGTCTGTGTTGTTTCTGGTAACGGCCACACCCCTTGTCTCCAGGTGTTGCTTATGTGGTCATTTAACCTTCCTTATTTATAGTCGCTTCTCCCACTATGCTGTGCCTTGTTTGTGGTTGGATCTCGGCTGAGTTCCTGGTGCTTCCATAGCCTCTTTGAAGTTAAGTCTTTCCTTTTTTGTATTTTGTTTGGGTTTTGTGTGTTGCATTTTCCTATTGTTTTTATTAGGCCTGAAGTAGAAAGGGGGATGGATAATTTGTTTAAGGTTCCGTTATGCTAGTTAACAGTTACCTTATTCCGGCAAGACGATGACTCAATGTCAGGTAAAATGTACGGCGGGTATCCGGTCCAACGATGTGGTAGGATAACTTGCAGTGCTTCTTGCTCAACCTCAGAAGCGCGTATGCCGCCCCAGCCGGTGGCTAGCGTGCGCACGAAGGAGCTATGTTGGTGCGAGGTTCCGGAGTTTGTAGCGTGACGTCACGACAGTCCTACGGAGAGATCCAGAGACCAAAAGCGATCCTACGCGTTTCGAAGTCTACGGGCTTCTTCGTCAGGGATAATTGCTATGTTTGTTCCCGGATTAAATAGGTGCCCGGTCCCTATGGCAACTGCTATAGTTTACCTCATCAGGATTCCCGCATAGAGTCCTACATGGATAAGTGGTAAGATACGATTATTTGCAGCAAACAGTGGTCAGAGTTCCATAAGTTTTCCAATGAAGGTTATTCAGAATGCGAATAATTCCATCCCTCGATTAGGGCCATTTGGTGCTAGAGTGTTCAATCTAAATATCCATTTACTTTCGCATCTTGACATCTGTTTAATAATGTCTCCACCTCTCGTATATAGTTTACTTTTTCGATACCCCCAAAGAAAGAACCGGTGAAGTTACCTGCGTGGTATTGGGCATAATGACGGGACAGGGGATTACCGTCATACTTTTTCTTTATATTGTTTAGATGTTCCCCCATCCTAATTCTTAGTTCTCGTTTGGTTCGGCCCACATATATTTTAAGACAGGGGACATTTAATAAAATATATCACTCCACGAGTATTACATGAATTGTAATGGTTAATTTTATATTTGTGGTAATTGTCCCCTATTTCTGTAATGGGGAATTTTAATGTGCCATATTTAATTTTTCCTACAGTTTTTGCACAGTTTACATGGGAAGAAAACCCTTTTGTGTTATATGAATAGACTTATTTTTTTGGGGTGGTTTCACGGTAGGCGCTATCATAATACTCAGATTTGAAGCCTTCCTAAATATGAAGGTAGGATTTTTAGGGATCCTATCACCTATCAGTTTATCTTGTCGCAACATTTCCAGTGTTTTCTGACAATTCTATTGAGGGTACTGCCCCTTCACTATATGTGGTGATTATCGGGATTTTTATAGGGGCATAGTACAGTCTCTTTCAATGGTTTTTACGGGGTCCTGCATTTTGTCCTTCAGTAGTAGATTTCGATCTACCTCTCTAATATGTTTAATGGTTGGTTCTAAGTCCTCCATTTTGTACCCCTTCTCAATGATTTAGTGTTTAGATCTCTGATTTCTTCCTCAAAATGACAATATCTGTGCAGTTCCTGCGTATCCTGATGTATTGGCTACGAGGGATATTAATGAGCCACGTGGGTAAATGCAGCTTCTAAGAGGGATATACACTGTTACAATCAGTGGGCTTACAGTATGTCTTAGTGTGAATCTGCCCTTTCTCAATGAATAATTGTGATATCTAGAAAGTTTACTGCTGTTTACTATAGTTGGGTGTGAACTCTAAATAAAATTCTTTTTTATTCAAATCATTTAAAAAGTGGTTCAATTCGGATTCTCCGACCCTTCCAATAAAAACAATATCATCAATAAAACGTTTCCATAGGACCAGATTCGCACCGAGTCTGCCCTGTGGGAAGATAGCGGTATCTTCCCAATGGCCATATAAAAATTTGCGAAACTCGGTGCGAATCTGGTCCCCATCGCATACCCCATGTCTGCAAATAAAACTCGTGATTAAATTTAAAATAATTATGTCGTAAGGATGAACATGACACAATCTCCGATAAAATCTATTTGTTCTTTGGGCATGTTCCCATCTTTTTCTAAAAATACTCCGTTGCTGTCCTGCCTTTTTGTGTTTTCAATCACAGTATATAGGGAGGTGACATCCAGGGTCCCCAGGATGTAGTCATCCTCCATTTAACGTCTTCCAGGAGTTGTAAAATATGTTTGGCATCTTTAAGATACGCTGGGAGTTTCTGAACATGGCTTTGTATAAGGTATCCACGTATTTGGATAATTAGCTGTCAGGCTATCAATCCCTGAGATGATCGGACGGCCAGTGGATTTGTTAGACTTTTGTGGATTTTTGCAAATAATAAAAGATAGAAAATCTTGGGGCATTGATTATTAATATATGCTGCTTCTTCAAAAGTTAATATAACCTTTTATTTTTCCTTTTTTAGTAAGTGATCCAAGTTGATGTTTATATTTATTCGTCGGATCAAAATTCAGTTTTTTGTACGTTTTTTATCACTAAGGAGTCGTGTTGACTCTCTGGTATAAGAATCCTCATCCAAGATAACTATCCCCCCCCCCTTTATCTGCGGGCCTTATCAACAATTTTATTATTAGTTTGTAACGTCCCGAAGGCCTTTTTTTCCCAAAGAGAAAGATTTTGGAGGCCCGTTCGTTTACTGTTGGGATTGATTTTACGTAAGTCTCTCAGTACCAGGCTTGAAATGCAGTGAATGCATCAGAGTATTCCACCCAAGGGGTTAAAATGCGATTTGGGTCTCAGTGTTGTGTGTAAAGGAGTCCTGGTTAAGATGCCTGGGTCATCAAAAAGCTGTTGTCCCATCTTATTATTTAATTGCAAATTGTTCTTAGATCTTATAGAAGGTATTTACTGTTTTTTTGCATAAATTTATTAATATTAGGACAAGGGGTATCTCTCATTTTTATAAAATATTTTTTCAAGCTAGATTTCTTAAAAATTTCTATATACCTACAAATGCATAGAAGGGGCAAAATTTAGAGGTAGGGGCAATTTAAGACCCTTCTCCATAGTGCAATTCAATTATCCTTCAGGGTATAGCAACTGAGATTATATATACCCTGCCCTTCTTGCGTTTAGTTAAAAGTCTTCTTGGTTAGTCCTTTCCCTCTTTTGCCTCTTTTTGTTTTTTTCTTTGTGAAGGTCTTGCTGAAAAAAATCCCTTTACTGTCTTTCTTGGGGGGGGGGGGGGTTTATTGTATTGTCCGTTTTTAGGGATTTTTCTTTAGCTCGTCTACTAGTATTTCTTTTTACTATTGAGCTATAACTTTCTGGAGGGATATTATTTGGCATTTGTGATGCATTCCAGTATTTGTTTATTCCTTCATGGTGTGGTTGAACATGGTATCTATACTCTCTACTGTGGGCAATCGAGTCATTGTGGTTATGAATCTTCATCCAATGACTCCAATATATCATATCGATGCTAGTTGTATGGATCCATTGGTTTTAGTGGTCTGTATCATTACCTTCGGTATTAAGGGCTCTTGTTCAGTTGTATTGTGTGTATTAAACACTGTTCCAGATTGTTTAATATATCTTTTTGTCTCCGTATAGTTGAATTGTCATTAGAATCTCATCATAAACAAAAAATCACTATATACGTATCCTGATCTTCACACATAGTTTTGTCTATCGTATATAATGGATACTAACACTATGTTCTATGACTGTTGCAATCCTTTCTCTGATTCCTGTTGGTATTACTAAATCCCTAGCGAATTTCTTTGTTTTGGTATTAATAATTTCATTCTCTTTCGTTCTTATCCGTGTTTTGATAGATCTAGAGATTTTAATTATTTCTTTATGGTTCTTATATGGCTTGAGATTTTGAAACAATTCCTTTATTCTTGATTTATTTTAATTAGTCCAACTCTTCTTTTTTCTATAATGAACAGTAACTGTTTTTTTAGACAATTCATGAAATAGTGAGTTCCATTCTTCAATAATTTCCGGGGCCACCTAGATCACTTGTTAATGCTTTATAAATTTGGAGTCCTTTCGGTATTTTATCGTATTCCAAGTATTTTTCTAGCGATGCCATTTCCCACAAGTCTCTCATTCTGTAATTAGAAGCCTTTCAAGCTTTTTAATATCTAACAGGGCTTCCTCAATGTTGTCTCCATGTATGTCCCAGTCCTCTAAAGAAGGTTTGGGTTATTGAAAAATGACTGAACAAATTTAATACGGTCCCTGGCGGTTCTCCACATAATTCACTCATGTTCACCAGTGATATTATGTACACAGGTGGATCACTGATAGTATATATACGAATGAGCTAGTGATAGTAACTTTCCAGGGGGACCAATAGTGGTATATATACAGGAATAAAGATGATTATAATATTACAGAATTAAATATATGTAAAGAATATTTATATGTGAATTGCGATTTGCTGCAAAGCACAATAGCAGCTTTAGTAAAGTAAATGTATATGTATATAGTTGTGCCTGCGCTGTCGCTATATAATTACCTCTATATGCACTGAGGCAGATAGGGCCGCTGCTCGGTACCTAGATGGATATCGGCTACTCCGATCCAAAAAATATACAAAGATAGTAAAATTAATGTTTGCTACCAGCGCTGGAAAAATAAGGGGGATGGATAATTTGTTTAAGGTTCCGTTATGCTAGTTAACAGTTACCTTATTCCGGCAAGACGATGACTCAATGTCAGGTAAAATGTACGGCGGGGGTCCGGTCCAACGATGTGGTAGGATAACTTGCAGTGCTTCTTGCTCAACCTCAGAGCGCGTATGCCGCCCCAGCCGGTGGCTAGCGTGCGCGCGAAGGAGATATGTTGGTGCGAGGTTCCGGAGCGTGTAGCGTGACGTCACGACAGTCCTACGGAGAGATCCAGAGACCAATAAGCGAACCTACGCGTTTCGAAGCCTACGGGCTTCTCGTCAGGGATAATTGCTATGTTTGTTCCCTGGATTAAATAGGTGCCCGTCCCTATGGCAACTGCTATAGTTTCCTCATCAGGATTCCGCATAGAGTCCTAAATGGATAAGTGGTAAGATACGATTATTTGCAGCAAACAGTGGTCAGAGTTCCATAAGTTTTCCAATGATGGTTATCAGAATGCGAATAATTCATCTCTCGATTTAGGCCATTGGTGCTAGAGTGTTCAATCTAAATATCCATTACTTTCGCATCTTGACATCTGTTTAATAATTGTCTCCCCTCTTGTATTTAGTTTAACTTTTTCGATAACCCCAAGAAAGAACCGTGAAGTTACCTGCGTGGTATTGGGCATAATGACGGGACAGGGGATTACCGTCATACTTTTTCTTTATATTGTTTAGATGTTCCCCCATCCTATTCTTAGTTCTCGTTTGGTTCGGCCCCATATATTTTAAGACAGGGACATTAATAAAATATATCACTCCACGAGTATTACATGAAATGTAATGGTTAATTTTATATTTGTGGTGATTGTCCCCTATTTCTGTAATGGGGAATTTTATTGTGCCATATTTAATTTTCCTACAGTTTTTGCACAGTTTACCTTTTTCAGAATTGCACTACACCATTTGGATTTTTTTCCCCCGCTTCCTACTACATTTTATGTAACCGTAAATGGTGCCATTAGAAAGTACAACTTGTCCCGCAAAAAAGTTAGGACTATGGGAAGGAGGGGAGTGAAAACGAAAATGCAAAAAAGGAAAATCCCAGGGTCCTGAAGGGTTAATACCTTCAGGCTTAGTGATTATTATTTCATTATAGAGCGCAGTGAGTTAAATGCTCAGTGCTGTAACAGTATGTGCCATGGTGTCGCTCCTGTCCACCGCTATTTTCACGGCCAGAGCAGATAAAGGCACTGCATCACTCACAGGGGCAGAATGGGAACTTAAAAGTGGTCCCAAGTTGTAGTAGAGTCCAAACTGACAGAAGATGGGGTAACACAAGTAGGCAGGAGTCAACAGAAGTAGGCAGGGGCCTGCCTCAGTGTACCAAATTCCACAGAGCAGCACAAAATACTGGTCACCTTTATACAATATTCAGCTGTATTACTGTCCTAAGGATGGAGATAGAGTTGAGTTCAAGAGGGCACCAGCTCACTGGGAAATTTCTCTGCAGGTTCTATTGCCAGTCCACCCCTGATCACTCACCCTACTGTTGCCCATAATCCTCCACTTGGAACCAGAGGCTGCAACCTGACTGCTAGCAAGCAAGAAAGGGAAGATCATAAAGCTCCCGAGTCCCCACTCCACCATAGATGAGTCCAGGTCCTGGGAAGGTTGTAACGGTGGACAGAATACTTACCTATTTTATACACTGATGATACAATGGGTAATATGTTAACTGGAGGGGTTAGATTTGTATCAGGACAAGTGGTTAGTCTAAACAAAGATAGATGGTGCTATTGATTTGCACACACTAGCTTATCAGGAGCTTACACTATATCAAACATGAGCAGGGATCCTTAATATTGTAGCAAGCAAAGCAGGAAAGGGAAGTGGATGTTATTCTCCATCTTGGGACAAACGATCAGGCTTGCAATGAAGTTTTCAGAGGTGAAGGAAGCTTTTCACACACTTGGAAAGGATATACGGGAGTTGCATCAACTGTTTCATTCTCTGAAGTTTTGCCTGTGCATAAACTCAGCATGACAGGAAGATGCGCATTAAGGAATTCAATTTATGCAAAAGAGTGATAATCCAGTAAGTCCAACTGCCCCCGGAACAATGCCAGAAGAGGCCAGTAGCACAAAGGTTAAGAAATGACAAGCTCAGAGTCTTGTCCTACAAATGCTCGCAGTCTAGGGAATAAGATCAATGAACTTGAGGCTATAATGGCATCTGAGAATATAGGTGTAGTGGCTGTTACTGAGACGTGGTTACAAGGGGAGTAATGACTGGGATATATCAATACCAGGGTTCTCTCTATACAGGAAAGACAGAGAAGGCAAGAAGGGGGAGGGGTGGCCCTGTATATGAAAGATAGCATAAAATCTAATTTGATACACGTTAGCGAGAACAATTTAGAGTCAGTTTGGGTTACCGTGCAGCTTGATAATCATAAGGTAACTCGTGTAGGTGTGATATATAGACCATCTAGCCAAGTCAAAGAATTAGATGATCTACTAGTTGAGGAAATAGCTAAAATAACATTAAAGGGGGAAGTTATCATTATGGGTGACTTCAATCTTCCAGATGTAAACTGGAAAACCAAAATAGCTAGTTCTGCCAGGAGTACAGATATTCTAAATTCCCTACTGGGATTATCTCTACAGCAAGTAGTGGAGGAGCCAACCCGGAAGGGGCCATTTTAGATTTAGTATTCACAAATGGGAATTTGGTATCTGATATTACTGTATGGGAAAGCTTGGATCTAGTGATCACCAGTCAGTGTGGTTTACTATAAGTACAGCGACAGAGTCACACCACACAAAAAAAGTGTTAGATTTTAGAAAAACTGGACATTTCTAAAATTAGATTAGTGGTATACGAGTCCCTATCAGACTGGAACAGTTTCAGTGGAGTCCAGAGAAATGGGACTACTTAAAAGTGGCACTATTGAAGGCAACAGAAAATTGCATTAGGCTTGTCAGTAAAAGCATAAAAAGGAAGAACCACTGTGGTACACAGTAGAAGTGGCCAGAATCATTAAAACAAAAAGATAGCATTTAGGAATTATAAAAAGAAAAAAAAAAACAACGAGGATGACAGACAAATTTATAAGATTAGGCAGAGAGAGGCCAAACAAGTTATAAGAGCTTCTAAAGCAACAGGAAGAAGAGAAATTAGCTCAGTCAGGGAAAAAAGGCGAGAAGGCATTCTTCAGATACATAAATGAAAAAAGGAAACTAAAACAAGGAATTCCTAATAAAAAACAAAAGAAGGAAGGTATATGGAAGAAGATAAAGAACTAGTTGACTGCCTCAATGAATACTTCTGTCAGTTTTTACAAAGGAAAATGAAGGAGAAGGACCTCAGTTAGGAAAGAAGACTAATGAATCTTTTAATGCATGTGTCTTTACAGAGAAGAGGTTTCTAAGTCAGCTGTCTAAAATTAATACAAATAAGTCACAGGGGCCTGATGGGATACACCCAAAGCAATTAAAAGAGCTCAGCGGTGAACTAGCAAAACCATTAACATATTTATTTAACAATACTGGCAACATGAGTCGTACCAGAAGAATGGAAATTAGGAAATGTTGTGCCCATTCACAAGAAAGATAGTAGGGAGGAATCGGGCAACTATAGGCCAGTAAGCCTGACATCAATAGTGGGGAAATTAATGGAAACCATACTTAAGGAGAGGATTGTGGAACATCTAAAATCCCATGGATTGAAAGATGAAAAACAGCATGGGTTTACTTCAGGGAGATCATGTCAAACTAATGTTATTGATTTTTTTGATTGGGTGACTAAAATAATAGATGGAGGAGGTGCAGTAGACATCGCTTATCTAGACTTTAGTAAGGCTTTTGATACTGTCCCGCATAGAAGGCTTATCAATAAAGTGCAGTCTTTGGGTTTGGACTCCCATATTGTTGAATGGATTAGGCAGTGGCTGAGGGACAGGCAACAGAGGGTTGTAGTCAATGGAGTATATTCAGACCAAGGTCTTGTTACCAGTGGGGTACATCAGGGATCTGTTCTGGGACCCATATTGTTTAATATCTTTATCAGCGAAATTGCAGAAGGCCTCGATGGTAAGGTGTGTCTTTTTGCTGATAACACAAAGATTTGTAACAGGGTTAATGTTCCTGGAGGGATACACCAAATGGAAAAGGACTTAGGAAAACTAGAGGAATGGTCAAAAATCTGGCAACTAAAATTTAATGTTGATAAGTGCAAGATAATGCACCTGGGACGTAAAAACCCAAGAGCAGAATATAAAATCAGTGATACAGTCCTAACCTAAGTATCTGAGGAAAGGGATTTAGGGGTCATTATTTCAGAAGACTTAAAGGTAGGCAGACAATGTCATAGAGCAGCAGGAAATGCTAGCAGAATGCTTGGGTATATAGGGAGAGGAATTACCAGTAGAAAGAGGGAGGTGCTCATGCCGCTCTACAGAGCACTAGCGAGACCTCATTTGGAATATTGTGCTCAGTACTGGAGACCATATCTCCAGAAGGATATTGATACTTTGGAGAGAGTTCAGAGAAGAGCTACTAAACTGGTACATGGATTGCAGGATAAAACTTACCAGGAAAGATTAAAGGACCTTAACATGTATAGCTTGGAAGAAAGACGAGACAGAGGGGATATGCTAGAAACTTTTAAATACATAAAGGGAATCAACAAGGTAAAAGAGGAGATAATATTTAAAAGAAGAAAAACTGCTAAAAGAGGATATAGTTTTAAATTAGAGGGGCAAAGGTTTAAAAGTAATATCAGGAAGTATTACTTTACTGAGAGAGTAGTGGATGCATGGATTAGCCTTCCTGCAGAAGTGGTAGCTGCAAATACAGTGGAGGAGTTTAAGCATGCATGGGATAGGCATAAGGCCATCCTTCATATAAGATAGGGCCAGGGGCTATCCATTGTATTTAGTAGATGGGCCAAATGGTTCTTATCTGCCGACACATTCTGTGTTTCTATGTTTCTATGTAGCTGAGTTTGCCTTATTGAGATAAAACTTAAATTTTATTAGTCATTATTTAAGATAAATGTGGTCAGGTAATTAATTCAAAACCATCGTAGGGATCATTAGCCAGGTTTTCAGAGAAGACACAGAAGGCTGAGTGGGTCAAATAATGGGTATGCGGGCGTCTCCCAGAGAACACTATAGCCTGAGTCTGCTATTCCTATTAGAGCCTAGTCTGGTGTCAGGAAAGCGACCTTCAGCCTCTGGAACCTCGGGCCTGGTCTAGTAAGTCCCTTACTGTTGCTAACTAGGTTGCTTTAATGCATATCACCATCTACAGATGGCTCTTCAGGAAGCGGCGTATCTAGTCATAGCAATAATAAAAAGCAATACCGCATATACTGTAAAGGCTGCACATCTCCATATTAAACTTTATATTTTATTAAGCGACACAAGACAAAAGTAAAAAGCATTGTATACAATTAAGACCATGGTTTTAACTTTTGTCTTGTATCGCTTAATAAAATATAAATTTAAATATGGAGAAGTGCAGCCTTTGTATACGGTCTTGCTTTTTCTTATTATACAATTATTTTTTATTATACAGTTAAGTATTAATTGAAGTGGCTTGCACTCTGGTGTTATTATTCTTTTGGTGTGTCAGTTTTTTTCTCCTTTTTTTTGTTAATATACAATAAACAGTATGTGGGTTCAACAGTCAGAACCTTAAGGAATATGATATCTGAACATGTTAGTGATATGTTAAAACTAGGAATGAGCAAATCAACTTTGGATGAAACATCCGAAGTCGATTTGCATAAAACTTTGCTCCAATACTATACGGAGTAGGAGCTCTGTACAGTATTAGAATGTATTGGATCCGATGAGCCGAAGTTATTGCTTTGCGAAGTCTCGAGAGACTTTGGGTAATAACTTCATAAATTAATCTGTACTGTAAAAAAACATTTCCCGAACTCGGGTTCGGTTCCAAGGTACCACTTGTCCTATAAAACATGTCCTATTCCTGTCCACAATTGCGGACAGGAATAGGCAGTTCTATGGGGGTGCCGGCCGGGTGTATTGCGGATCCGCAATTTGCGGATCCGCAATACACTACGGACGTGTAAATGGACCCTTAAGCTGTTATCATGCACCTCATCACTGTAACATAGTGCAGATCACAACAGTAGTAGAGCACATGTCCTCTCAGGACTTGTGTCTAGACTGCACTATTATCACAGGGAAGGAGTTAAATTTGTTTAATTAATCAAGAACCTGAATCATAAACTATACTAAGGAAAGCAATTAAGCCAATTCCAAAGCATGTACCGTAATAGTAGTTTCCCAAATATTGAGAGTCAGCTCAAGTGGACATATATTTATTCACTGGATTATCTTGAGAACAGCATGAAGGAAACTGCTTGATAGTTTGGACACCAAAGGTCAATGTGGTGCCAGAGTCTAGGGTTTGATTGATGAGGGTGCCAGAAGCATTCAAACATGATTTGACTGAGCACAAAATCAATGGAAAAGAAAACACTGTTAAAGACCAAAATGTGATTTTTTTCCACCTTTTTGCACTAAAAACACAAACTTTTCCACATGACCTGCATATGAGGAGGTTAACTACGTCACCAGTCGAACCCAAGAGACAACCACTCCTTTACTACTTCACCTTTATTCCTACTGTGTAATAACGGTTCAGTTAACAACATTATATTCATACTGCACTATTCATAAAACACTGCATATTATACCCTTGCTAATTGCTTATCCATAGATTATATCTATAGAAAATTTGCTGCTTTAAAAGCAAAATAAACATTTTATATTTTATTTGAAAATCTTAGCTGTAGTGTTAATCGAGCACCAAAGTGCTCCTGTGCTCCGGCCGAACACATCGGTATGCTTGTGTGCTCTACCGAGCACCATGGAAGTCAATGGGAGAACCCCAGACACCCCCTGCTCGGAAGAGAAAAGGGTGTCTGGTTCACAAATAAAAGTTAAAAATTTATGGAAACACCACCAAAATAGTTTGGAAACAGCATTGGGATGAAGTCTGGATGTATCTTGGACTCCCATTACCTATGACATACAATAAACAACCACACAAAGGCTATATACCAAAAGCCAGATATGTGCAAGCCAACAATCTATCCATGAGACAGATAACAGTCAGCATACCTTACAATGGCAGCCTTGTGTACTATGAGACATTCCAAACCAGCTCTCATCTGACTGAGAGCCCGTAAGCCTCAAAGTTGCTTCATATCTGTTGGATGGCTTGGGTTGACCTGCACACCTAGTTCAATATCATTAGGGTGCCAAAAAGTTTTCTGATTGTCCTAACATAATATTCAATAACCTTTCTATAGAGTTTTGTCATGTAAACTCATTTGCATAAACATGGGCATATGGGAAAAGCTGAAAAACCATTTGCATGGAAAATTCGCAATCTACACCACTCATGAACAGCGCCATCTATTGGATTAATAGTCTTGTCATAAGACTATGAAACCAATAGATGGCACTGTTCATGAGTCATGAACAGCGCCATCTATTGGTTTTTATTGTCTTATGACAAGACTATTAGACTATGAGTCTTGTGACAAGACTATTAGACTTGTCATTAAACTATGACACCAATAGATGGCGCTGTTCATCTTGTTGGGGGCACTAGTAAGTGGGGCACCCTGCTCAACAGAGTCCACACACCGTGTAGCACTCAGCCTTTTGCATGGAAAATTTGCAATAAAGATTAGCGATTAGAATATTAGAGATCTACACTACTCATGAACAGCGCCAACTATTGGATTCATAGTCTTGTCATAAGACTGTGAAACCAATAAATGGCGCTGTTCATGAGTCATTACAAGCAGATCCATAGTCCTCAGATACGCCCTAGCAAGCTTATATTACCACAGATAAAGTGCTAGAAGATGTGTGAATGATAGCAGCAATCCGATATACAACCCCGTTTTAGCGCAGGCCATTATAGGCTGAGTGCTACATGGTGTGTAGACTATGTTGAGCAGGGTATTCCACTTACTAGCGCCTCAACAAGATGAACAGCACCATCTATTGGTTTCATAGTCTTATGACAAGAGTAATAGTCTTGTCATAAGACTATGAAACCAATAGATGGTGCTGTTCATGACTCATGAACAGTGACATCTATTGGTTTCATAGTCTTATGACAAGACTATGAATCCAATAGATGGCGCTGTTCATGAGTAGTGTAGATCGCAAATATTCTAATCACAAATTTTTATTGCACATTTTTCATGCAAATGGTTTTTCAGCTGAAAAACAAGGCAGATTCTGTTCATTGGCATGTCTTTCCCATATGCATTCCCATTTACATGACAAAACTGTATAGAAAGGTTATTGAATATTATGTTAGGACAATCAGAAAACTTTTTGTCACCCTAATGATATGGATCTAGGTGCGCAGGTCCACCCAAGCCATCCAACAGATATGAAGCAACTTTGAGGCTTACTGGCTCTCACACAGATGAGAACTGGTTTTGAATGCCTCAGACGGGATGGAACGTTTAGGAGTGATAGAACTTGATAAGAAAGTATGCAATAAAGTCAGATGATGATGGGATGGAACGTTTATGAATGATAGATCGTAAATATTCCTATCTGAGGGAAAAGAAAAAAAAATAAGCTGGTTTGGAATGTCTCATAGTACACAAGGCTGCCATTGTAAGGTATGCTGACTGTTATCTGTCTCATGGATAGATTGTTGGCTTGCACATACCTGGATTTTGGCATATAGCCTTTGTGTGGTTGTCTATTGTAGATCATAGGTGATAGGAGTCCAAGATGCATTCAGTCATCCTCCTAATGCTGTTTCCAAACCATTTTGATGGGGTTTCCATCAATTTTTTTTCTGTGAACCAGACACCCTCTCTTATTTAGAGTAGGGGGTGCCTGGTTTTATGCTCGGGTCTCCTATTGATTTTCATTGTATTAAATTGCACTCGAGCACACGCAGTATTCGGTCGAGCATAGTGATGCTTAAGCCAAACAGCAGTTCGGCCGAGCATGCTCGCTCAACACTACTTGGCTGTATTTCTCCTGTTTTTTAAGGTTCCCAGAACTGAACTGCATATTCCAGATGAGGCCACATCAAAGCTTTGTAAAGTGGTAATATTACATCCATGTCCCGCGAGTCCATGCCTCGTTTAATACATGACAATATCCTGCTAGCCTTAGAAGCAGCTTATTGACATGGTATGCTGTTATTTAATCTATGTTCTAGAAGGACACCCAAATCCTTCTCTATAAGTGACTTTCTCAATATTACTTCCCCTAGGACAGTGGTGGTGAAGCTATGGCATGCATGCCAGAGGGGGCACTCAGAGCCCTCTCTCTAGGCATGCACGCCATGGAAAAAGTCTAAAGTTTAGAATTTTCCTGGCACCACTTTCAAGATGTGGAGGGGGAGGCTCCTGCAGTGGCACTCGATCTTCACCCAGAGGCACCCAGCAGGGTAAGTGACCTTGTTTGGGAGTGGGGTCCCTGACATTGCAGTGGTGAGCAGTGGGCTTTAGCAGGGTTCCCAGCTCTAAGACCCCCACTGATCTCTATAACTAGCAGTTTTAAGCACTCAGCAGATCGGTGCTTCTCCTCACTGCTGAGCAATGTAGTGAAGACAGTCTCAATATAAAGTCTATGGGATGTCGTCACTGTCCTGCACAGCAGTGAGGAGAAGCAGCACTCTACTGAGTACTTCCGACTGCTCGATATACAGGTGAAACTCGAAAAATTTGAATATTGTGCAAAGTTCATTTATTTCAGTAATGCAACTTAAAAGGTGAAACTAACATATGAGATAGACTCATTACATGCAAAGCGAGATATTTCAAGCCTTTATTAGTTATAATTTGGATGATTATGGCTTACTTTTTATGAAACCCCAAAGTCACAATTTTGAGGTACCCTTTGCTCAGGGTATATGGATTAATTAGGCTACTTTCACACTCGCGTTTGGTGCGGATCCATCATGGATCTGCACAGACAGATCAGTTCAGATAATTCAACCGTCTGCATACGTTCAGAACGGATCAGTTTGTATTATCTTTAACATAGCCAAAACGGATACGTCTTGAACACCATTGAAAGTCAATGGAGGACGGATCCATTTTCTATTGTGCCAGATTGTGTCATAGAAAACGGATCCGTCCCCATTGACTTACATTGTGTGTCAGAACAGATCCATTTGGCTCAGTTTGCAACCAGCGTTTTGGTGTCCGCCTCCAAAGCAGAATGGAGACAGAACAGAGGCAAACTCATGCATTCTGAGCAGATCCTTTTCCATTCAGAATGCATTAGGGCAAAACTGATCCGTTTTGGACCGCTTTTGAGAGCCCTAAACGGATATCACAAACGGAAAGCCAAAACGCCAGTGTGAAAGTAGCCTTAGCTGACTAGAGTGTGATACTTTGAGCCTAGAATATTGAACCTTTTCACAAAATTCAAATTTTAAGCTGCATTAATGCAATTTCTTTTAATTTGCATTACTGAAATAAATTGACTTTTGCACAATATTCTAATTTTTCGAGTTTCACCTGTAGAGATCAGTGGGTGTCTCAGAGCTGGGACCCCTGCTATCAACGCTTTTGATATGCATATCAACACTTTCAAAAAAGTGTAGTAAATGTATAATGTTGGCCAACATTCACGTTGAACCTCATTTGCCAAGTTGATGCTTGTGACGAACTAAGACATTAGTATGTGACTATTTGTATCTCCTATATGAATGCTTAAAGTTTCAAAGGTTTAATGGGTTGTAGTTTGTTGGCTGTCAGGTGTTGTTCATGACCTTGCATTCCTTCTGAGACTGGGCACGACAGTGGAGGATTATGGGATGGCTGGACACCATATTGCCTTTGTGTGAAGAAGTGAAGATGAGCCTCAAACCTCTTTGGCCCTGGTCACCAAATGGATTTTCTAGAGGGCAGGACATATCAGATAACATTCTATGTTAACCATATGATTGGGCAAAAAGAGCATAGGGTGTGTTTGCCCTGCTAGTCTGGTGGGGGAGAGAGACTGTTTGTGGAGCCGTGACAAAAGATCAGGACATAGCTCCCTGGATGAGATGACGCCAAGCTCCACTGGAACAAACTAATGACCTACATTTTTAGGGACATGGGTTTAGTTTTATGTAATCCCTTTTCTTTTACCTGTCTTTGTTTTGCCTGTCTATAAATGTAACTTATATGCACTGTTATTAAATCATATTAAACCGTTAAGTTTGATAGCTGCTGTGTTGTCCTGTTGATGGAACCCGTTGTATTTGGTGTTGCAATCTACTGTATGTGCAGCAGTGTATTGGTTTGTCTGCAGTTGCTGCACAGTGGGTGGGATAGTCCTAGCATAGGTACTAGAGATGAGCGAATAAAAAAAAAATTTGATTTGCTGATTCACCCAATTTTTATTTTTTTTATTCGGTTTGATCCGAATAAAATAGTGGCGAATTACTTTAAACAACCTTTATAGTGGTGTAGAACACTGTGCCTTGCAGTAACACGCATAGGGAGTCTGCTTTGGTAGTGAAATAATACTGTGAGTCCGTATGACATGCAGATGACAGGCGTTGCACTTAGAATTACTGCACACTTCACTTATTTGGGCAGTCACGGGGCCAAAGCTGACCAAATAACTCACGTATGAACTCAGCCTTACAGGTCAATGTTAGCCTCAAGAAGCGCACTCCTTTTACACCGTCATCAGCTGATTCCACATAGATGTCTACAGACCCTGTTCTATTAAATGCTTATACAATAGAGCCCCCCGACAGACGGGAGAGGGTATCAGCAGTAAGTTAGTGTTGACATCACTGATTATTTTGCCCTTCTTCTGATCCATCAGAAAAATAACCCACAAAAAACGGATCCTGTCTGTGGAGCATCCGCCTTCACTCGGTCAGTATTTGGTCAGTAATCCATAAGTATTGCTAAAGCCAAAAAAAACAGGAGTGGATCCAAAACAGAGATGACACATGAACGATATATTTGCAAGTCTTCTGTGTTTTGAACCCACTTCTTTTGGCTACCAAATCACAAGCCACAAGCCAATTCTAATGGGACCATACAGGCCTTATAGCTGTTGCACAGAAAGGATCCGTTGTGCGTCTCATTTTACCTTCCTTCTGCCAGATCGGAGGAAGGGTCAAATAAATCATGATGTCAGCCAAGCCAAAAATGCTAAATAGTGGCCCAGTCATGAAGTAGGGAGGCTGGGAACAGTGCACATGGTGGCCCTTTGACATAGTGGTGAGGTGAAAGCAGCATGAGGAGACCACAGAGTGGCCCAATCACAGAGTTTGTATGTGGCGGCAGCATCAGGAGGCCGCAGAGTGGCACAATGACAGAGTGTGGAGGTGGCGGCAGCATCAGGAGGCCACATAGTGGCAAGGTGACATAGTGTGGAGATGGCAGCAGCATGAGGAGACCACCGAGTGGCAAGGTGACATAGTGCTGAGGTGAAAGAAGCATGAGGAGACCACAGAGTGGCCAAATCACAGAGTCTGTAGGTGGCGGCAGCATCAGGAGGCCGCAGAGTGGCACAATGACAGAGTGTGGAGATGGCGGCAGCATCAGGAGGCCACAAAGTGGCGCAATGACAGAGTGTGTAGGTAGCGGCAGCATCAGGAGGCCACAGAGTGGCAACATGACATAGTGCGGAGGTGGCAGCAGCATCAGGAGGCCACAGAGTGGCAGGGTGACATAGTGGTGAGGTGGAAACAGCATGAGCAGACCATAGAATGGCCAAATCACAGAGTCGGTAGGTGGTGACAACATCAAAAGGCCGCAGAATGGCGCAATGACAGAGTGTGGAGGTGGCGGCAGCATCAGGAGGCCACAGAGTGGCACAATGACAGAGTGTGTAGGTGGCGGCAGCAGCAGGAGGCCACAAAATGGCAAGGTGATATAGTGTGGAGGTGGCGGCAGCATCAGGAGGACACAGAGTGGCACAATGACAGAGTGTGGAGGTGGCGGCTAGTGTTGGGCGCGAATATTCGAATCGCAAATTTTAATCGTGAATAACGCCACTTCAAGAATTCACAAATATTTAGAATATAGTGCTATATATTCGTATTTGTGAATATTCTAGATTTTTTTTCATCTGAACCTATGATCCCTTCCTCTTTCTTGCCTGTGGGCCAATGAGAAGGCTGCAATGTCTTTGTCTGAGCTTAGCAACATCCCTAGCAACAAATAGAATAGTTGCCTACCCCTTACTATATAAGAACCTCCCCAGCAGCCATTTTCTGCAGGTTTTTGCAGTTCTGAGAGAGACAGCAGTGTCATTGCTGTGCTCTGTGCTTTGCTGTGTCATTACATTAGATAGCTTATATATATATAATACAGATAGTTAGTGGGAGATAGTCAGTGTAGGTTAGTTGGTGATATAGTGAAGCTGATAGGTTCTGCTGTCCTTACATACATGCTACAGACATAATGCTGTGATGTCACAAGTTCACAACAATGCTTAGTGCACCAATCAGTAATATGTAGTCAGACCTGCTAAAATGTGAAGTTGCACTTATTGTGCCAAAATATGCGCATCATTATTGCTGATTTGCGCAATCGCAAATATATTGGAGCACTCTATCTGCATATAAAGCTATTGTAATGTTCTGCCATGCCAACCATTTTCTCCAGTCTCAGGAAACTTCTAGCAGCTTGAAAAATGTAGCAAAAGTGACTATGTAGCAAAAAATATGGCAAATTCTCGAATTCACGAATTTATGATGAATATTCGCCCAATTATTCGCGAAATATCGTGAATTAGAAAATTGCCCCTGCCGCTCATCACTAGTGGTGGCAACAGCAGGAGGCCACAGAGTGGCAAGGTGGCATAGTGTCGAGGTGGCAGAAGCATGAGGAGACTACAGATTGGCAAGGTGACATAGTGGGGAGGTGACAGCAGCATCAGGAGACCACAGAGTGGCAATGTGACATAGTGAGGAGGTGGCAGCAGCATCAGGAGGCCACAGAGTGACAAGGTGACATAGTGTGGAGGTGGGTGGCAATACCAGTACCCGCTGAAGATGGTGGATGAAAGAAGGAGCACTTGGCATCAAATGTGTGGCATCAGGCGGGTGGCAGCATCATAATATTAGCTGTGGCAGGTAGCTAGAAGAAACCAGTCTCTTTTGTCAAAGTGTTGGTGTGGCACCATGGATTGTCTAGTCTGATGCATCAGGAATTGTTGGGTGGAAATTCTGGCTGATACACGCCTGATTTATCTTGACAAAGGTCAGTCTCTCCACATTTTGGGTGGACAGGCGAGTTCTTCTTGGGCAACTATGGCCCCCGCCGCACTAAACACCCGCTCTGATGCCAAACTACTGGCCGGGCAGGACAGTTTTTCCAGGGCAAACTCGGCCAGTTGTGGCCACAAACCAGTTTGGCTGCCCAGTAGTCATAGTAACATAGTAACATAGTACATAAGGCCGAAAAAATACATTTGTCCATCCAGTTCGGCCTGTCATCCTGCAAGTTGATTCAGAGGAAGGCAAAAAAAAAAACCCTGTGAGGTAGAAGCCAATTTTCCTCACTTAAGGGGAAAAAAATTCCTTCCCGACTCCATTCAGGCAATCAGATCAACGACCCCTCTCTAGTAGCTATAGCCTGTAATATTATTACACTCCAGAAATACAACCAGGCCCCTCTTGAACTCTTTTAGTGAACTCACCATCTCCACCTCCTCAGGCAGAGAGTTCCATAGTCTCACTGCTCTTACCATAAAGAATCCTCTTCTATGTTTGTGTACAAACCTTCTTTCCTCCAGATGCAGAAGATGTCCCCTCGTCACAGTCCTGGGGATAAATAGTTGATGGGATAGATCTCTGTACTGACCCCTGATATATTTATACATAGTAATTATATCTCTCCTCAGTCGTCTTTTTTCTAGAGTGAATAACCCTAATTTTGATAATCTTTCAGGGTACTGTAGTTGTCCCATTCCAGTTATTACTTTAGTTGCCCTCCTCTGGACCCTCTCCAGCTCTGCTATGTCTGCCTTGTTCACAGGAGCCCAGAACTGTACACAGTACTCCATGTGTGGTCTGACTAATGATTTGTAAAGTGGTAGGACTATGTTCTCATCACGGGCATCTATGCCCCTTTTGATGCAACCCATTATCTTATTGGCCTTGGCAGCAGCTGCCTGACACTGGTTTTTGCAGCTTAGTTTGCTGTTTATTAAAATTCCTAGATCCCTTTCCATGTCAGTATTATCGAGTGTTTTACCATTTAGTATGTACGGGTGACTTGCATTATTCCTTTCCATGTGCATAACTTTACATTTGTCAGTGTTAAACCTCATCTGCCACTTATCTGCCCAGCGGATCTTCAATGTCGGCTGGCAGGCTGCACTCCAAGCATGCCACCACCTACTGGTTCAGGTTCTTCTCTACGTCTAGCTGCTGGTGAGTAGTTTCTTCACTAGGCGGGTGAATAAAGCTGCTCATCAGCGACTGTAGACTCAGGCTTCTGCTGATGGAGCTGGTACTGTTCCTGCCACCCTACCCCTCCCCAGCAGCCATGGCAGTGGAACGTGAGTGCAGAGGGCCCCCCCAGTCAGACCTGCGAGAGGATGGACGATGGCGCAGATAAGCAGTGGCCAAATGACTACATAGGATGTCTCTATAGTAGTTCAGTTTGTCCTTCCTCTCAGCGTAAAAAAGGCCCCCATTTTGGACCGGTAGTGAGGGTTCAACAAGGTGGAGAGCCAGAAGTCATCCCTCTGCCGAATGGTGAAAATTCAGCTGTCACTACTCAAGAAAGTGAGCATGCAGCAGCCATTTGAGCAAGTGACATCGGAGGAACTCCCTGCCTCCATCCCCACTGCATACTGCCACGGTGTGTCTGGGTCCTCTGCCTCATCTTCCTCATCGCCCTGTAGCTCCTCTGGCTGCACCTGCTCCTCCTCTCCTGTCACCTGTATAGAAAAATCACCCATTTCGCTACACATTGCTTGAGCTCCAATGTCCTCCTCCTCCTTTTCCCGCTCAGCCTCCACAGGACTCATGTGGCCGCGAGATCTAGGGGCCACGTCTCCTGTCCCCTAACCAGCCAGATTTACCAGCATATGTTTCAGGACATGAAGCAGTTGAATGACATCGTTCCTCCCGTAGTCCTGGCGACTGACAAATAATGTGGCCTCCTCAAAGGCCTGAGCAAAAGGCAGGTGTCACGCATGAGCTGCCACTAGCTGACATTGAATTTACACAGGGAAGTACTCCTGTCCGCTTGGCTCATCAGTAAATCGTTTATGGCCTTTCTCTGTTCGTACTGTTCGGTCCAACATATGGAGGGTGGAATTCCAACGGGTGGAAACGTCGCATATCAGCCTATGTTGGGGGATGCCGTTCTGCCTCTACAGATCAAGGAGTGTGTGCTTTGCAGTGTACGAGTGGCTGAAGTGCATTCAAAGTTTCCTGGCCATTTTAGGATGTCTTGCAGATGGCTGGAAGACTTCAGGAAACGCTTGACAACCAGATTGAACACGTGTGCCATGCAGGGCGCATGGCTCAGCCCTCCTTGATGCAGCGCCGACACAATGTTCTTCCATTTGTCTGTCACCATGGTTCCGATTTTCAGTTGTCGCAGAGAAAGCCAGGATTCGATTTCTTGCTGAAGGACATGGAGCAGTTCCTCCCCTGTGTGACTCCATTTGCCCTGCACATGTGGTATTCTGGAGGGGCATTGTGCATTGTCCCTCCAGTGGAGGCTGAAGACACGGTGGAGGATGAGGAGGCAGAGGCGGACATTGTCGCTGAACCAACAGCGCGGCAACGTGGAGGTGGAAGCGGCGTCACCTAGCCAAATTGCCGTAAAGGACATGTACTGTCCCTGACCGTAGTTACAGCTCCACACATCAGCGCTGCCGTGCACTTTGGCAGACATCGTCAGGCTCAAGGACTGGCCCACCTTCTGTTCTACATATTTTTGCAGGGCTGGTACTCCCCTTTTGGCAAAGAAATGACGGCTTGGGACTCTTCACCTTGGCTCGGCACAAGCCATCAGTTCTCTGAAAGGTGCAGAGTGCACCACTTGGAAAGGGAGGGACTGCAGCACCAGCAACTTGGACAAGAGCACATTCAGCTTTTGCGCCTCTGGATGAGTGCACGCATACTGTTGTCTCTTGGCAATCGCTTCGGTTATCGATTGCTGACGGAATGCATGACGATGAGTAGGAGGAGGAGGAGCAGGAGTATCAGGACCAATAGATGATGGGAAGGACAGACAGCTCCCTTCGGCTGAGGTAGTGGAGCTTTGACTGCCTGAAACCGGGCCACTTGGTGGTGGAGTGGTTGCTGCGGCAGGCTGGACCACCACATTGGAACCACGGTTCTCCCAGGCCACTTGATGGGGACGCTGCATATGTTGACGCATGGCCGTAGTGCCACGGAAGTTCAGGCCTCTCGAAGTGACCCCTGCTGCCACGGCCCCTTACTCTGCTGCGACCTCTGCCTGCGCCAGAAACAATTAGGCCTCTGCCACTCCCCTGTGCAGGGCCTGGCATTTCTCTGCCTGACATACTGTTAGATCAACTAACCAAATGTTAGATCAAATATTTTTTATTTTACCACTAATACACAGCAAATAGGGTTTTAGAATATAGCACTTTACCGCACAAGGGCAATTAGGGCCTATTTTTTTAAAACTTTTACAAAACACAACAGGCTTTTCAACAGATAAGTGTAACGCTGAATGGCGAATATATTTTTATTTCGCCAGTAATACACGGCAAACTGGGCTTCAGAATATATCACTGCACCGCAGAACGGCCATTATGCCCTAATTTTTTTCTAGTTTTATGCAAAAGGCTTTTCAACAGATAAGTGCAACGATAAACGGCAAATAAATTTTTATTTTGCCAGTAATACACGTCCAACTAGACTGTAAAGTATCTCACTGCAGCGCTAAATGGCAATTAGACCCTCCTTTTTTTCTATTTTTACACAAAAGGCTTTTTTAACAGATAAGTCCAACGGTGAACGGCAAATACACTGCTCAAAAAAATAAAGGGAACACTTAAACAACACAATGTAACTCCAAGTCAATCACACTTCTGTGAAATCAAACTGTCCACTTAGGAAGCAACACTGAGTGACAATCAATTTCACATGCTGTTGTGCAAATGGCATAGACAACAGGTGGAAATTATAGGCAATTAGCAAGACACCCCCAATAAAGGAGTGGTTCTGCAGGTGGTGACCACAGATAACTTCTCAGTTCCTATGCTTCCTGGCTGATGTTTTGGTCACTTTTGAATGCTGGCGGTGCTTTCACTCTAGTGGTAGCATGAGACGGAGTCTACAACCCACACAAGTGGCTCAGGTAGTGCAGCTTATCCAGGATGGCACATCAATGCGAGCTGTGGCAAGAAGGTTTGCGGTGTCTGTCAGCGTAGTGTCCAGAGCATGGAGGCGCTACCAGGAGACAGGCCAGCACATCAGGAGACGTGGAGGAGGCCGTAGGAGGGCAACAATCCAGCAGCAGGACCGCTACCTCCGCCTTTGTGCAAGGAGGAACAGGAGGAGTACTGCCAGAGCCCTGCAAAATGACCTCCAGCAGGCCACAAATGTGCATGTGTCTGCTCAAACGGTCAGAAACAGACTCTATGAGGGTGATATGAGGGCCCGACGTCCACAGGTGGGGGTTGTGCTTACAGCCCAACACCGTGCAGGACGTTTGGCATTTGCTAGAGAACACCAAGATTGGCAAATTCGCCACTGGCGCCCTGTGCTCTTCACAGATGAAAGCAGGTTCACACTGAGCACATGTGACAGACGTGACAGAGTCTGGAGACGCCGTGGAGAACGTTCTGCTGCGTGCAACATCCTCCAGCATGACCGGTTTGGCATTGGGTCAGTAATGGTGTCGGGTGGCATTTCTTTGGAGGCCCGCACAGCCCTCCATGTGCTCGCCAGAGGTAGCCTGACTGCCATTAGGTACCGAGATGAGATCCTCAGACCCCCTGTGAGACCATATGCTGGTGCGGTTGCCCCTGGGTTCCTCCTAATGCAAGACAATGCTAGACCTCATGTGGCTGGAGTGTGTCAGCAATTCCTGCAAGACGAAGGCATTGATGCTATGGACTGGCCCGCCCGTTCCCCAGACCAGAATCAAATTGAGCACAACTGGGACATCATGTCTCGCTCTATCCACCAACGTCACGTTGCACCACAGACTGTCCAGGAGTTGGCAGATGCTTTAGTCCAGGTCTGGGAGGAGATCCCTCAGGAGACCGTCCGCCACCTCATCAGGAGCATGCACAGGCGTTGTAGGGAGGTCATACAGGCACATGGAGGCCACACACACTACTGAGCCTCATTTTGACTTGTTTTAAGGACATTACATCAAAGTTGGATCAGCCTGTAGTGTGTTTTTCCACTTTAATTTTAAGTGTGACTCCAAATCCAGACCTCCATGGGTTGAAAAATTGGATTTCCATTTTTGAATTTTTGTGTGATTTTGTTATCAGCACATTCAACTATGTAAAGAACAAAGTATTTCAGAAGAATATTTAATTAACTCAGATCTAGGATGTGTTATTTTTGTGTTCCCTTTATTTTTTTGAGCAGTGTATATTTTTACTTTGCCAGTAATACAAGGCAAACTGGGCTGTAAAATATCTCACTGCGCCGCTGAACGGCAATTAGGCCCTAATTTTTTTCTATTTTTGCACAAAAAGGCTTTTCAACAGATAAGTGCAACGATGAACGGCGAATATATTTTTATTTCGCCACTAATACACGGCAAGCTGTGCTTTAGAGTATAGCACTGCACCGCACAAGGGCAATTAGGCCCTAGTTTTTTTACACTTTTACAGAACACAACAGGCTTTTCAACAGATAAGTGCAAAGCAGGACGGCAAAATATATTTTTATTTCGCCAGTAATACACGACAAACTGGGCTTCAGAATATATCACTGCACCGCAGAATGTCAATTAGGCCCTAATTTTTTTCTAGTTTTATGCAAAAGGCCTTTTAACAGATAAGTGCAACGATGAACGATGAATATATTTTTATTTCGCTAGTAATACACGTTAAACTGGGCTGTAAAATATCTCACTGCACCGCTGAATGGCAATTAGGCCCTCATTTTTTTCTATTTTTACACTACACAAAATGCTTTTCAACAAGTACAACAATGGACGGCGAATATATTATTATTTCGCCACTAATACACTGCAAACTGCACGGCAAAAAGGGCTGTAATTTTCGCACTGCACCACACAGCCCTTTTTTCCCACTAATACAAGCCAAAAAATACTTTAGAACATACAGTTGCAAGAAAAAGTATGTGAACCCTTTGGAATGATATGGATTTCTGCACAAATTGGTCATAAAATGTGTTCTGATGTTCATCTAAGTAACAACAATAGACAATCACAGTCTGCTTAAACTAATAACACACAAAAAATTAAATGTTACCATGTTTTTATTGAACACACCATGTAAAAATTCACAGTGCAGGTGGAAAAAGTATGTGAACCCCTAGACTAATGACATCTCCAAGAGCTAATTGGCGTGAGGTGTCAGCCAACTGGAGTCCAATCAATGAGATGAGATTGGAGGTGTTGGTTACAGCTGCCCTGCCCTATAAAAAACACACACCAGTTCTGGGTTTGCGTTTCACAAGAAGCATTGCCTGATGTGAATGATGTCTCGCACAAAAGAGTTCTAAGAAGACCTAAGATTAAGAATTGTTGACTTGCATAAAGCTGGAAAGGGTTATAAAAGTATCTCCAAAAGCCTTGCTGTTCATCAGTCCACGGTAAGACAAATTGTCTATAAATGGATAAAGTTCAGCACTGCTGCTACTCTCCCTAGGAGTGGCCATCCTGTAAAGAGCACAGCACAGACTGCTCAATGAGGTGAATAAGAATCTAGAGTGTCAGCTAAAGACTTACAAAAGTCTCTGGCATATGCAAACATCCCTGTTAGCAAATCTACGATACGTGAAACACTAAACAAGAATGCATTTCATGGGAGGATACCACAGAGGAAGTCACTGCTGTCCAAAAAAAATATTGCTGCACGTTTAGAGTTTGCACAAGAGCACCTGAATGTTCCACAGCAGTACTGGCAAAATATTCTGTGGACAGATGAAACCAAAGTTGAGTTGTTTGGAAGAAACACACAACACTATGTGTGGAGAAAAAGAGGCATAGCAAACCAACATCAAAACCTCTTCCCAACTGTGAAGTATGGTGGTGGGGGCATCATAGTTTCGGGCTACTTAGCTGCGTCAGGGCCTGGACGGATTGCTATCATCGAAGGAAAAATAAATTCCCAAGTTTATCAAGACATTTTGCAGGAGAACTTAAGGCCATCTGTCCACCAGCTGAAGCTCAACAGAAGATGGGTGTTGCAACAGGACAACGACCCAAAGCATAGAAGTAAATCAACAACAGAATGGCTTAAACAGAAGAAAATACGCCTTCTGGAGTGGCCCAGTCAGAGTCCTGACCTCAACCCGATTGAGATGCTGTGGCCTGACCTCAAGAAAGCGATTCACACCAGACATCCCAAGAATATTGCTGAACTGAAACAGTTCTGTAAAGAGGAATGGTCAAGAATTACTCCTGAACGTTGTGCACGTCTGATCTGCAACTACAGGAAACGTTTGGTTGAAGTTATTGCTGCCAAAGGAGGTTCAACCAGTTATTAAATCAAAGGGTTCACTTACTTTTTCCACCTGCACTGTGAATGTTTACATGGTGTGTTCAATAAAAACATGGTAACATTTAATTCTTTGTGTGTTATTAGTTTAAGCAGACTGTGATTGTCTATTGTTGTGACTTAGATGAAGATCAGATCACATTTTACGACCAATTTGTGCAGAAATCCATAAAATTCCAAAGGGTTCACATACTTTTTCTTGCAACTGTATAACTGCACTGCACTAGGGCAAATAAAACGTAGAAATATTTCCTTGTAATAACCCCTGTTAATGCCTGTATCAAACAGCACTTGCACCCTAATGAGAACAGTTTGATGCAATTACAGAGCTGTATAATGGCAATTTGGACCCGTTGTCAGTGCTACAAGGTGTAATAGAAATGTTCCTATTATCCAGGCTGTCACTGTTACGGTGGGGAGTAGGGGGAACCCCCCACCATACAATGTGGGGAAGACCGACAAGGAACTAGGCCAGAGGCTAGGAAAAGGGAGAAGGTCACCTCCTATTGCTTCCCTAACCCTCACCCTAACTCCTACCCATATGTGCGGACTTGGATGGTAGGACGGCTCATACCCAGGAACCTAGGACCTTGAGTCACCCTGATAATCCATCAAAAATAGGTAAAGGGCTGAGACGACCTGTTCTTCCATTACACGGAAGCACAGGAGTCTCAACAAGCCTAGATGCCAGGAAAAAGTAGAGCCCGTCTACAGCTACTGGATCGGCAGGTAACCACACAGAACAACACACTTACCTGTCGCAGCCACAACCACTGGAACCCGAGCATGAATACTGGTGCCCACACACCATACAGGACACAGTACAAACAACCACACCCAGGTATCCAGCACACCAGCACACCAGACATTGCCAAGACCTTGATGTTCCACAAGGTGGCCCTCAAGCACTGTGCAGATGGAATAAGCCAGACATGAGCAAAGCAAACCAACAAAGGCTGGAGGACAACTAACTCCAGACTTTAAGCCACAGGTTAAATAAACCTAGTGGCCACACCCAGCCCGGTAGTTAACCCCTCCAGAATAAGACAGGGAAGGAACTAAGATATAAGGGGAAGTGCACACACATGCAGAGAAAAAGTCACGTTTCCCCTGGCAACCGAATGCACGGAAAACGTGTCAAGGCAAACAGCAACAAGATCGTCACACCGCCGTGACAGTCACCTCCCAGACTAAACCCTGTTCAACACAAATGCTGTGGATTGATTCCTCCCTATCCTTTCCCTACGCCTTGAATAATCTTTTCCTGCACTTTTAAATCGTAGCACAATGGCATTTTTTCTATCACTGTCCCTAGCACCTGCAGACGTCTCTACCTGCACTAAGTACACTTGTAAAGGGCAGAATCTAAGATGGCTGTTGCTATTTATAGGGCTGGCTGGCTGCTGATTGGCTGCATGCATGGCATTGTGGGTGATCCCGCCTTCCCAGAGTTCCTTGCCCCATGTCCTCACATGTGCAGCAGCCATTTTAGGAAAAATGCGATTCGTTACCACGCAGCGCGAGGAAATTCGCATTCGTGCAAATCAAATTTTTCCTGAAATTTGAAAGGAATTCCACTTCGTCAGCTTTGATTCGCTCATCTCTAATAGGTACAGTAGGAGTCCCAGCGGATAAAGGCGGGGAACCTATAGGATAGAGTACTGCATCTGGCTTTGTGTAGCCTGGGGTATTCTGGGGACAGCCTTCCATATCAACCAACAGAGAAGCGAACATTTAGGCATACATGTATAAACAAGAAACAGAACTGGATCGCACATCCTCAATACTATGTTTTTATCTAACTGTTTCTCAGCATGAAAAACATCGCTTCTCAGCGTAATTTATCGTATACCTACCCCTATGCTGCATGCTAACATGAGGCATTAGTATACAATTTAATCAAAAAGCATAGGTCCACTCACCGCGACAAGGTTGCCTCTTTGAATGGGACCCTATTCTAAATTTGGCGCAGCACTGCACTGCGACCGCCGACGCCGCAGCACCACCCCAGCAGGCAGCGGGACCCAGCATTCAAACAACGTCCCCGCTGTATGACAAAGCCACCCTGGCACTGGGCCCCACCGACCCACCAAGACAGCACCAAAGCACCAATGGCCACCGTGCAGTACTGCACCATGTGAACAGGTGTGGAACCAACCCCATCACATACTCTCAGCATGCGAACAGGTATGGAACTTACCCTATCACATACTCTCAGGAACTCCAACTGAGAGGTAGGAATATATACCCTTATGCAGGGTCCTGCTAATTAAAAACACCTGGGCCGAATGGGGAGGAGTGCTGATACCAGAAGGGAAAAGCACGTAGACTCTACAAAATATGTATAAACAAGAAACAGAACTGGATCGCACATCCTCAATACTATGCTTTTATCTAACTTCTTCTCAGCATAATAAACATCGCTTCTGGAGACTAAACTTTTTCTTATCTATTCAGGCAGTGTCCCCTTGTCTTTTGAGGGAATTTTACATGGAACAGTTTTTCACCGTATCTTTTGTATGCCCCATTTATATATTTGCATAGGTTAATCATGTACCCCCTTAGACGTCTCTTCTCAAGACTAAATACATTTAATTCTTTTAATCTTTCTTCATAACTAAGATCCTCCATGTCCCTTATCAGTTTAGTCGCCCTCCTATGTACTTTTTCCAGTTCCAAAGCATTCTTTCTATGGACTGGAGCCCAAAACTGAACTGCATATTCCAGGTGAGGTCGCACCAGTGCTTTGTAAAGTGGTAATATTATATCCCTCTCCCGCGAGTCCATGCCTCTTCTAATACATGGCAATATCCTGCTAGCCTTAGAAGCAGCTAATTGACATTATATGCTATTATTTAATCTACTATCTACAAGGACACCCAAATCCTTCTTTACAATCAACATATGATACACGGAGATTATTACTACCAAGATGCATAAGGCCTCATGCACACGACCTTATTTTTTTGCGGTCCGCAAAAACGGGTTCCGTTTTGCCGTGATCCGTGACCGTTTTTTCGTCCGTGGGTCTTCCTTGATTTTTGGAGGATCCACGGACATGAAAAAAAAGTCGTTTTGGTGTCCGCCTGGCCGTGCGGAGCCAAACGGATCCGTCCTGAATTACAATGCAAGTCAATGGGGACGGATCCGTTTGACGTTGACACAATATGGTGCAATTTCAAACGGATCCGTCCCCCATTGACTTTCAATGTAAAGTCAGGAGTTAATATACCATCGGATCGGAGTTTTCTCCAATCCGATGGTATATTTTAACTTGAAGCGTCCCCATCACCATGGGAACGCCTCTATGTTAGAATATACTGTCGGATTTGAGTTACATCGTGAAACTCAAATCCGACAGTATATTCTAACACAGAGGCGTTCCCATGGTGATGGGGACGCTTCAGGTTAGAATATACTAAAAGAACTGTGTACATGACTGCCCCCTGCTGCCTGGCAGCACCTGCCAGGCAGCAGGGGGCAGCCCCCCCCTGTAGTTAACACATTGGTGGCCAGTGTGGCCGCCCCCCCCCCCTCCCCTGCAGTTAACTCATTGGTGGCCAGTGCGGCCGGCCCCTCCCTCCCCTGTAGTTAACTCATTGGTGGCCAGTGGGGCCCCCTCCCCTGTAGTTAACTCATTGGTGGCCAGTGGGCCCCCCTCCCCTGTAGCTAACTCATTGGTGGCCAGTGGGCCCCCCCTCCCCTGTAGTTAACTCGTTGGTGGCCAGAGGGCCTTCTTCCCTCCCTCCCCCTCCTAATTAAAATCTCCCCCCTATCATTGGTGGCAGCGGAGTGTACCGATCGGAGTCCCAGTTTAATTGCTGGGGCTCCGATCGGTAACCATGGCAACCAGGACGCTACTGCCGTCCCGGTTGCCATGGTTACTTAGCAATTTTTAGAACCATTATACTTACCTGCGAGCTGCGATCTCTGCGTCCGGCCGGGAGCTCCTCCTACTGGTAAGTGACAGGTCCGGCCGGGAGCTCCTCCTACTGGTAAGTGACATGACCTGTCACTTACCAGTAGGAGGAGCTCCCGGCCGGACCTGTCACTTACCAGTAGGAGGAGCTCCCGGCCGGACGCAGAGATCGCAGCTCGCAGGTAAGTATAATAGTTCTACAAATTGCTAAGTAACCATGGCAACCGGGACTGCAGTAGCGTCCTGGTTGCCATGGTTACCGATCGGAGCCCCAGCGATTAAACTGGGACTCTGATCGGTACACTCCGCTGCCACCAATGATAGGGGGGAGATTTTAATTAGGAGGGGGAGGGAGGGGAGAAGGCCCACTGGCCACCAGCGAGTTAACTACAGGGGAGGGGGGGGCCCACTGGCCACCAATGAGTTAACTACAGGGGAGGGGGGGCCCACTGGCCACCAATGGGTTAACTACAGGGGAGGGGGGGCCCACTTGCCACCAATGAGTTAACTACAGGGGAGACAAGTCAATGGGGACGGATCCGTTTGACGTTGACACAATATGGTGCAATTTCAAACGGATCCGTCCCCCATTGACTTTCAATGTAAAGTCAGGAGTTAATATACCATCGGATCGGAGTTTTCTCCAATCCGATGGTATATTTTAACTTGAAGCGTCCCCATCACCATGGGAACGCCTCTATGTTAGAATATACCGTCGGATTTGAGTTACATCGTGAAACTCAAATCCGACAGTATATTCTAACACAGAGGCGTTCCCATGGTGATGGGGACGCTTCAGGTTAGAATATACTAAAAGAACTGTGTACATGACTGCCCCCTGCTGCCCATTGACTTGAATGGGTCCGTGAACCGTTGGCCGTGAAAAAAATAGGACAGGTCATATTTTTTTCACGGCTAGGAAACACGGATCACGGATGCGGCTGCAAAACGGTGCATTTTCCGATTTTTCCACGGACCCATTGAAAGTCAATGGGTCCGCGAAAAAAAACGGAAAACGGCACAACGGCCACGGGTGCACACAACGGTCGTGTGCATGAGGCCTAACTTTACATTTATCCACATTGAACCTCATTTTCCAAGTTGATGTCCAATCACTCAGAGTGTTCAAGTCAGCTTGTAGTTTATGGACATCTTTCATAGACTACACAGTACTACATAGCTTGGTGTCATCTGCAAAAATAGAAATGGTGCTATTAATCCCATCCTGGATATCATTAATAAATTAACTAAATAATATAGGACCCATCACTGTTTTATAAAACAGATTTGTATAACTACCTGGTTTTAACTGGCAGAAAATTATAGATGACAGATTCCCTTTTAGCGTAATAGAGTTACCGTAGGTTTTCTGAAGGGTTTCAACTTTGCAAATCTTAACACATCACAACTATAACGGACAGGTTTCACTGTAAATATGAATTCAGAACAGGGAATGTAGTATGGAGTGCACAAATAGTGCATGTCCACTGGTAAAGAGTATAATAGTCAAATTGTAAGAGACAGAAGGGAAACGCCTCTTGAGTAATCATGAAGCTTATGTGTCATAGGAAATGTTCATCCACCACATAATCATCCAAGCTAATAATTAGCATTGTTGGCATCATTGTTAATGTCACACATACTGTAAAAATCACTTGCCAAGTAATGCAGAAGATGGAAGTTATCACACAGTGATTTGCAGTATTAAACATCTCTACATCGTATTCAGAATTGCAGATAATAGTTGCTACCTTAGTGCTTTCCGATTATGTTTAATGTGAACAGCATGAAAGATTAGGAAGAAAACAATAACTAGAATTCAGCACAAAATTCTCCTAATCCAATTTCCCCATGTTTGCTGATCAGCAGCTGACCCCATTCTAGATCCAGAAACTCTGATGTTTCTATTTATTTCAGAATAACAGCTCGTTACTCACTGGTTGACAAATGCAAAAAAAAAATGTTTGGTGTGGGGAATATTTAAGAAGTGCAGCTGGGGAAATGTTTCTGCTGTTTTCATTCTATGTACAATAGTTTAACACATTTTTTCACATTTTAAAATGTATGCTGTATTAGAATACACAACGGAATGTGGTGACATTCTATATCCGATTCTTATATAAGCAATGATGCATAATTAAGTGTTTACCGCTGGCCCAGTGACGTCACGACTAGTATCAACTAGCGTGGGCGGGGCTAAGCTCTGTTCACTTGAATGGAGCTTAGCCCCGCCCACGCTAGTTGATACTAGTCGTGACGTCACTGAGCCGGCAGTAAACAGTGAGAAGGCCGCGCCGCTGCTGGAGCGCCGCTGCCTTCTCAAACAGCTGATCGGCGGGGGTCCTGGGTGTCGGATTCCCGCCAATCAGATGCTGATGATCTATCCAGAGGATAGATAATCAGTTAAAACAAAGTGCAGAACCCCTTTAACTTTAATCATTAAATTTATTTTCATTTTGAGGAATATCTTTTCCATTCACACGTCCACAAAATGGGTCCACATCCGTTCCGCAATTTTGCGGAATGGGTGCAGACCCATTCATTTTCAATGGGGCCGGAATGTGCTGTCCGCATCCGCATTTGCGTATCCGCACTTCCGCATCTGTGCTTCCGTTTTTCCGCTAAAAAAAAGAACATGTCCTCTTCTTGTCTGCAATTGAAGCCCAGATTAGGCATTTTCTATTATAGTGCCGGCGATGTGCGGTCCACAAATTGCGGAATGCACATTGCCGGTGTCCGTGTTTTGCGGATCCGCAAAACACTTACGGACGTGTGAATGGACCCTCATAGTAAAATTATTAAAGGTTACGTTTTATCTTCATGTATATTCTAATGGATTGCCTTCCTTGTACAATGTTATAATATACTTTCTATGTTAGAAAGTATATTATAGTGCATTTGCATTGTGCGGCAGTTGTGTGCAGTTCTGCTGCGATACTGCAGGTATATAGAGGGACAAGCGTTATTAGAACAAATAATTTCTACTGGTGTGATATACCAGTAGCCCCCCAAAAAACCGATTGAAGCGGGGTGTTATATACCAATATACTTTCTTTATAGTGCATTTGGGTACTGCATAGTGCATTTGCGCATGCGCGTACGCGAAAATTATATTGCCGATATTTCGCATTGAAATAAATAGTGAATCGAGATCGCAAATTCTAATAATACATCTGGTATGTCACTGTTCATGTTGTGGGACTATTTGTGCACTTCTAGTAATCATTTCTTGGCTGCAAATATGAGCTGAAGGTTTTTCAGGTTCGCCTGCCATTACAATGAATGGGACCCACCGCAAACTTGCGGTTCTCGAACATTTGATCGCGTTCGCGAACCGTCCCGGCAGATTTTCGTCCATTACTACTTAGGAGTCCCCTCCATGATATTGCAGTCTTTAGGAGTCCTCGGTACGCATTAGCAGACAGCATTCAGACCTGTTGCTGACACATAGAAAGGGAATGAAAGTGAGTAGAAGATAAAACTTACCTAGGAGGAAAGGTGGGATTTGAAATGCATCCCTGACCCCTAAAAAGGAATATGTTACAGTGTTTAGGACCACAAACTCTGTCAACAATGAAAATTTGTAAAATATACTTTTCATGACTTTAGTTAAGGGCTCCAATTTCTGAAGATACAAATTCAATACACTATCGTGACCTGCTATCAAAACCCTCGACGGCTGAAATTCACAGTGCAATCATCCACTGGGTGGCCACATATGGCATAAATGACTCCCAACAGAATGTTGCAAGATCATGTTTTTGAAAGCTGGTCATCTTTTAACACTCATACATCATATACAGTCATGAAAAAAGTAAAGTACCCTCTCTAATGGTTTTACTTATCAGGGCATAATAAAAAAAAGAATCTGGTCCTTAGAAGGTCTTAAAATTAGGTAAATACATCCTCTGATGAACGACACACAACAGATTCCACCATGTCATTATTTATTCCACAAAAATGAATCCAAAATGGAAAAGCCATGTGTGAAAAACTAAGTACTCAATTGAATTAAATTAACAGACTTTTGATATTAGTAGCCCCTCAGTGTTGCATATATTATAGTGTGCTTTTTTAATCAATTCTCATCGACATCTGGTATTTCACCTTCATCTTTCCTTTATTCAATATATCCAAAAGCATACACTGCCAAAAACTAAATACACCCTATGAATCAATAGCTTATAGAACCACCTTTAGCAGAAATAACTTGAAGTAATCATTTTCTATATGACATTTTCAGTCTCTCACATCATTTTGGAGTAATTTTAGCCTACTCTTCTTTACAACATTACTTCAGTTGATTGATGTTTGTGGGCATTCATTTTTGTAAAGCTCTCTTAAAGTCCACCACAGCATTTCAATTGGGTTGTGGTCTGGACTTTGATTGGGCCATTGCAACATCTTGATTCTTTTTCAGACATTCGTTTCTAGATTTTCTGGTGTGCTTGGGATCATTGTCCTGTTGCATGACCCAGTTTCGGCCAAGCTTTGGCCGTTGGATAGATGACCTCACATTTGACTCTAGAATACTTTGGTATACAGAGGAATTCACTGTCAACTCAATGACTGCAAGGTGCCCAGGTTCTGTAGCTGCGAGGTGCCTGTGCTGATATGCTGTGTTTGGTTTTCGTCAAACGTGCCACTGTACATTATGGTCAGACATCTTCACTTTGGTTTTGTCTGTCCAAAGAACATTTTCCCAGAAGTCTTGTGGATTGTTCAGATGCAACTTAAGTCATGCTGCCTTGTTCTTGTTTAGAAAAAAAGAAGCTTTCTACTGGCAACCCTTCCAAACAAGCCATACTTGTTCAATCTTTTTCTAATTGTACTGTCATGAACTTGAACATTTAAAATCCTAATTGAGGCATATATAGTCTTAGATGTAGCTTTGGGATTTTTGCAATTTCATGGATTGCACGGTCTAACCTTGGGGTAAATTTGCTAGGAAGTCCACGTCTGGGAAAATTGTCAACTGTCTTGAATGCTATCCACTTCTGAATAAACTTTTTAACTGTAGAATGATGGATTTCAAATTGTTTGGATGGCCTTATTTATAACCCTTCCCAGAGAGATGGTCAGCAACAATTGCTTCTCTAAGATCAGCACTGATCACTTACCCATTGGTGTTGTGTTAGCACACAGCTAAATGCTCCAGACCAGCAATTTAACTGCCAAAATGTATGCTTTTATAGAAGTGGTAACGGATATCCACGGATCACGGATATTTAATTAGTAATGTTATGACCAACGGGTGAGAACGCTGCCCCCACGTGACCAACTCCATCTGAGGGCGATGTCTAAGCACACCCCTCGTTCTTCACATGATGCCTCTGATGGTGACGAGAGACTTTCCTGAGGGGTGTAACAGGTGCTACATCAGAAGGGAATTGGAACACGAGGAAATCTGGACCAGAGAGTGAAGCCACTGGACTGACCTCCAGGTGACACAATACACCCAGTAGATGCTGGGAGGCCAGAGGCTAATCAGACAAAAACGTAGTGGGTACGAAGGCAGAAGTCAGGGCAGGTGGCAGTCAGGCAAAGTCCATAAACTTAGATCAGGGTCAGGTCAGGCGGCAATCAGGCAAAGCCCGTAAAATGTAATCCGAAGTCCGATACATAGAAAGACAAAAAACAACAGAACAGCTTCGCTCAAACAGTAAACTAGACAAGCTAGGAACCTAAGTTGCTCTGGCACCTTCCTGTAGAAGGAGGCGCCTTTAAATACCTACTGCATACCAGCTATAGGCAGGGGAAGATAGAGGGTGTGCGCAGGCTGCCTCACAAAGGGAGGAGAGAAACGCCCACACACACCCTAAATACACACAAGGAACTCAGAGCCAGGAGGGAAATGCTGGTGGAAGGAATGCAAACCACAGCTAAGAACCCCGCTGCCAGCATCTGTCAGTGCGGTGTACAGCAGTGAGAAGGAGTGAAGAAGCCCGGTGCCCGTACCTGCGTGTGGGGACAGAATCACAGGTACGGGGAGCTGGGCTAACAAGTAACACCTGGAGGAGGCAAGGCTTGTGTGGAGTGCCTTGAGGGAAGGAGGCGGAGCTTGCATTGAGAGTAGAGAGGAAGAAGGTGGCAGCTGACCTGTGCTGTATTAGGGGCTGATAATAGGGGAGAGAGTGATACTATGGGGTAAGGGGGGTACTTTAAAAACTGTATAAGGGGCTGATACTGTGTGGGATGATCAGTTAATGAGCAACAGATATTGTGGGGGGTGCCCAGTGTATGAGAGAAGAAACTATGGGGGAAGGGGGTGCACAGTGTATGAGGAGAGATACTGTGACGGAAGGGGTTGCTCAGTATAAGAGGGGAGATACTGTGGGGGATGGGGGTGCTCAGCATATGAGGAAAGATACTGTGGAGGATGGGGTGCTCGGTGTATGAGAGGAGATAGTGTAGAGGATGGGGGTGCTCATAGAAGTGAATAGGGCTGATCTGCGATATCCAGCACAGCTGCTATACAATGTACGGCGTTGTGCTTAGTAAGAACAGAGAAAGCTGCAGTGCTCACAGAAGCTCAGGTACCTTCTCAAAACAGATGATCGGCAGGGGTCCCGGGTGTCGGAACCCCACCAATCATATACTGATCACCTATCCTGAGGATAGGTCTTCAGTAGTGTTGATGGATGCATCTGAAGTGGAATTCAATCCAAAGTTTAGGAAAAATTTGATCAGCAACAAATCCGAATTTCCTTGCGCTTCATGGTAACGAATAACTTTTTTCTAAAAGGGCAGCTACACCTGTTACAAAGTGAAAGTAAGAAGCCAAGGAACGCAAGATCAGCCATAATGCCATGCAGGCAGCCATTCAGCAGCTAGCTAGCCCCTGTGATGTCACAACCTTTTAAAACCCTCAGCCCGCGGGGTCTCCGCCATTTCACTGTCAGCTGAGTATAGGGAGTGACATAACAAGCGCTAGGAACAGTGTTGCTAAAAGTTTTTAATTGTGGAATATTGGATAGGGAGAGTGCAGGGACAGTGCAGGGACTGTAGGGAGATCGTAGGGAGAATTTTTACAAACTGTAGGGAGAGCATAGGGACAGCATAGGAGACTGCAGGGAATTATTTAATAGATAAGTATGGCGTGCCAAAACCGCAAGGGCTACATGTGAGGTGCACGGTGGGCCGATGAGGGGCCAGTAATACAGTTCATCGGTTTACTCACGGTTAGCAGAAAGCCTCCCTGGGACAGCAGCACAGTGATGAGGAAGACAGCACAAAATCCTCCGTGGCACACTCTGTGGTAGGGAAGCACCAGCCTAGATGGAGGTTGAGGTGCCCTTGATGGCAGTGGTGTTTAGGGTGCTTGTGGCGGCTGGGTCCCTTGGTGGTATTTGTCGTGACGCCAGTACCGTTTATGGTGGTACCACCAGTTGTAGTAATATTGAAGAATGAAGTAGACAGTGGTAGGATACAACTCACAACTTTTACTGTAGCTGGTTTTAGTTGCGGCATATACATCCAAACAGAATACAGTCTTTTGTTCTTTAGAGGAATTCTGTTGATCCACTGTTAATAGGCCTTGGCTAGGTTCTGACTCAGGCTGTGATTCAGTATACAGTTGTATCATCGCTAACGCTCCTTTTTTTCACATAACGTTACTACTGAAGCTCGAGTTCTCATCTTCGCTATGAACGAAACAACCACTGCAGCTGCAATACATAACAAAGCCAGTAGACGGCAGTGTTAATCTAAAGTAGGTAATTACACTACACAATACACTTTGTGATATGTAATCACAGCCGAAGACGTCTTCTCTTTCGGTGATGTCATCGGCGCAGGCGCACTGAGGGAGTTCTGAGGAGATGAGCCTCCTCATCTCAGAGCGCCTGCGCCGAATGAACAGAGGCGCGCGATTTTTGAAATACTGACAGGGCGGGCAGGAGGAGGAGATCACGGCTGGCCCTGTCAATCAACACGGCGAGGGGGCGGTTTTCTGCTGCGGCTACCAGCAAGTAGACGCCCTACTTGCTGGTAGAGACCGGATTTACATATTATAAAACTTCGTTTTCTAAAGAAACGGCTGCATGAAAGTAAGTGACAAGATTATATTCTCCTATATCGCGCTATAAGGAATGTAACTATCCAAAAAAAAAAAAAAAGACTTTTGTGGGGTGACAGAAGCCCTTTAACCCCTTAAGGACACAGCCTTTTTACACCTTAGGACCAGGCCATTTTTTGAAAATCTGACCAGAGTCCCTTTAAGTGCTGATAACTTTAAAACGCTTTGACTTATCCAGGCCGTTCTGAGATTGTTTTTTCGTCACATATTGTACTTCATGACACTGGTAAAATGGAGTCAAAAAAATAATTTTTTTTGCACCAAAAAATACCTAATTTAACAAAAATTTGAAAAAATTTGCAAATTTCAAAGTTTCAGTTTCTCTACTTCTGTAATACATAGTAATACCCCCAAAAATTGTGATGACTTTACATTCCCCATATGTCTACTTCATGTTTGAATTATTTTGGGAATGATATTTTATTTTTTGGGGATGTTATAAGGCTTAGAAGTTTAGAAGCAAATCTTGAAATTTTTCAGAAATTTACAAAAACTCAATTTTTAGGGACCAGTTCAGGTCTCAAGTCACTTTGCGAGGCTTACATTATAGAAACCACCCAAAAATGACCCCATCTAAGAAACTACACCCCTCAAGGTATTCAAAACTGATTTTGCATATGTTGTTAACCCTTTAGGTTTTGCACAAGAGTTATTGGCAAATGGGGAGGAAATTTGAGAATTTCATTTTTTTGTCTAATTTTTCATTTTAACCCATTTTTTCCACTAACAAACCAAGGGTTAACAGCCAAACAAGACTGTATCTTTATTGCCCTGACTCTGCCGTTTACAGAAACACCCAATATGTGGCCGTAAACTACTGTACGGCCACACAGCGTGGCGTACAGGGAAAGGTGCGCCGTATGGTTTTTGGAAGGCTGATTTTTATGGACTGGTTTTTTGACACCATGTCCCATTTGAAGCCCCCTGATGCACCCCTAGAGGAGAAACTCCCTGAAAGTGACCCCATATAAGAAACTACACCCCTCAAGGTATTCAAAACTGATTTTACATACGTCGCTAACCCTTTAGGTGTTGCACAAGAGTTATTGGCAAATGGCGATGAAATTTGAGAATTTCATTTTTTTGCCTAATTTTCCATTTTAACCCATTTTTTCCACTAACAAAGCAAGGGTTAACAGCCAAACAAGACTGTATATTTATTGCCCTGACTCTGCTGTTTACAGAAACACCCAATATGTGGCCGTAAACTACTGTACGGGCACACAGCGGGGCGTAGAGTGAAAGGTGCGCCGTTTGGTTTTTGGAAGGCTGATTTTTATGGACTGGTTTTTTGACACCATGTCCCATTTGAAGCCCCCTGATGCACCTCTAGAGGAGAAACTCCCTAAAAGTGACCCCATCTAAGAAACTACACCCCTCAAGGTATTCAAAACTGATTTTACATACGTCGTTAACCCTTTAGGTGTTGCACAAGAGTTATTGGCAAATGGCGATGAAATTTGAGAATTTCATTTTTTTGCCTAATTTTCCATTTTAACCCATTTTTTCCACTAACAAAGCAAGGGTTAACAGCCAAACAAGACTGTATCTTTATTGCCCTGACTCTGCTGTTTACAGAAACACCCAATATGTGGCCGTAAACTACTGTACGGGCACACAGCGGGGCGTAGAGTGAAAGGTGCGCCGTTTGGTTTTTGGAGGGCTGATTTTGCTGGACTGTTTTTTTGGCACCATGTCCCATTTGAAGCCCCCCTGATGCACCCCTAGATTATAAACTCCATAAAAGTGACCCCATCTAAGAAACTACACCCCTCAAGGTATTCAAAACAGATTTTACAAACTTTGTTAACCCTTTAGGTGTTGCACAAGATTTAATGGAAAATAGAGATACAATTTCAAAATTTCACTTTTTTGGCAGATTTTCCATTTTAATAATTTTTTTCCAGTTACAAAGCAAGGGTTAACAGCCAAACAAAACTCATTATTTATGGCCCTAATTCTGTAGTTTACAGAAACACCCCATATGTGGTCGTAAACTGCTGTATGGGCACACGGCAGGGCGCAGAAGGAAAGGAACACCATATGGTTTTTGGAAGGCAGGTTTTGCTGGACTGTTTTTTTTTACACCATGTCCCATTTGAAGCCCCCCTGATGCACCCCTAGAGTAGAAACTCCAAAAAAGTGACCCCATTTTAGAAACTACGGGATAGGGTGGCAGTTTTGTTGGTACTAGTTTAGGGTACATATGATTTTTGGTTGCTCTATATTACACTTTTTGTGCGGCAAGGTAACAAGAAATAGCTTTTTTGGCACCGTTTTTTTTTTGTTATTTACAACATTCATCTGACAGGTTAGATCATAAGGTAATTTTATAGAGCAGGTTGTCACGGACGCGGCGATACCTAATATGTATACAATTTTTTTATTTATGTAAGTTTTACACAATGATTTCATTTTTAAAACCAAAAAAATGTTTTAGTGTCTCCATAGTCTAAGAGCCATAGTTTTTTCAGTTTTTGGGCGATTATCTTAAGTAGGGTCTCATTTTTTGCGGGATGAGATGACGGTTTGATTAGCATCTATTTTGGGGTGCATATGACTTTTTGATTGCTTGCTATTACACTTTTTGTGACGTAAGATGACAAAAAATGGCTTTTTTTACACCGTTTTTATTTTTATTTTTTTACGGTGGTCATCTGAGGGGTTAGATCATGTGATATTTTTATAGAGCCGGGCGATACGGACGCGGCGATACCTAATATGTATACTTTTTTTTTATTTATGTAAGTTTTACACAATGATTTCATTTTTGAAACAAAAAAAATGATGTTTTAGTGTCTCCATAGTCTAAGAGCCATAGTATTTTCAGTTTTTGGGCGATTATCTTGGGTAGGGTATGATTTTTGCGGGATGAGATGACGGTTTGATTGTTACAATTTTGGCGTACATGCGACTTTTTTGATCACTTTTATTACCTTTTTTGGGAAGTAAGGTGGGCAAAATTTCAATTTCATCATAGTTTTTAATTTTTTATTTTTATGGTGTTCACCGTTCGGGTAAAGTAACATGACCGTTTTATAGATCAGGTCGTTACGGACGCGGCGATACCAAACATGTGTAGGGAATTTTATTTTTTTCATTTTTTATCAGTGATAAATGTGTTTTTTGATTTTTACTTTTTTTTCACTTTTATTCACTTTTTTTTGACCCAGACCCACTTGGTTCTTGAAGATCCAGTGTGTCTGATGTCTGCATAATACAGTACAGAACAATATATATTGTACTGCACTGTATTTTACTTACACTGAACAGATCTATGCCTTTCAGCACAGATCTGTTCAGCACCATGGACAGCAGGACGCCTGAGAGGCGTCCTGTTGCCATGGGAACCTTCCCAGTCTGCTCAGAACTTCGCAGACGGGGAAGGGTAAGGAGGGGATCTCTCGGGGGCTGTCTGGGGGCTCTCTCCCTCTCCATCGGGGGGCTGCAAAGGCACAGCAGCCCCCCGATGGGAGAGGGAGGGAGCTCCCTGCGCTGTTAACCTTTTCCATACAGCGGTCCGTACGGACCGCTGTATGGAAAGGGTTAAACGGCTGACATCGCATCGCAGATGTCAGCCATTTATACCAGGGTGCCAGCAATGTGCTGGCACCCTGGTATACCCACTGAACACCAATGAATTTTCAAGGGGAGGCGGGCGGGGGATCGCGATCCCGCCTGCCGCACCGCCCGCCTCCCGCACCGCCCGCAACCCTCCCCCTGCACCTCCCGCCACCATAAAAATCATTCGGGGGTGCAGGGGGGGGTGAATAAAACTTTTTTTAGGCATATAAAGTTTCTGATCGCGGGGACCAGAAACTGCAGAAATCGCATCAAACTGCAGGTCTGAATTGACCTGCGGTTTGCCGCGATCGCCGACATGGGGGGGTCACGGGACCCCCCCGCGCATTTAGCCTAGGTGCCTGCTCAATGATTTGAGCAGGCACCGGGTTCCGATCACTGCCGGCCGGGCGGCAGTGATCGGAACAACACATGACGTACCGGTACGTCATGTGTCCTTAAGTACCAGGACATCATGACGTAACGGTACGTCATGTGTCCTTAAGAGGTTAAGGACCGCTTACAGTGTCTCCAAGAAGTCCTGAGAAAGTGATAATAAGGAGACAAGACAAAGGCCAATCGTACTGTAAGCTTTGTACGTTTGTCACAGAGCTCCAGAACACCCAGGGTTAATAATAAAAAAAAAAGATCGGCATCCCTGCTTCCCATCCAAAAAGAAGTGCCATTTTCTTTTGTGGCTGATCCTTTTATACCTGGAGGTTTGATTTCATTGGTTCCAGAAGTCACATGCCCTACCTTGCCCAATCAGATTAAAAACTATGTTTCATTCTGTGAATGAAACATAGTTTTTAATGTGAGTGGGCAACGGTGGGCATGTGACTTGTGGAACCAATGAAGTCAAACCTCCAGGTATTAAAGTATCAGATTAAAAAGAAAAATGGCAGTCCATTTTTTTTGTGGAGCAGAAACGCAGCTCCTTTTTTTTATATATATATATTTTTTTTTAAATTGGCCCTGGGTGTTCTGGGGCATCACCCTGACCTCCAGTCACACTGCCCATTAACCCTTTCATCCTCTTCCTTTTAACATACCTTTAATAGACACTAAATGGATAGATAAAAACAGAGCAAAACGCACAGCCTTTTGTCATTCATGTCTTCTTTTTAATTTATGGATTGTCCTTGTGCACGTTTTTTATTCCCCTAACAGTGATTTGTTAATAACAGGGTAGGCTGAGACGCCCTATAAATAAATACCATACACTACTGACCCTATATGGAACACTAGGTATACAGTATATAGCTATATACCTGATATCTAATTTCATCATCCCCAGTAATGATATTTCTATCTATGCCCCCTTTTGCCTAAATGCCAGTATCGCTATATCAGGATAATACACACATCTCCTGCAGCCTGGTCCTTATAAATAAGCCGAACATACTGTACTGTACTGTACTGTACACATGGCAAGGCACACCTTACCCTTCCATCTCCTAACAGATCCTCCTCCCCACACAGAGTTACAGTAACGGTAGGCACAGTACTTTCTTATTTAATGTCTTTTGTCCATAGCGATAGTGCCAACATTAGAATAAAAAAATAGACACTTTACTTTCAGTGAGTCCTTGATTCCAAGATATGTATGTGGTTGTATAGGGTTTTTCTGTGTTGGCTACACTGCTTGTCTGTATTACGGTAGATCCTATTGTAGCCATACTGATGGTGTAAAGTAACACCATATAATGTTAAACAGACTCCCTCACTTGTTCACAAATAGCCAAACATGTGATAATAAAGGGCGGCATTAGCATATGAATCGCGATTTGCATCTAAATACCTTCAGTGTTTAGGGAATAAGAAAGTTATTAGAGAATGTCCCAATTTCAAGTAATAAGATAGTTTTCTTCAAGTATTCGTCTTTATTTAGCAATTGTGCACAGACAATACAGGACTCAAATTCTCTCTGGTGTAGGCTGTTGACGCGTTTCGAAAGATTCTTATTCGAAACGCGTCAACAGCCTACACCAGAGAGAATTTGAGTCCTGTATTGTCTGTGCACAATTGCTAAATAAAGACGGAGAACTTGACACTTCAAAAAAGTGAGTGCTGGAGTCTGAATCTTCCAAATATTTCTCTGTACCTGTCCAAGGAGGTTGAAAAACCAAGGCACCGAGCACGCGGATACATTTCAACCGCAGAAATAGTGAGCCGGTATTTCTACTTTACATGTTTTCTTCAAATATGTCAGATACTCAATCTATATTATTGCATTCATCAGTTTTTTTTATCCTTTAAGTGTATAATGCTATTCTTAATGTTGGATCTCTTTCTCCACAATTGTGCAATGGAAACCTAATATTAATTATGATGTTAACACTGACACCATTAAAACAAATAATATTGTTACATGAAAAACTTAAATAAATAAATAAATCAATACAGCTGCAGAGCTGGGTAAGTTTTAAAATACACCAAAACTTTACAGGCAAAAATAGACCAATATATACAGCGTTGCTGCTATATTGATTTATTATATATAAATATATTTATATATATTTTATATATTTATATTATATATAAATTTACATATAGTATAATTAGTGTAATATTGTATAATTATTTAATAATACAGAGGTTATCTATCTATATCTCTATATGTCCATTATACTGTACAATACCCTATATCTAAATCACCATACCTCATATGGATCATGGAATAAATAATTATACAATATTATACTAAATATACTATATGTAAATTTATATATAATATAAATATATATAAATATATTTATATATAATAAATCAATATAGCAGCAACGCTGTATATATTGGTCTATTTTTGCCTGTTAACTTTTGGTGTATTTTAAAACTTACCCAGCGCTGCAGCTGTATTGATTTATTAATATACTACTGCCACTATGATCCTGCGATGATACTGCATTAATTAGGTAGACAGATAGATTGATATGTAGAAAGATAGATATGAGATAGATAGATTATTACGGCACAATAGTGATTGCTATTACCGCATTAACCCAGTCTAAAAAGGCACAGTTTAGGCTATAATATGGAGTAGTATTTATTTATTTATTTTTGTTTTTCATGTAACAATATTATTTGTTTTAATGGTGTTAGTATTAACATCATAATTCATATTAGGTTTCCATTGCACAATTGTGGAGAAAGAGGTCCAACATTAAGAATAGCAAGAATAGGTGTGGAAATTGTCCTGGCAGAAGGGGGGGGGGGGGGGGGGGGTCGGTGGGGGCTTCCGGCAAAGAGGAAATAATCAAAAGGCTTTGCTAATTACAAATGTATCCATACTGTACATGTTGTTTTTCGATACTGTATTAACATTTAGCCACTATAGGAACATAGCTAATAAATACACTCTGTATCCACTACATTATATATCTGTATACTGTACACTGCTCCATTACATATCTGTATACAACACTTCATTATATATCTGTATACACCGCTCCATTATATATCTGTATGCAGTAGGCCGCAAAAAATCTGGTACAATGTATCACCAGGTGTTATCCAAAACGAATCCACCTGTATCACAGATGTAAAGACATAATGGAGCGGTGTATACAGATATATTATAGAGCTGCATATGCAAATATATAGTCTAATATTCTAGATGTACTGAATCATAATTGTGATCGATACATACCGTATATACTCGAGTATAAGCCGACCCGAGTATAAGCCGAGCCCCTAATTTTACCCCCAAAAAATGGGAAAAATTATTGACTCGAGTATAAGACTAGGGTGGGAAATGCAGCTATAATGCAGAGTGTATGTGTATATAATGCACACACTCTACATTATATACACACATCTGCAAGAGGGTGACTCCCTGTATTTAATGCAGAGTGTGTGCATTATATACACACACACTCTGCATTAAATACAGGGAGCCATCCACAGATCTCCCCCCTAAACAGTGCCATCCACAGATCCCCCCTAAACAGTGCCATCCACAGATCCCCCCTAAACAGTGCCATCCACAGATCCCCCCTCCCCTAAACAGTGCCATGATGGCACTGTTTAGGGGAGGGGGTATCTGTGGATGGCACTGTAGGGGGATCTGTGGATGGCACTGCCATCCACAGATCCCCTACAGTGCCATCCACAGATCCCCCTACAGTGACATCCACAGATCCCCCTACAGTGCCATCCACAGATCCCCCTACAGTGCCATCCACAGATCTCCCTACAGTGCCATCCACAGATCCCCCTACAGTGCCATCCACAGATCCCCCTACAGTGCCATCCACAGATCCCCCTACAGTGCCATCCACAGATCTCCCTACAGTGCCATCCACAGATCCCCCTACAGTGCCATCCACAGATCCCCCTACAGTGCCATCCACAGATCCCCCTACAGTGCCATGCACAGATCTCCCTACAGTGCCATCCACAGATCCCCCTACAGTGCCATCCACAGATCCCCCTACAGTGCCATCCACAGATCCCCCTCCCCGACGCTCACAGCAGTATTCTTACTTTGTCTTTGCTCCGGTAATACAGGCAGTGCGGGGAGCGGCGCTCACTCACTGACGTCACGCGCCTTCTCCCACTAGGCGGCGCAGGCGCTTGACGTCAGTGATTGAGCGCCGCCCCCCGCACTGCCTGTATTACCGGAGCTAGACTAGACTCGAGTATAAGACGAGGAGGCTTTTTGAGCACAAAAATATGTGCCAAAAAACTCGTCTTATACTAGAGTATATACGGTAAATATATGAATGTACTGAATCATAATTGTGATCGATACATAAATATATGAATGTACATTTAGTCCATTGTACTGTAGTTAGTCCTGTAACTGTGCTTAGCATGAGCACAGCTACAGCTCCTAACAAAAAGAAAGAGTGCTTCAAACCATTGGACTCACAACTGCTGTGACTAATCCCAACCCCCACAATTATCATCTATTGTTCTCAAAGAAAAAAACAAACTTAGTGCATATAGTACTTTCTTTAGCTAGGGGAGGGGGGGAGGGTAACACACCAAATGTGTAACACCAAACCAGAAATAGAGGGGGGAAGGGGAAACTCTGTTTTATTCTTTTTATTTTATTTATCCATGGAGTGTATATAGTATGTATACTAACCTAACCCCGCACCCTCAGAAATGATGAAGTGCCTGCCCTTCAAGTACAAGTGACACTGGAGCACTGCACTTTTATTAATGATGTATGCTGGCACTTGTAGTTCCACCACAATAGACCACTCCCTCATAGTGATAACAGACAACCTGTAGCTTTGGATATGCTAAATATATATTGATGTATACAGAGAAAAACAAATAATAAATAAAAATAAAAACAAGTCACATGCCCACCCCTGCCCACTCACATTAAAAATTAGGTTTCATTCACAGAATGATACATAGTTTTTAATCTGATTGGGCAAGGTAGGGCATGTGACTTCTGGAACCAATGAAATCAAACCTCCAGGTATAAAAGGATCAGCCACAAAAGAAAATGGCACTTCTTTTTGGATAGGAAGAAGGGATGCCGCTCTTTTTAAAAAAAACAATTGGCCTTTGTATTGTCTCCTTATTATCACTTTCTCAGGACTTCTTGGAGACACTGTGAGCGGTCCTTAATACTGTAAATGATATATTGTATTGGTTGGCTTGTTAGAATTAACTAAGATAGAGAATATAGCAGTATATTTTCTATCTTCGTTAATAAGAAGATATAATGTATATTATTTGTTTTTCTCTCTATACATAAAGGGAGAGCTCAGTGACATAATCTGTACCCAGTATGAATGACTATTTATTTAAATACTGTAGTAAGGTAGAAGTTAAAAAAAAAAAATACAGTAATAAGGAGTACTAGAACTCCCCCTCATGTCCTTGCCACTAGAGCATGACCCTTTTTAGTACAATAAGTTCAACCTGTATCACTGTTCATCCTGAACCTCCTGGTTCATGAATAGAATGGCAGGTCTCTTGAGCTCTGCTAATCCTGATCTGCCTGTTTCATTAACCAGTATGATAACCACTGCAGGATGTTCTCTCAGTGAAGACTGGGATTTATTTGCATAATAAATCTGTATAATATATCTGTATACACCGCTCTATTATATACAGTACTGTGTCTGTATCCACCATTCTATTGTAGATCTGTATACACCGCTCAATTAGTGTACAGTATGTATTTAGATCTGTGACTGTACAAGTGGATTGGATTTTGATAACACCAGGTGTGATCTCGGGATCACGGACTCACTGAAAGTAAAGTGTCCATCTTTTATTGTAATGTTGGCACTATCACTATGGACAAAACAGATTAAATAAGAAATTAATGTGCCTATCCTTTTGCATACATTTAAATATAGGATCGATGGTCGGCTCTGTATATAAAATATTCATCTATTTATTTTTTTTAATAATTTACTGTGCATAAAATCACTAAAATCCCTTTATCCTTATTTTAAAAAAAAACATAGAAAAATATAACAAAAAAATCGAAAAATACAATTGCACTTTTTTTTACTACCATATAATAGTACTGTAGTGAGCAGATAACCACTACACAAGATCCATGATTGCCAGCAATAAATATTTATACATAAATACAGTAGATACACTGTATATACACTCTGAACCTAAGCCATTCCAATATTTATATGTGGACATTACATTAAGGCTGAGTTCACACGGGCGAGTATTCTGCGTGAGAGCAATGCGGGATGTGAACGCATTGCACCCGCACTGAATCCTGACCCATTCATTTCTATGGGGCTGTGCACACGAGCGGTGATTTTCACGCATCACTTGTGCGTTGCGTCAAAATCACAGCATGCTCTATATTGTCAGTTTTCCACGTAACGCAGGCCCCATAGAAGTGAATTGGGCTGCGTGAAAATCGCTAGCATCCGCAAGCAAGTGCGGATGTGGTGCGATTTTCACGCACGGTTGCTAGGAGACAATCGGGATGGAGACCCGATCATTATTATTTTCCCTTATAACATGGTTATAAGGGAAAATAATAGCATTCTGAATACAGAATGCATAGTACAATAGCGCTGGAGGGGTTAAAAAAAATAATAATAATTTAACTCACCTTAATCCACTTGATCGCGCAGCCCGGCTTCTCTTCTGTCTTCTTCTTTGCTGTGTGCAGGAAAAGGACCTGTGGTGACGTCACTCCGGTCATCACATGATCCATCACCATGGTAAAAGATCATGTGACGGACCATGTGATGACCGGAGTGATGTCACCACAGGTCCTTTTCCTGCACACAGCAAAGATGAAGACAGAAGAGATGCCAGCTGCGCGATCAAGTGGATCAAGGTGAGTTAAATTTTTTTTACATTTTTTTTAACCCCTCCAGCGCTATTGTCCCTAGTAATAGTGCCAACAAACTGTACAATAAAAGATGGATACTTTACTTTCAGTGAGTCCGCGATCCTGAGATGTGTATGTGGTTGTATAGGGTTGTCCCCTCCCCCTTCCACTGCAGCATTGGAGCCCCCAGCATGGCATGTGCACACCTGCTTGTTATAGCGATATTTTATTGATTACAAAAATCGATGTATAAAAATTCATCATTAATTAATAAAAATATTAGAGAGTGGATATATATGTACAAAAATATGTACTAATTAATAACTTTTGTCCCCCTACACTAGACACTTTCTTACCACATGTAGCATTTTCTTTCATGACATGAGCGCACCTTCCTCTGTTAATCATTGCCGCAGCACACATACAACAGGCGCTCAGTGCGATCCTGCTATGTAGTTAGGATTGCACTCTCTGGCAGCATTACCATCTGGAGTCCCCATCGAAATCTCTCCCCACCTGAACCCACCATAGCACCATCTCCCAAGATCCAGAGTCCCAATGTTAACTCCTTCTTAGCTGAATTGACTATTAAATAAAGTAACAGTTTATTAATATTATTATAGACACACAGCGGGACCACGTTCCTCCTGCTGCCACATCGCGCTTGTCACCGGTGCATACCGCCAGCATACAGCTCTTCTATAATTGAAATAAAGACAAGTTAAATATTTTCGTTACCTATACATGCCTATGTACAGGGAGTGCAGAATTATTAGGCAAGTTGTATTTTTGAGGATTAATTTTATTATTGAACAACAACCATGTTCTCAATGAACCCAAAAAACTCATTAATATCAAAGCTGAATATTTTTGGAAGTAGTTTTTAGTTTGTTTTTAGTTTTAGCTATTTTAGGGGGATATCTGTGTGTGCAGGTGACTATTACTGTGCATATTTATTAGGCAACTTAACAAAAAACTAATATATACCCATTTCAATTATTTATTTTTACCAGTGAAACCAATATAACATCTCAACATTCACAAATATACATTTCTGACATTCAAAAACAAAATAAAAACAAATCAGTGACCAATATAGCCACCTTTCTTTGCAAGGACACTCAAAAGCCTGCCATCCATGGATTCTGTCAGTGTTTTGATCTGTTCACCATCAACATTGCGTGCAGCAGCAACCACAGCCTCCCAGACACTGTTCAGAGAGGTGTACTGTTTTCCCTCCTTGTAAATCTCACATTTGATGATGGACCACAGGTTCTCAATGGGGTTCAGATCAGGTGAACAAGGAGGCCATGTCATTAGATTTTCTTCTTTTATACCCTTTCTTGCCAGCCACGCTGTGGAGTACTTGGACGCGTGGGATGGAGCATTGTCCTGCATGAAAATCATGTTTTTCTTGAAGGATGCAGACTTCTTCCTGTACCACTGCTTGAAGAAGGTGTCTTCCAGAAACTGGCAGTAGGACTGGGAGTTGAGCTTGACTCCATCCTCAACCCGAAAAGGCCCCACAAGCTCATCTTTGATGATACCAGCCCAAACCAGTACTCCACCTCCACCTTGCTGGCGTCTGAGTCGGACTGGAGCTCTCTGCCCTTTACCAATCCAGCCACGGGCCCATCCATCTGGCCCATCAAGACTCACTCTCATTTCATCAGTCCATAAAACCTTAGAAAAATCAGTCTTGAGATATTTCTTGGCCCAGTCTTGACGTTTTAGCTTGTGTGTCTTGTTCAGTGGTGGTCGTCTTTCAGCCTTTCTTACCTTGGCCATGTCTCTGAGTATTGCACACCTTGTGCTTTTGGGCACTCCAGTGATGTTGCAGCTCTGAAATATGGCCAAACTGGTGGCAAGTGACATCTTGGCAGCTGCACGCTTGACTTTTCTCAGTTCATGGGCAGTTATTTTGCGCCTTGGTTTTTCCACACGCTTCTTGCGACCCTGTTGACTATTTTGAATGAAACGCTTGATTGTTCGATGATGACGCTTCAGAAGCTTTGCAATTTTAAGAGTGCTGCATCCCTCTGCAAGATATCTCACTATTTTTGACTTTTCTGAGCCTGTCAAGTCCTTCTTTTGACCCATTTTGCCAAAGGAAAGGAAGTTGCTAATAATTATGCACACCTGATATAGGGTGTTGACGTCATTAGACCACACCCCTTCTCATTACAGAAATGCACATCACCTAATATGCTTAATTGGTAGTAGGCTTTCGAGCCTATACAGCTTGGAGTAAGACAACATGCATAAAGAGGATGATGTGGTCAAAATACTCATTTGCCTAATAATTCTGCACGCAGTGTATATATAGTACACCGTCTCTCCGCAGATTTAGTGTAGATATCCCTGCAATTAAGATATAGATCTTCTCTCTATCACATAATTAAACTAAAGCTGGGGAGACTATATTACCGGACTAAGGATCGGAGAGACTCATACTCTGGCTCAGTGGAGAAATTCACAACTATATATGGAACATTAAGATATACAGGGACTCATGATATAAACCGAGACATACAGATATATGGCATATATCAAATAAGTATATATATATATATATATATTTGAAGGGAACTCAAATGTGTAGCAAAAATATATTAGTATCTACACCAACCCACCGTAGATCTTATACTGAATAAGGATTATTGGATACAACTTTTTAAATCTTTCTTTTATTAATGGTCTTTTATTATATAACATTTTTATGTCTGTGTTTATATATTAATAAATGGTACACATTTTTTTATAATCTCATCTATATGCCAGCAGCAGAGTGCAGGAGAAGGGTTAGCCATGTACTTCCATGCGCCATCTGGTGTTCACAAACCTAAATTGCACCCTGAATTTTTTCACTCTATTTACGCACTTCGGGTTTGTTGGATGAAATTGGATATCGCTATGCGCTCACGCGAGTCTGAAGGGAGCGTTAGCGATGCTATATCTGTAGGTCTCACTGGTAGGTAACTTTGCTTCAGGTCCCTTTTAAACCAGAGTACTTTGGTGAGGTTGCCCGTGGCTAAAGAATCCTTCAGGTCTTTGATGCCTGGGTAGTGGCTATTATCCTTTGGTTTTCAATCTTTCCTTTCTTTACTTTTCTCCTGAGAAGACGTGCTAGAACTGCACTCTCTCAAACCTAACAACAGACTGAACCACAGATAAGACCTGAGCTGGGCTGGATATCCCAGAGTAGTGCTATCCCCATCTAGTGGTGGGATGTATAAAGCACACTTGACCAGCCTATGAACAAGGATACAACAGATGATGTAATGGAAAATGACATGCAATTCAGTAATGCAGTTTTAAAGCTATTTTGCAGTTCCCATGTGTCCTGAGTGGGATGCTGCATACCGCCATGGTAAAACATGAGTCGCCCTCGACATATTTTTGACTTGATGTTGTGTCTTCCTGTAATATATAAAAGAAGGGAAAGCATGCATGCATAGGAAATAACACCATAACTCCATTCTTGTACTCCTTGTATCTAAAAGTAAAATGGGTTAGGCAAACATATCTTGGGCAACAATGAAATGTGACAAAAGGTGACAAATGGGGTTGTAATTTTTCCTCTGAAGACTGGTGATGTATTGGAAAAACCAGGATAGTCCATATTGATGTGGAAAAAGGAAAAACAAAAATAACATCTCAGGAGGCTCACAGGGTATGAGTCCGTTCCCTGGGCACAGGAAAATGTCAAAAGAGCATATCACGGAGGCTCAGGTGCATGAAAGTCTATCTCCGGGTGCAGGCTTGAACATTGCAAAACAGGCGTAAGGTAAGTAGTCTCTTAAAAAGTCCTTTAACCCCTTAAGGACACAGCCTTTTTACACCTTAGGACCAGGCCATTTTTTGCAAATCTGACCAGAGTCCCTTTAAGTGCTGATAACTTTAAAACGCTTTGACTTATCCAGGCCGTTCTGAGATTGTTTTTTCGTCACATATTGTACTTCATGACACTGGTAAAATGAAGTCAAAAAAATTATTTTTTTTGCACCAAAAAATACCTAATTTAACAAAAATTTGTAAAAATTTGCAAATTTCAAAGTTTCAGTTTCTCTACTTCTGTAATACATAGTAATACCCCCAAAAATTGTGATGACTTTACATTCCCCATATGTCTACTTCATGTTTGAATTGTTTTGGGAATGATATTTTATTTTTTGGGGATGTTATAAGGCTTAGAAGTTTAGAAGCAAATCTTGAAATTTTTCAGAAATTTACAAAAACTAAATTTTTAGGGACCAGTTCAGGTCTCAAGTCACTTTGCGAGGCTTACATAATAGAAACCACCCAAAAATGACCCCATCTAAGAAACTACACCCCTCAAGGTATTCAAAACTGATTTTGCATACGTTGTTAACCCTTTAGGTGTTGCACAAGAGTTATTGGCAAATGGGGAGGAAATTTGAGAATTTCATTTTTTTGTCTAATTTTTCATTTTAACCCATTTTTTCCACTAACAAAGCAAGGGTTAACAGCCAAACAAGACTGTATCTTTATTGCCCTGACTCTGCCGTTTACAGAAACACCCAATATGTGGCCGTAAACTACTGTACGGCCACACAGCGGGGCGTAGAGTGAAAGGTGTGCCGTTTGGTTTTTGGAAGGCTGATTTTTATGGACTGGTTTTTTTACACCATGTCCCATTTGGAGCCCCCTGATGCACCCCTAGAGGAGAAACTCCCTAAAAGTGATCCCATCTAAGAAACTACACCCCTCAAGGTATTCAAAACTGATTTTACATACGTCGTTAACCCTTTAGGTGTTGCACAAGAGTTATTGGCAAATGGCGATGAAATTTGAGAATTTCATTTTTTTGCCTAATTTTCCATTTTAACCCATTTTTTCCACTAACAAAGCAAGGGTTAACAGCCAAATAAGACTGTATCTTTATTGCCCTGACTCTGCTGTTTACAGAAACACCCCATATGTGGCCGTAAACTACTGTACGGCCACACAGCGGGGCGTAGAGTGAAAGGTGCGCAGTTTGGTTTTTGGAGGGCTGATTTTGCTGGACTGTTTTTTTGACACCATGTCCCATTTGAAGCCCCCCTGATGCACCCCTAGATTATAAACTCCATAAAAGTGACCCCATCTAAGAAACTACACCCCTCAAGGTATTCAAAACTGATTTTACTAACTTTGTTAACCCTTTAAGTGTTGCACAAGATTTAATGGAAAATAGAGATACAATTTCAAAATTTCACTTTTTTGGCAGATTTTCCATTTTAATATTTTTTTTCCAGCTACAAAGCCAAGGGTTAACAGCCAAACAAAACTTATTATTTATGGCCCTAATTCTGTAGTTTACAGAAACACCCCATATGTGGTCGTAAACTGCTGTATGGGCACACGGCAGGGCGCAGAAGGAAAGGAATGCCATACGGTTTTTGGAAGGCAGGTTTTGCTGGACAGTTTTTTTTACACCATGTCCCATTTTAAGCCCCCCTGATGCACCCCTAGAGTAGAAACTCCAAAAAAGTGACCCCATTTTAGAAACTATGGGATAGGTTGGCAGTTTTGTTGGTACTAGTTTAGGGTACATATGATTTTTGGTTGCTCTATATTATACTTTTTTTGCGGCAAAGTAACAAGAAATAGCTTTTTTGGCACCGTTTTTTTTTTTGTTATTTACAACATTCATCTGACAGGTTAGATCATGTGGTAATTTTATAGAGCAGGTTGTCACGGACGCGGCGATACCTAATATGTATACATTTTTTTTTATTTATGTAAGTTTTACACAATGATTTCATTTTTAAAACAAAAAAATGTTTTAGTGTCTCCATAGTCTAAGAGCCATAGTCTTAAGTAGGGTCTCATTTTTTGCGGGATGAGATGACGGTTTGATTGGCATCTATTTTGGGGTGCATATGACTTTTTGATTGCTTGCTATTACACTTTTTGTGACGTAAGATGACAAAAATGGCTTTTTTTACACCGTTTTTATTTTTATTTTTTTACGGTGGTCATCTGAGGGGTTAGATCATGTGATATTTTTATAGAGCCGGTCGATACGGACGCGGCGATACCTAATATGTATACTTTTTTTTATTTATGTAAGTTTTACACAATGATTTCATTTTTGAAACAAAAAAAATCATGTTTTAGTGTTTCCATAGTCTAAGAGCCATAGTTTTTTCAGTTTTTGGGCGATTATCTTGGGTAGGGTATGATTTTTGCGGGATGAGATGACGGTTTGATTGTTACAATTTTGGCGTACATGCGACTTTTTTGATCACTTTTATTACCTTTTTTGGGAAGTAAGGTGGGCAAAATTTCAATTTCATCATAGTTTTTTATTTTTTATTTTTATGGCGTTCACCGTTCGGGTAAAGTAACATGACCGTTTTATAGATCAGGTCGTTACGGACGCGGAGATACCAAACATGTGTAGGAAATTTTATTTTTTTCATTTTTAATCAGTGATAAATGTGTTTTTTGATTTTTACTTTTTTTCACTTTTATTTACTTTTTTTTTTACCCAGACCCACTTGGTTCTTGAAGATCCAGTGGGTCTGATGTCTGTATAATACAGTACAGTACAATATATATTGTACTGTACTGTATTTTACACTTTGTCTGAACAGATCTATGCCTTTTAGCACAGATCTGTTCAGCACCATGGACAGCAGGATGCCTGAGAGGCGTCCTGTTGCCATGGGAACCTTCCCCGTCTGCTCAGTACTGGTCAGAACTGCGCAGACGAGGAAGGGTAAGGAGGGGATCTGTCGGGGGGCTGTCTGGTGGCTCTCTCCCTCCCCATCGGGGGGCTGCAAAGGCACAGCAGCCCCCCGATGGGAGAGGGAGGCAGCTCCCTGCGCTGCTAACCTTTTCCATACAGCGGTCCGTACGGACCGCTGTATGGAAAGGGTTAAACGGCTGACATCGCATCGCAGATGTCAGCCGTTTATACCAGGGTGCCAGCAATGTGCTGGCACCCTGGTATACCCACTAGAAGCCAACGATTATACCAGGGGAGGCGGGCGGGGGATCGCGATCCCGCCTGCCGCACCGCCCGCCTCCCGCACCGCCCCCACCCTCCCCCTGCACCTCCCGCCACCATAAAATCATTCGGGGGTGCAGGGGGGGGTGAATAAAACTTTATTTTAGGCATATAAAGTTTTGCGGGGATCAGAAAATGCAGAAATCGCAGCAAACCGCAGGTCTGAATTGACCTGCGGTTTGCCGCGATCGCCGACATGGGGGGGTCACGGGACCCCCCCGCCCATTTAGCCTAGGTGCCTGCTCAATGGATTTGAGCAGGCACCGGGTTCCGATCACTGCCAGCCGCACGGCAGTGATCGAAAATACACAGGGCGTACATGTACGCCCTGTGTCCTTAAGTACCAGGGCACAAGGGCGTACCTGTACGCCCTATGTCCTTAAGAGGTTAAGGAAATAGAACATAATAAACGTAGGTCAGTCTCTTTCTTAAATTCTGGAAATCCAGACAATGTAAGGATGTACTCATCGATGATGCAGCAGAGTGAAGTTGTCTTCTCGGCTGCTGGGGCAGGAAATCTTTATAACGGACAGGTGGTTGTCCTCTTGTAATCCTGTCGGATCTACGAAGCTGCTGAGACTCTACAGGCCTTGTTTCAAGGGAACTTGGGGTTTCCTGAGCTGTAGTAGTTACTTCTTGGAATAGCTCTTCCGGTTGAAGTGCGGTTGTGTTGGTCTTGGCAGGCACTAAGATATTGAGCCATGGGGTAAAAAAACATTGTAAAGGATCAGAGTCTAATAACGTTTTTCCAAAAGACTATTGATTCTTCTGAATCAGATTATTTTAAAGGCTCTGCTTCTACGGATTGAGTTTCCTCTTGAACAGCTTCTTCTTGAAGAGTTTCTTCTTGAGTATCTTCCTTGAGACACAATTTAAGGCGATTTCGATGCACTACACGTGATTTGTCCTCTTGGGTAATCTCATAAGTATCAGTCTCTGGATTGAGAATAGCGGTAATGGTGTAAGGTTCTCTCTCCCATTTGCTATCTAATTTGCTGGTACGATGGTTGTTTTTTAACCACACACGGTCACCAATTTTCAGAGGTTCTGCTTTGGCAGATTGGTTATAATCTTTCTGTTGTTTTTCATGAGCATGTTCCATGCGTTGTTGAACAATTTCTTGTGCATCAATCAAACGTCGTTGGTGCTCACTCACCCAATCAGTTTTTGGTAGAGGGTTGATTGCATCAGGCACTTCTACGCCCAAAGTATGATCAGCAGGTAATGTACCTTGTTGGCCAAACATAAGATAGTAGGGTGCATACCCAGTAGAACAATGAATAGTGTTATTGTAGGTGTACATTAATTAAGGCAATAGAGTAGGCCAATCATTTATTGTAGCAGGTGGTACCGCTCTTAACATCTCAATTAAAGTTTGGTTAATTTTTTGCAAAGCCCATTCCCTTGGGGATGGCATGCTGTGGTCCTGATTTTCTGACAGTTGTGAAATGTACACAGTTCTTTGAAGAGTTGCGACTCAAAGACAGATCCCTGGTCTGTAAGGATTCTTTCTGGGCATCCATATGGCAACAAGAAATGTTTCCAGAAAGCATCTGCAGTTGTTTTAGCGGTCAAGTCCTTGACGGGCACGGCTACAACAAATTTAGTATAATGATCAATAATGGTCATAGCGTATGTGTAACCTGAGCGACTTGGTTCCAGATTCACATGGTCAATTCGAACTATTTCTAGCGGTGTTCGGCCTACAATGGGATGTAATGGTGCTTTTTGGTCATGTTTTTCATTTCTTCCAACAGCACAGGTGGAACACTCTCGACACCACTTTTCAATGTCTCCTCTCATCCCGATCCAGTAGAATCTTCTACGGATGGTGGCTTCTGTTTTCTGCACGCCAAAGTGTCCTGATTGATCATGGTACATCTCCAGAATTATTCTTGCATCTCGGCGCGGTATTAAGATTTGATACAGACGATCCCAGGTAATTGGATCTAAGGTCCTTCTTAATAGTAGGCCCTTCTGTAGAAAGAGGTGTTTTCTGTATCTCCATAGTTTTGACAATTCTGGACCAGCATTCCTCCTGAGGACTCTTTCTGGTGTTCTCCCGCTGGTGAAGAAATCTTGCAGTTCACCCAACACTCTGCTTTCATTTTGCAGCTTGATCCATCTTTCTTTGTCCACTTGAGATTTTGGATCCACTTGTTGTTGAAGGTTAAGGACCTTTTTCCCTTTGATGGTAATAATGTCTTAGTGGGCAAAATCTTTGGAGAAGGATGGCATCTCTACCTCTTCCCAAACATCTTCTTGTGTAGTAGGGTCTTCTTGGGTTGGCAGACGGGATAATGCATCCGCATTTTCATTTGCTTTTCCTGTTCTGTATTTCACAGTGAAATTGTAGTTAGCAAGGCGTGAGGCCCATCTTTGTTCTAATGCTCCCAACTTGGCGGTGTTAAGATGCGCTAGCGGGTTGTTATCTGTGAAGGACACGAATTGTGTTGCGGCAAGGTAATCTTTAAATTTCTCTGTAACAGCCCACACGAGTGCGAGGAATTCCAATTTAAAGGAACTATAGTTTTGGTCGTTTCATTCAGCACCTCTAAGAGATCTACTAGGGTAGGAAATTACTCTTTCTTTACCTTCTTGTATTTGCGACAAAACAGCTCCCAGGCCTTTCTTACTGGCATATGTGTAAAGATGAAATGGTTGTTGGTAATCCGGATAGCCTAAGATTGGTGGCTCTGTTAACTTCTTCTTCAGGAGCTGGAAGGCAATTTCTCTCTCAGTGTTCCATTCAACGGGTATTGGAGATTCTGATACCTTTTAGGCTGTCCTCTCAGTAGTTCTAATATTGGCTCTGCAATTTGGGCAAAATGAGGAAAAAAGCGTCTGTAGTATCCTGTGAAACTGAGAAAACTTCTCACTTCTTTCACCGTAGTAGGAGTAGGCCAATTTCGGACTGCGGCTATCTTCTCTGGATCCGGTTTATCACCTTCAGAGCTGACAATATGCCCTAAGTATTTGACTTCTGGCTTCAGTAGATAACACTTAGATGGTTTGACTTTGAGTCTATTTTTAATGAGGACTTGAAAAACTTTGGCCAGATGTTTCAAGTGATCTTCATAGGATTTGGAGTAGATGATATCGTCTAAGTACAACAGGACAGTTTAAAAAAATTTGTGGCCCAGACAACGCTCCATTAATCTTTGAAAAGTTCCGGGTGCATTGCAAAGTCTAAAAGGCATGCAGTTGAACTCAAATAGGCCGATAGTGGTGGTAAATGCAGTCTTCTCACGATCTTCAGGTGCCATTGGTACTTGCCAGTATCACTGATTAAATCAGAGTAGAGAAGTAGGCTAAAGATCCTAAAGCTGTCAAGTATTCCTCTATACGTGGTAAAGGGAAAGCATCTTTGTGAGTGATTTGATAAATTTTTCTGTAATCCACACAGAATCTGATGTTACCGTCTTTTTTACGAACAAGGACTAGCGGTGGCAGCCCATGGGCTATGGTTGTCTTTGATGATATTGAAGTCCTTCATCTCCTGGATCATTTGCTTTACAGATTGATTACATAGTTGGTGTTATAGGCGTTACCTTTCCTTGATCGGTGGGTGTGAACTGTAGGGATAGAGTGCTTAATGCTATCTACTACTCCGTAGTCTGTAGAATGCTTACTGAAGGCACGGTGATGCTCCTTTTACAATTTTCAGTACTCCCTCAACTTGATTTTCTGGCATTGAAGCATCTCCCACATGAAGTTCTTACCACCAGGATGTGCTTAAATTTTGATCCTGTGGGTACTGTTTCTTGATAAGTTGCTCCTTGGTATCTGTAGCCACACTGATGACATCTTGAAATGTAACTTGGATCAGCTGTGCAATGGGACAGTATTTTGTTAGTGTTACACTGCTATCACTCAAGTTTAGGAGTCAATAGGCACTTTACCTTCAGAGACGATTACTAGGCTTCTTGCAGTTCTATCTAGAGGATGGTCTTCCAAAACAACAGCTCTACCAGGGCTTGGTAGTCTTGACCCCTGAATTCTGACTACAGCTCAGCACACACGAGGGTTTTGATATTGGGTTTGAGAATCACAGGTTGATTATCTCGGATGCGGGACACAGCAGATTTCACCTTTTTCGTTGGCGAATCTCTGTTGCGCATTTAGGTACACAGATGGTTTGTTGGATCACCTTCTTAGAAGCAGGAGAAGGCAGTAGGCACTGACTGGTGCAAGGCTTCCAGCATCTCAACATAACAGTTCCTGAGGACATTCATTCCTAGGACAATTGGAGGTTGTTGTCATACTTCCTGACTTGTACCACAATAATGCCTTGTCGAGATAGTGTAGTTCCCCCTACTTGGAATAGTAGGTTCCCAATAACCATGTATTAGTACGGGTTTGCCGTTACTGGCTATGAGACTCAGCCAGGATCTGGGGGCTGGGTAAGCTGATTTTTTGGTCCAGTATTTTTCAAATGCTGCTTGTTGGATGTAGTGACTTGGATCCTGTGTCAACTAGGGCAACAAAAGGAACTTCATTTATTTGGAGTGTCACTTCTGGACGGGATCCTACGTATCTTGGCATCCAATAGGGATCTTCTGGACCTATTGATTTTACCTCCAGAGGGGTGTCCCTTGGCCTCGGGGGTCGCCTCTTTAACTTCCAGCAGGTTGCTTCAGTATGGCCTGGCTTGTGACAGTATGTGCAGATAAGCCGTTTGGGGGTACTAGTGTGGTCGGGAGGGCGTCCACCCGAATTCTGGAATAAGTCTCTTTATAGTCAGGAGAGAAGAGCCTTCTGGACACAGGTTTCTCATCCTCCAGCAATAATGTTTTTTCCCACTGTTCCAACTTTTGGTGGACTTTCTCCAGACTTTTAGTCAGAATTGGACTTGCTCAGTAAGGGCAGCAACTGCGTCAGAATTGGAGCTTGGGTTGCCTGACAGACAACAGGTAAAGGTTTTAAAGGGGTGACCAGCTGTGCTACTGGCACTACGGCGGAGCCAACAGGTTCCGTCGGTGGATCCTTTTCCAGTATACTGATAGTTAATTCTTTAAAGTCCTAAGAAAGCAGCACTTGGATGCTGGGTGGCAAACATTCTGAGCTGGCTCTTTAAATTGTCTATATTGACGCCTTCAATAAATTGCTCTTTCAGGGTTTTGTCCTGATTCTCTGGCCTCACGGGGGTTTACTTGGGCAACAGCTCCTAAGGGCTTCCTGCAAAGATAATGCAAAGTCTCCTGAGTGACTCACCCGATTGCTGTTTCTTGCTGAAGAACCCTCATCTTGACCTCTGACATGGTCCTGGTGTTAAAAGGTGGCTGCTCCAGTGTCCTCCTCTCTGAGCTTGGCCAGGATTTCACTTCTCTGAGAGCAGCTCCTTCCAATTGCGCCAGGAGAATCTCCATCTGTTGCTGTGGGGATACAGGGTACAATCTGAACACAGCAAGAATTTTCTCTTTAAAGTCCCTTAAAGTGTGAACTTCTCCAGAATATCGTGGAACCAGGGGGTTCCAAAATAATAAAGCATGGTTAAAGGCATTAAGCGTGGTGCTGCAGCAGTTGGTATTGCGCTGGGACAAAGGCTGCCACAGGGGGTCTGCGGAGGTCAGGCTGCACGTTATCTTCCTGCACAGACATGGTAACAACAGGTGAATTATGGTTAGGTAAATTAACTGTGGCTGTAGACACTTTTTTTTTTCTTGCGCGGTGTTGCTATGGGCAACCGCTATCTTGCGGGTTTATGGCCCTTTAAGAATACTTGGTGCCGGCTGAATGCAGTGTTTGAACAGCGCCTGTTTAAATCTTGGACAGCACTCCTGGCTATCGACGCTCCTTATGATTTGTAGGGGCAAATCGGAGTACTCACAGGTGGTGATGACTACTTGGGGGACGACAAGCAATGCAATCCTCTCCTCTCCGTTAACTCGCATGTAAAATCTCGCGAATTTTTGGGTATGCGCCACGTCACACTCTCCTCCAGTGCACGGCAGTCTCACTTTGCTGTGGCTGCAAACAGAGGAGGCGGCGCTGCGTTTCCATATAGGTTCGGCCCTCCCAGAATTGACACAGCAAAAGGTAGGACAGGCTGGCCGGACAATTTTGCATAAATGGGCGGGCACTAGGTTTTTCCTGCTCTTCAGGGGGTGTCACTAACTTTTCCACAGTGATGGCGCTGTATTTTCAAACAAGAAGGCCTCCGGCGGCCATCTTAAGTGCATAGAAACAGTCCATTCAATGACAGCAAGCCGTTTTAGTAACACAAATATCCGATTTTCTCACTTTTGACACTGCGATTTTTATGCTGAAGACTGTTATAACACTACCATGTAACTTCCAAACAGTTCTGTGGCCCAATACAGTGTGCAATAAGTAAAAGTCTCTCAATGGAGCAAAGGGGCTTATTCTCATGCGACAGTCTTTCAAATAAGGCGCAGGGGTTAATATCCTGTTCGTGACGCCAAAATTTAAGATGTGGCGTGCCAGAACCGCAGGGGCTACACATGAGGTGCACGGTGGGCCGATGAGGGGCCAGTAATAATACAGTTCATCAGTTTACTCACGGTTAGCAGGAAGCCTCCCTGGGACAGCAGCACAGTGATGAGGAAGACAGCACGAAATCCTCCGTGGCACACTCTGTGGTAGGGAAGCACCATCCTAGATGGAGGTTGAGGTGCCCTTGATGGCAGTGGTGATTAGATGCTTGTGGCGGCTGGGTCCCTTGGTGGTATTTGTCGTGACGCCTGTACCGTTTATGGTGGTACAACCAGTTGTAGTAATATTGAAGAATGAAGTAGACAGTGGTAGGATACAACTCACAACTTTCTACTGTAACTGGTTTTAGTAGCGGCATATACATCAAACAGAATACAGTCTTTTCTTCTTTAGAGGAATTCTGTTGATCCACTGTTAATAGGCCTTGGGTAGGTTCTGACTCAGGCTTGTGATTCAGTGTAGGTCTCACTGGTAGGTTGACTTTGCTTTAGGTCCCATTTAAGCCAGAGTAATTTGGTGAGGTTGCCCGTGGCTAAAGAATCCTTCACTTGGATTCCCAAGGTCTTTGATGCCTGGGTAGTGGCTATCATCCTTTGGTTTTCAATCTTTCCTTTCTTACTTTTCTCCTGAGCAGACGTGCTAGATCTGCACTCTCTCAAACCTAACAACAGACTGAACCACAGATAAGACCTGAGCTGGGCAGGATATCCCAGAGTAGTGTGGGATGTATAAAGCACACTTGACCAGCCTATGAACAGGGAACAACAGATGTTGTAATGCAAAATTACATGCAATTCAGTAATGCAGTTTGAAAGCTATTTTGCAGTTCCCACGTGTCCTGAGTAGGACGCTGCATAAGCAATTCTATTATGCATTGATTCTCAAATTGGGGTGAATAAGCTGTCTAATCTTTACTGTTATTATGGTGTTCCCCTTGTTTAACCCCTTAAGGACCGGGTAATTTTTAGCAAATCTAACATGTGTCACTTTGTGTGGTAATAACTTATAAAATGCTTTTACTTATCCAGGCTATTCTGAGATTGTTTTCTTGTCACATATTGTACTTCATGACAGTGGTAAAATTGAGTCAAAAAAAATCATTTTTATTTATAAAAAAAAATCTAATTTACCAAACATTTGGTTTCCAAATTTCAATTTCTGTACTTTTTAGATAGTAATACCTCCATAAATAGTTATTACTTTACATTCCCCATATGTCTACTTCATGTTTGGATCATTTTGAAAATTAAATTTGGGACGTTAGAAGGCTTAGAAGTTTAGAAGCAAATCTTAAAATTTTTAAGAACATTTCCAAACCCCAATTTTTTCAGGACCAGTTCAGTTATGAATAGAGTTGAGCGAACACCTGGATGTTCGGGTACGAGAAGTTCGGCCGAACTTCCCGAAAATGTTCGGGTTCGGCATCCGAACTCGACCCGAACCTGGCCCCCGAACCCCATTGAAGTCAATGGGGACCCGAACTTTTCGGCACTAAAAAGGCTGTAAAATAGCCCAGGAAAGGGCTAGAGGGCTGCAAAAGGCAGCAAAATGTAGGTAAATCCCATGCGAACAAATGTGGATAGGGAAATTAATTAAAAAAATAAAAATAAATATAAATTAACCAATATCAATTGGAGAGAGGTCCCATAGCAGAGAATAAGGCTTCATGTCACCCACCACTGGAACAGGCCACTGTCAGATATTTTTAGGCCCCAGGACCCAGACAGAGGAGAGAGGTCCCATAGCAGAGAAAATCAGGCTTCACGTCACCCACCCCTGGAACAGGCCATTGTCAGATATTGTTAGGCCATGGCACGAGACAGAGGAGAGGTTCATTCAACTTTGGTTGCCCCGCAATATAATGGTAAAATTAAAAAAAGAGGATTGAATGAGGAAGTGCCCTGGAGTACACGAATATATGGTTAAGGGGAGGTAGTTATAAATGTCTAATCTGCACAAGGGATGGACAGGTCCTGTGGGATTCCATGCCTGGTTCATTTTTATGAACGTCAGCTTGTCCACATTGGCTGTAGACAGGCGGCTGCATTTGTCTGTAATGATGCCCTCTGCCGTGCTGAATACATGTTCAGACAAAACGCAGCCGCCGGGCAGGCCAGCACCTCCAAGGCATAAAAAGGCTAGCTCTGGCCACGTGGACAATTTGGAGACCCAGAAGTTGAATGGGGCCGAACCATCAGTCAGTACGTGGAGGGGTGTGCACACGTACTGTTCCACCATGTTAGTGAAATGTTGCCTCCTGCTAAAACGTTCCATATCAGGTGGTGGTGCAGTTAGCTGTGGCGTGTTGACAAAACTTTTCCACATCTCTGCTATGCTAACCCTGCCCTCAGAGGAGCTGGCCGTGACACAGCTGTGTTGGCGACCTCTTGCTCCTCCTCTGCCTTCGCCTTGGGCTTCCACTTGTTCCCCTGTGACATTTGCGAATGCTCTCAGTAGCGCGTCTACCAACGTGCGCTTGTACTCGCGCATCTTCCTATCACGCTCCAGTGCAGGAAGTAAGGTGGGCACATTGTCTTTGTACCGGGGATCCAGCAGGGTGGCAACCCAGTAGTCCGCACACGTTAAAATGTGGGCAACTCTGCTGTCGTTGCGCAGGCACTGCAGCATGTAGTCGCTCATGTGTGCCAGGCTGCCCAGAGGTAAGGACAAGCTGTCCTCTGTGGGAGGCGTATCGTCATCGTCCTGCGTTTCCCCCCAGCCACTCACCAGTGATGGGCCCAAGCTGCGTTGGGTGCCACCCTGCTGTGAACATGCTTCATCCTCCTCCTCCACCTCCTCGTCCTCCTCGTCCTCCTCCAGTAGTGGGCCCTGTCTGGCCACATTTGTACCTGGCCTCTGCTGTTGCAAAAAAACACTTCCAAGAGACTGGCCTGAAAGTGCTAAAAATGACCCCTCTTCCTCCTTCTCCTCCTCCTGGGCCACCTCCTCTTCCATCATCGCCCTTAGGGCTGTTTCACACGAGCGGATGCCGTGCGTGGCATCCGCTCCGTGAAAGAGTGCCAAGACCCGATGCAGACTGCAGAGGCACGGAGCATTAACATGACTGATAATGCTCCGTGCCTCTCTGTGAACTCTTTACTACGTCACTGTGATTTCGTAGTAAAGAGATCACAGAGAGGCATGGAGCATTATCAGTCATGTTAATGCTCCGTGCCTCTGCAGTCTGCATCGGGTCTTGGCACTCTTTCACGGAGCGGATGCCACGCACGGCATCCGCTCGTGTGAAACAGCCCTAAGTTTTTTTCAAGGAGACATAGAAGTGGTATTGTAACGCTGATAATGGCGTCATCGCCACTGGCCATGTTGGTGGAGTACTCGAAACAGCGCAACAGGGCACAAAGGTCTCGCATGGAGGCCCAGTCATTGGTGGTGAAGTGGTGCTGTTCCGCAGTGCGACTGACCCGTGCGTGCTGCAGCTGAAACTCCACTATGGCCTGCTGCTGCTCGCACAGTCTGTCCAGCATGTGCAAGGTGGAGTTCCACCTGGCGGGCACGTCGCATATGAGGCGGTGAGCGGGAAGGCCGAAGTTCTGCTGTAGCAGCGGCAGGATGTGAACGCCGGAAGTGCGCACAGACGGCCCGCACTTTATTCAGCAGCTCTGACATGTCGGGGTAGTTGTGAATGAACTTCTGCACCACCAAATTCAGCACATGTGCCAGGCAAGGGATGTGCGTCAAAACCGGCTAATACCCAGAGCTGCGACGAGATTTCGCCCATTATCGCACACCACCAGGCCAGGCTTGAGGCTCACCGGCAGCAACCACTCGTCGGTCTGTTGTTCAATACCTCACCACAACTCCAGCGCGGTGTGGGGCCTGTCCCCCAAACATATGGAGTTCAGAATGGCCCTGCTGACATTTACCCCGGGCTGTGCTGAAGTTGGTGGTGAAGGTGTGTGGCTGGACTGGAAGAGCAGGTGGAAGAAGAGGAGGAGGTAACGAGTAGGAGGAGGAGGCTTAAAGGAGGCAAAGAATGTCTGCCCTGCGATCCTTGGCGGCGGGAAGGACGTGCGCCAAAGAGCTCTCCGCCTGGGGCCCAGCCGCCACTACATTTACCCAGTGTGCAGTTAGGGGATATAGCGTCTCTGGCCGCGCTTACTGGTCCACGTATCTGTGGTTAGGTGGACCTTGCCACAGATGGCGTTGCACAGTGCACACTTGATTTTATCGGATACTTGGTTGTGCAGGGAAGGCACGGCTCTCTTGGAGAAGTAGTGGCGGCTGGGAACAACATACTGTGGGACAGCAAGCGACATGAGCTGTTTGAAGCTGTCTGTGTCCACCAAGCCTGAATGACAGCATTTCATAGGCCAGTAGTTTAGAAATGCTGGCATTCAGGGCCAGGGATCGAGGGTGGCTAGGTGGGAATTTACGCTTTCTCTCAAATGTTTGTGAGATGGAAGAGCTGAACGCTGCCGTGTGACATGGTTGAGATGCTTGGGTGATGGAGGTGGTGGTGTTGTGGTACATCCTCTGTTTGCTGGGCGGCAGGTGCCAGCGTTCCTCCAGAGGCGGAGGAAGAAGTTGAGGCAGCAGCAGAAGAAGTAGCAGGGGGAGCCTGAGTGAGTACCTTGTTTTTAAGGTGTTTACTCCTCTGCAGTTCATGCTTTGCATGCAGATGCCTGGTCATGCAGGTTGCTGCTAAGGTTCAAGAACGTTAACTGCCTCGCTTCAGGCTCTGATGGCACAGCGTGCAAACCACTCGGGTCTTGGGCCAGGGAACTCCTTGACGCTGCCTTTGGGGTGCTCGGTCCCAGGTGGCGGTGGCCAGTAGCAGGCGAACTCTCTTGGCGGCGGGTGTTCTGCTTTTGCCCACTGCTCCCTCTTTTGCTACGCTGTTGGCTCAGTCTCACCACTGCCTCTTCCTCCAAACTCTGAAAGTCAGTGGCACGACCTTCATTCCATGTGGGGTCTAGGACATTGGGGACATTAGCTCAGCTGGGGGCATTACAAGGGGGTATTTTTTGCACTGTCACATTATAAAGGAGAATTATTTCTACTGGGGGGTATTATGGTGGGCTTTATTACTCCCCCATGGTATGACCCCCTAGTAGCAGCACCAGCCTCTCTGCTCTACCATCCCTCTGCCCATTCTCCAAATCTTTATTATGAAATCTTTCTCATTAGGATAAAACACAACATCAGCTCCGCCGAGCCCCCCAGCCAAAGTGTTGAAGTGGCGTCCGAGATCCCCAAGGGCCAAGCCAAGTAACTGTAAGTTTTCATATGAAATATGTTTATGTTATACACATATAGCATACACTGTGCCCCACAATATACAGTTTCTTCTGTAAAGGTCATCAAGTATCATGGGGGGGCCTTTTTTTTTTTTCACCCCAGGGCCCCATTTCACCTAGAATCAGCCCTGCTCTTTTCATACCGTCGGGACTATAGGCCTCTAGAGCAAGTTCACCCCATGGCAATCCACGAATCCAGAGCCGTGCTCTGCGGAGAACCAGACCACGGTTCCCAGCCTCCTCTCCAGCTTGGGGTCATTTGGTCAGTGGCGTTAAAGCAGGCTGAGGACCCAGTCCTCCACGGCCTTCCAGTAATCCCACGCCGAGGTCTTATAGGCCGTTACACTTTAAGGCACCACCGGGTTAAGGCTGTCACAGGCTTCACCCTTGCTGAGCGACGGAGTGGTAGCGCCAGCTGCCTCCACCGTGCCAGCCGGCGCGGGGAATGCCTGCGGCATCTTCTTGGGGGGTCGCTGTACCTGAGACAGGTAGATTTTGTCAGGCTCAGGTTCACCATCAAGGTATTTCTCACTCCACAACATGTCTCCCCAGTCTGGTTGGTGAGGACTAGAGATGTCGCGAACATAAAATTTTCCCGTTCGCGAACGGTGAACGCGAATTTTCGCAAACCGGGCGAACCAGGCGAAACCGCCATAGACTTCAATAGACAGGGCGAATTTAAAACCCACAGGACTCTTTCTGGCCACAATAGTGATGGAAAAGTTGTTTCAAGGGGACTAACACCTGGACTGTGGCATGCCGGAGGGGGATCCATGACAAAAACTCCCATGGAAATTACGTAGTTGACGCAGAGTGTGGTAAGTTGAATTCGCAATGCGATTAATAAAAACCTGCATTAATCGCATGCGATTACAACTTAGATCTGAGATCCTAATGGTTGCATTGCTAGAATTGACGAATATAATGAATATAGCACTATATTTCTCAATCTTCGTTTATATATCCTAGCAATACAACATTAGGAACCCAACTCTAAGTTGAATTTACAATGCGATTAATATAACCTGTATTAATCGCAATCACGATTACAACTTAGATCTGAGTTCATAATGGTTGTATTGCTAGAATTGAAGATTCCGAATATAACGATTATAGCACTATATTCTCAATCTTCGTTATATTCTAGCAATACAACCATTAGGAACTCAGAATCTAAGTTGAATTAGCAATGCGAGTAATATAACCTGTATTAATCGCATTGCGATTACAACTTAGGTCTGAGTTCATAATGTTGTATTGGTCGCGCCGTCACGTGGTAAAGGGGGACTGGGGTTTGACCTCACTGCAGCCTGGTGAGTGGTGGGGCGCGCCGCGGCAGCTAACCTGCAGGAGTCTCTGGTGCCGGGAGGAGGAGGCTAGGTAGAGCGGCTCTGACTTTATAGACCAAATTATTTTAATAATACCCCAATAACTAATAAGTTAATAACCTAACCCATTCATAAATTACTGTGGATTATATAGAGACGGCCCAAAGCCAGGAGACATAAGCGCGTTGGGTTGAACTATGGGCCGGGGCCACCCGGCCACTTTTCTAATCTTTTGCTCAGGGGGGCCCTCATAAATATAGACCCACATGGTGTGGACTGGTCATTTTTACTAAGGAATATAGTTTAAACGTTTATGTGCAAAAGAGAAAATAAGTCAGCTCCAATCAGATATCTGCACATAGACCAAGACTCTGGGTCTATGCAGATATCTGATTGGAGCTGACTTAGTGACTTCTTTTTTTCTCTCTTTATCTCTTTATTATGGCTTGGGGGGGGGGGCTGGGGTGACACCATTTTCTAACCGCACCGGGTGACACCAGCCATAGCAACGCCACTGTAAACCATAGAACCCAGCTCTAAGTTGAATTCGCAATGCGATTAATATAACCTATATTAATCGCATTGTGATTACAACTTAGATCATGAGTTCCTAATGGTTGTATTGCTAGAATTTGACGAATATAACGGATATAGCACTATATTCTCAATCTTCGTTTTATTCTAGCTATACAACAACCATTATGAACCAGCTCTAAGTTGAATTCGCAATGCAATTAATATAACCCGTATTAATCGCATTGCGATTGCAACTTAGTCAAATTGTGACACTGCAGCTTCAGAATGAATCTAAGATGGATGTTGTCCTTGCTTTTTGATAGGAGGTGGGAGGGTCTGGGAGGGAGGGTATGCTGATTGGCTGGAATGTGTCTGCTGACTGTGAGGTTACAGGGTCAAAGTTTGCTCAATGATGACGTATAGGGGGCGGACCGAAACATCGCATATGTTCGCCGCCGCGGCGAACAGCGAACAAGCTATGTTCGCCGGGAACTATTCGACGGCGAATAGTTCGGCGACATCTCTAGTGAGGACGCAACATTTTATCTTTGCTGGTGCGAGTACATATAGGAAACGAAGGAGGGGCTTCATGGGTGATGCTTCCCTTCTCCCTCATCACGTAACAGTCTTGATCCCTGTAGACAGGGCTAAGTTTTCGTTGTTTTAGCAGAGGGGGCGTTCCTGTACTTTCGCACCTCTAGGCATGAAGAAGATGCTGCGCCATAGACTTTAAAATGGCAAGTTAAACTCTTTAGGCGCTGGCGCAGAGCGTTTTGCACAGGTCGCTCCGCAACAAAGTCATTAAAGTAACTTTCAACTGCAGATTTGTAAATCCAGCAGGTAAATGAACGTTGGTAGGCATGCAATTTTGTCGTTCTTTATGGCACACAGTTTTTAACGTTTCACGAATCTGGTTCGTAACGCCCAATTGATGCAACGGGCCCACGGGTTACAGCATCTGGGGTATCCCTTGCCCCTTAGGAGGTTTCTACGAAATATGTCCCTCCTATAGAGCAAGTAAATGTGACGCCAGCTGCAGTTAAGCAGCGGAAGCACAAGGCTCCCTTTTGCAGATAGTAACGCTGGTACCAGAGGTAGGATGCCAGAGTGGTGCAGGGTGGCCTACAGTCTCTGTAGTTGTTATGTACACATGTCATGGTGTTCCTACCTGGATATCCATGGATCCCAGACGTGATGTGGTCGAAGCAGTGCAATGAGGTAGTTGAGCTTTGATGGTGGATGAGTAGAATAAATGGAATCCAGACTTTGTTGTAACGTTGAACAGTTGCTTTTACTTAGCATAAATTGGTAATCCAAACACTTCCAAACAGTATCTTGGTCATCCGCAGGTATTGGCATTAACTTTGGCAGGCAAATACTTCTCTGCAGCTATCTCAGCTATGCTATGGTTAGTCGGGTAAATAGGAAACTCTTCCTCTTCTTCTGGAATTAAGTTAGCTGTAGTCTGTAGTCTTACTTATAGTCCTAGGAACTTATTGTCCTAGCTTTAGAGTACCTCAAGCTTCGGCTCCGCTTGGATGTGCACAACCTCCATTGATAAGGTTGGCGTAGGTCTAACAAAACCTGTCCAGACAGGACCAGGGACCAGGCCCTTACCCTTGCAGGGGCTAAGCTAGACTTCTTCTCACTAACTTAAAACTCCTCCCTATAGCTACAGAGGGCTGGGAGGAACCAGAAGGTTTCTCTCCAGGAAAGCTAATACTGCTAATGTTGCTGTCGCCATTGCTGGTGGACCAGGTTATTACACTTGAACATATAATTTCAAGAATGAATATGCACATTATAGGAAATACATTAGATGATATTGAATAGCACATGGAAATGGTAGCAAGGCACCAAAAAGAAGTGTTAATGGCATCCGGATCATTACACTTGCACACAGATCGTGCGCCGTGTGCAAAAAACGTATTATAAAAATTCACTACAGTGCTCTGCAAAATGCACACACGCGCAGATGGTGCGTTCATGCAGAGACCTAAACTCACACCAACTGAAATTCATATATATATTATTTATTTATATATATTTATATTACAGTTCAGATCAAAGTTTGAACACACCTTTCTCATTCAAAGAGTTTTCTTTATTTTCATGACTATGAAGGCATCAAAACTATGAATTAACACATGTGGAATTATATACATAACAAACAAGTGTGAAACAACTGAAAATATGTAATATTCTAGGTTCTTCAAAGTAGCCACCTTTTGCTTTGATTACTGCTTTGCACACTGTTGGCATTCTCTTGATGAGCTTCAAGAGGAAGTCCCCTGAAATGGTCTTCCATTCCATACTTTCAAAGTTTTCCCAATTTTTCGGCTGACTGACTGACCTTCATTTCTTAAAGTAATGATGGCCACTTGTTTTTCTTTACTTAGCTGCTTTTTTCTTGCCATAATACAAATTCTAACAGTCTTTTCAGTAGGACTATCAGCTGTGTATCCACCTGACTTCTCCTAAACGCAACTGATGGTCCCAACCCCATTTATAAGGCAAGAAATCCCACTTATTAAACCGGACAGGGCACACCTGTGAAGTGAAGACCATTTCAGGGGACTACCTCTTGAAGCTCATTAAGAGAATGCCAACAGTGTGCAAAGCAGTAATCAAAGTAAAAGGTGGCTACTTTGAAGAACCTAGAATATGACATATTTTCAGTTGTTTCACACTTGTTTGTTATGTATATAATTCCACATGTGTTAATTCATAGTTTTGATGCCTTCAGTGTGAATCTACAATTTTCATAGTCATGAAAAAAAAAAAAAAAAATGTGCAGATGCTACTGAGCACACTACTGATCGGTGCTCTGCAGCACTCACGCACGCACATACACAGATCGTGCATGAAAAAACTGCAGTATAAAAATTCACTAAAGTGAACACGGCTAAAAATTTTACTTATTTCTATGTTGTAAAGGGTAGCTTTTTTTCAGGGGATTATCCTCACAAATACCTTCGCAGACAACAGGTTTTCATGTCCCAACTCGTGCTTTATTGCGACACAAGCACAAACAAACAATACAAGACAAAATGAAAGCCTGCCCGGCTGGGCTCTACCTAAACACAGTATATCCCTGACTCACCTAATACAAATATTAAGAGTAAGACAGCACTACTCAGACTTGTAGCAGTCATTCCATTCCGTGGCGGTGCCTGCAGTGATAGGTTCTGGCCTTGAACCCCTTAATTATCAGGACTGTAGAAAAAAGCTGCGGCACTCCAATTCCTTCAGTATTTTCTTTCTTTTATTCTACTAAATTCACAACGTTTCGACCTTCTGGTCTTTATCAAGATCAGTCTTATACAACATATGTGCACATATATATAGTCTTCAGAGTGCCATTATTGGTTCATACTAGCTCAATGGACAGATCCCTACGCCTGTAAATGGGGTAAGAAGCAGAATTAATTGCTTGAATTGGATAAGGGGATGTTGATTATTGGAAATAGGATGTTTTATGGGGAGGCACAAATGGTAATAGGAGAAGCTAGTATGAACCAATGATGGCACTCTGAAGACTATATATATGTGCACATATGTTGTATAAGACTGAGCTTGATAAAGACCAGAAACGTTGTGAATTTGGTGGAATAGAACAAAGAAAATATTGAAGGATTGGAGTGCGGCAGCTTTTTTTCCACAGTCCTGACTCACCTAATTCACCGTTCACATGCACGTGAACCCATGCGGCTTTCCCAGCCTAATGCCCATCAGCCTCCTGCCTGTTACCACATTGGTGTCTTTTGGAGGATTGTGGTCTAGTCGTCCGCCCGACGCTGACCATGCGATCCTTATCCCTAGATGTTGCGGGACCCCCAAACCTCAGGCTAATCCCAGCCTCGTGGTCTCTCAGCGCTCACAGCTCAGACCACACACAGAACCACTCCAGGCTTCTGTACAACACAAGACACACCCCTCTCACTTTGTGGACAGCTTTATGCACCGTTGATAGTGGCATCTGTTGCTGCCTCAGGCCTGACCACTGATGGGAAAGAGATGGATAATCCTGCCATTCCTCTCTCCTAACAGCCATGAGACCTGTCACTATCTCACAATATATATAGAAATATAGAACTCTATTCTTTTTTAACCCCCAAAAAAATGAAATATTTGCCCAAAAATCAGCACGAATAATCCCCAGGTGCTGATCAGGCAGGTATGCACTGAACAGCACTTGGCGGTCACAGCTCGCACGCATAAAAAGTGGTGCAGAGCTGGAAAATGGTAAAAAACAAAAAAGTGCACGGACCAAATGGTGTCTGTAAAAAAAAGGACGGTGGGGAGGAGGGGAGAAGAGAAGGGACAGGGATGGAGGGTGGTTTAAGCGTCTGGAACAGCTGCAAATGAAAAAAATAATCTGTGCAGCTATTCCAGATGCTCTTCTTCTTTCTTCTTCTTTTCAGCAGGAAAGGGGTTAAAAGCTCAGTGGTGTGCACCACAAGTCCCAGCAAGCCACAAGCAGCACAGAATCTCTCTGCATGCAGTCACCAGCTAGAATGGCTGCATGCAGGGAAGTTCTGCTTCTTCCTGTGCAGCTATAGTGCTGCCATTGGCTGGAGCGTTGTTCCAGCCAATAGCAGGGCAGGCAGGTGTCCCCTGCCTGACCTAGGAGGAGACAGATGCCCCCTTGTAGATCCGTATCGCAGCGGGAGCTGCGATGCGCATGTGTAAGGAATCCGGCCAATAACAGCGATCAGGGATGCAGGGGGGCGGTGCAGCACCATGCTGCCCTTACCTGGAATGGCTGCCTGCCGGTAAGAGCAGGCATGGTGTCGCGATTCCCCTCCGATCCTTCCCCAGAGCCCTGCGGACCTTGCGCCGTACATGTACAGCGCTGGGCGTTAAGTCACGTTCGGTTGCACCGTAGATAAGCAATTCTATTATGCATTGATTCTCAAATTGGTGAAAAAGCTTTCTAGTTCTAATGTTATTGGGGTATCCACCTTGTTTAGTAGATAAGCAATTCTACTACGCCTTGATTCTCAAATTGGGGTGAATAAGCTGTCTAATTTTACTGTTAGTGTCCACTTTGATTCTCAAGTTGAGGTGAATAAGCTTTCTAATGTATATACAGTACATTGGAATTGCACACCAAATTAAAAGTGTTATCCAAAACTATAAACTCCCCCCCCCCATATGGAATATACTTACCCCGTTACCCACGCCGCTCCTGGTCCCCGCACTGCCACTGCTGCTTCTCCCCATGCACTGATGAAAACATCTGGTGTCGGGGGAAAGCAGCCAAGGGCATGCTGGGACGGGGACGAGCCTTCCTATCATCGTGGATGACACTATAGAGGCTCGTCCCCATCCCCTCCTGCCATTGGCTGATCCCCCTCGACCCCAGATGTTTTCATCCATGCACGGGGAGAAGCAGCAGCAGTGCAGGGACCAGGAGCGGCGCAGGGAGTATATTCCGTGTGAGGGGCCCTGCATATGGGGGGGGCAGTTTATAGTTTTGGATAACCCCTTTAAGGCTATCCAACCCCTTTAAGGCTTAAGGCTAAGACTTCAACCCAATCAATATTCAAGAAGTCCAGTGCACATGTGGAATATAATTTTTCTGATTTATTATTTCGTCCAGAATTGACACATATTTTCCATTTTGTGACGACGTTTCGTTAGAAATAATCTTTGTTAAGTCTCATCTGTGTGGAAAGGGATGAAAAATAATGAGGGAAGAGGGAAGATAAAAGGAAATAGAATCAGAGACAATAGTAGAAGACATAGGTGTGGAGAAGAAATAAAATAAAAGCAATGGCTACACAGTTCAACACGATCCATTCTCTTTGAAGAAGAGAATAGATATAGGTATAGTTAAAAGAGAGGACACAAGTAGATGGGGCATGTATATCAAGTGAACATGGGTACTATATGTATGTGGCCATCTTTCTTATTTTACTGTTAGTGGGGTGTCCACTTTATTTAATAAATAAACAATTTCATTAGCCCTTGATTCTCAAATTGAGGTGAATAAGCTGTCCAGTTCTAATGTTATTGGGGTGTCCACATTGTTTAACCCTTTCACTACCAGTTTTTTTTTGTGTTTTTTTTTTTTCGTTTTTGCGTTTTCATTTTTCATCCCCATCTTCATTGAGCCATAACTTTTTTATATTTCTGTTCACATAGCTGTTTGAGGGCTTATTTTTTGTGGGACATATTGTACATTCTATTGCCAACCCTTAATTATGGCATGCAATATAGTGGGAAGCGATAAAAACATTCCAAATGGGGTGGAATTATAAAAATAGCGCAATTCCTCCACCATTTTACGGGTTTTGTTCCCACAGAGTTTTGTTTGCAGCAAAACTGGCCAATGCCTTTCATTCTCTGGGTCAGTGCGATTACAACGATACCCCATATGTATAGGTATTGTAATTCAAATTAGTGTAAATTGAAACTCCAATTTATTCTGACTCCAATAACTTTTTTATACTTATGTCTACTGAGCTCTAATGGGGCTCATTTTTTGTGGGACAATCTTTAGTTTTTATTGGTATCATTTTGGAGTGTGTGTAACTTTTTTTATTACATTTTATTACATTTCTATTACATGGGTAAGAGAAGCAATTAAAAAATGGCAAATCGGCCATTTTTACCGTTTTTTCCGTTACGCCATTCGCCGTAGTTGAATTATTTTTTTTATATTTTAATAGTATTGGTGTTTTTGGTTGCGGTGATATCCATGATGTTTATATTTATTGGTATTTTTTTTTTATTATACGAAAAGGGGGGTGATTTAAACTTTAATATTTTTTATTTTTTTGATATTTTTTTAACATTTTTGATTTTTTTTTTTTATGATTTTGAAGCTCATATATGAACCTATAAATTCAGTTTTTAGTTTTTAATTTTGTACAATCAGGGATTTTTAAAATTACTTTATTACTGTGAATTGCTCATTTCTTATGTTGGCCTGCCATCTGGTGTCCAAAATAAGAATTGCAGCATGAATACTATCAGCCTCGTCAGCAAGGCTAATAGTATTCAGAACAACTACTGACAGCCCCATTGGCTGCAGGGGGCGTTGGTAGGAAGCATGCAAGTGTGAGCTTCTGTTTTTTTTTTTGTGCATTTAGATGCCATGGTCTCACTTGATCACAGCATCTAAAGCCTTTTATTACCGCAATCGGCAGTATTGCTGGTCATAGTAATTAACAGCAGGTCTCTTCTGTTTGAGACCTGCAGGCCATGATGCCTGCTGCACGTGCGAGTGGGCGCCATGTTCGCACATCGCTCCAGCGCTGTACATGTACAACGCTGGTAGTGAAAGTGTTAATAGATAAGCAATACTATTAGACCTTAATTCTCACATTGGGGTGAATAAACTGTCTAATTGTACTGTTATTAGGGTTTCCACCTTGTTTAATAGATAAACAATTCTATTATGTCTTAATTCTCAAATTGGGGTGAATAACCTGTCTTGTTCTACTGTTAGTGGGGTGTCCACATTAACATTGAATAACTTATTTTATATGTATGTAATATATATGTTAGTGTTACAGTACGTTACAGTAGTATGTATATTTGCGGTTTTGCTGCATTACCTCAGCTACACAGAGTGACAAACGCTATTGGAACAAATAATTTCTATTGGTGTGATATACCAGTTGCCCCCCAAAAAAACTGATTGAAGCAGGGGTGTTATATACCAATAATATACTTTCTATATAGTGCATTTATGTAGTGCAGCATTTGTTTGCGGTTTTGCTGCATTACCGCAGCTACACAGAGTGACAAAGGCTTTTGGAACAAATAATTTCTAGTGGTGTGATATACCAGTTGCCCCTCCCCAAAAAAGTGATTATAGCAGGGGTGTTATATACAAATAACATACTTTCTATATAGTGCATTTAGGTAGTGCAGCATTTGTTTGCAGTTTTGCTGAGTTACCGAAGCTACACAGAGTGAAAAACGCTATTGGAACAAATAATTTCTACTGGTGTGATATACCAGTTGCCCCCCAAAAAAGTTGATTGAAGCAGGGGTGTTATATACAAAGAATATGTTTTCTACATAGTGCATTTGGGTAGTGCAGCATTTGTTTGCAGTTTTGCTGCATTACTCCAGCTACACAGAGTGACGAACGCTATTGGAACAAATAATTTCTACTGGTGTGATATACCAGTTGCCCCCACAAAAAAACTTATTGAAGCAGGGGTGTTATATACCAATAATATACTTTCTATATAGTGCATTTGGGTAGTGCAGCATTTGTTTGCGGTTTTGCTGTTTTACTGCAGCTACCCAGATTGACAAACGCTTTTGGAACAAATATTTTTTACTGGTGTGATATACCAGTTGCCACCACAAAAAACTGATTGAAGCAGGGGTGTTATATACCAATAATATACTTTCTATATAGTGCATTTAGGTAGTGCAGCATTTGTTTGTGGTTTTGCTGCTTTACCGCAGCTACACAGAGTGACAAACAATATTGGAACAAATAATTTCTACTGGTGTGATCAGGGCCGGCTCCAGGTTCATGTGGGCCCTTGGGCGATAAATCCCAGTGGGCCCCCATGAGGCATTTTTTTACATTGACATGTCCCCCTGTGGCTCCTACACGGTATAATGACCCCCAGTGGCCCCTATACAGTATAATGACTACTAGTGGCCATTCACACAGTATAATGAACCCCCAATTCCCCCCCCCCCACTGTATAATGACCACCTGTGGCCCTGCATTCAGAATAATAACCCCCAGTGGCCCCCATTTAGAATAATGACCCCCCAGTAGCCCCCACACTGGGGGAATACTGTATGGAGGGGGCTCTGGGGGTATTTATACTGAATGGAGGGTCATTGGTGATCATTACTAAATGGGGGACACTGGGGGTCATTATACTATGTAAAGGGCCCTCACAGTATAATGACCCCACAGTGGCCCTCCATTCAGAATAATGACCCCCAGTCGCCCCCACACTGGGGGTTATACTGTATGGAGGGGGCACGAGGGGTTATTATATTTACTGGGGGCTCTGGTGGTCATTATGATAAATGGAGGGTCAATGGGGATCATTATACTAAATGGGGGGCACTGGGAGTTATTATACTGTGTAATGGACCCTCACAGTGTGATGAATGACCCCCCAGTGGCCCCCTCACATACCTATCATGCAGGGGAGCTGGTGGTCCTGTCATTCACTAACCGCAGCTCCCAGCTCCCCACATGAACCTGGAGCCGGCCCTGAATGACCCCCAGTAGCCCCCACACGGGGGGAATACTGTATGGAGGGGGCTCTGGAGGTCATTATACTGAATGGAGGGTCATTGGTGATCATTATACTAAATGGGGGACACTGGGGGTCATTATACTATGTAAAGGGCCCTCACAGTATAATGACCCCACAGTGACCCTCCATTCAGAATAATGACCCCAGTCGCCCCCACACTGGGGGTCATTATTCTGAATGGAGGGGGCACGAGGGGTTATTATATTTAATGGGGGATCTGGTGGTCATTATGCTAAATGGAGGGTCAATGGGGATCATTATACTAAATGGGGGGCACTGGGAGTCATTATACTGTGTAAGGGACCCTCACAGTGTGATGAATGACCCCCCAGTGGCCCCCTCACATACCTACCATTGCAGGGGAGCTGGTGGTCCTGTCATTCACTAACCGCAGCTCCCTGCGCTCCTTCTCTCCTCCGGCCCGCTGCAGCAGTGAGCCAGGCCTGGAGGAAAGAAGGAGATGTGCAGTGATGGAGCTAGAACTGACTGGGCCCCACAGCGAAATTTAGTACGCCCCCCTCCCCCCCAATGTGTGTTCACATTACGTTTTTCCTATCGGTTTGATGTATACACATGTGCAGCACTCCACGTTTTTGTATCCTGCAGAGTCAAGTAAAAAATGCATACGTTAACGTATATGTTTTTTTACCATGGAACTGTATGGTGAACGGACGCCACTGTACGGCATCAGTCTGAGGCATCTGTCAATGCATACATTTTCAGTATGCATTAAATGGATGGCAAAAATGTGATGTGAACCCAGCCCTAGTGTCAGAATAAGCCCCAGTACACAGCGGAGCAGCGTGGCGGAGAGAGGAGGCCGCCATGTACTGACAGAGCGCTACCTGGTCCTGGTGGTCAGGGATGAGGACTGTGCTTCCCAAGGATCATTTTCTACTGGGAAATACAGGGCACAGTATAGTACACTAGAATCTATATAATATAAAGATATTAGCCCCACCCCCCGAATAATCATACGATTAGGGGGTCATTTATTATATAGAAATACGTCTATATTAGGCGTATTTCTGACACAGATGTGGCGCAAAGGTCCTTAACACCGCAATCTGTATCTTTTCCCGCTCATGCCAGGTCTAAAAAAAGTGGTGTGGGCAGAAAGGGATACAGTTATGGCCATCCAGTTATTGGATACCACCGCCATATAGTGATAACACCGCCATATAGTGATAACACCGCCATATAGTGATAACACCGCCATACAGTGACCGGATAAAAGGGTATAGGAGGGCACAGTACAGGGAATGACTATGGGCACTGCACAGAGTGTGGTAAGAGGGCACAATGCAGGGTATAAAGGGGCACAGTACGGGGTGGGGGGCACAGTCACATGACCCTGTGATGTTAGAAGGTCCTTATGGTGAATGCGGTTCAGATGCCATCATAATGAGAGGCAGAGGAGTGAGACAGGGGCCCGGGGCCCTGGATGGACAGGAGGGGTGGACACAGCAAGTAGGTGGAAGGGGCTCTGAGGGGGATTCATACAAGTAGTGGCAGGAGGTCTGTGCAGGGCAGCAATAGGAGATAGGAGGGTGGGACAGGAGCCCTGGATACATGAGGGAGGAAAGGAGACAGCAGGGGCTCCATAAGGGTGATATAGGACAGGATATGGGGGGGGGGGGCAGGTGTCATGGAGACAATCAGCTTAATAAAACAGTAACACAACTAAATAGAATGAAGCAGCAGTGTCCCCCCCTTTCCTTCTGTCCCACAGAGAAGAGACAGTCACAGTGCAGACTCACAGACTGTCTCCACACTTCTCTGCTCCAGCTCCAGCCCTGCGGTCTCTCTCGGTCTCTCTCCTCAGGCAGCGTGTGTCCTGTGTATAGGGGGCGTGTCCTGAGTCTCTGCAGCTCAGGGGGCCCACCAAAGGGGTACTGCGTATGTGAAATGACAGCAGTGAGAGCTCCCATCTGTATTGATGGAAGTGCTCATAGCAGCTCAGTGGGCCCCCCCAGGAGCATTGGGCCCCGGCACTTGCCCGGGGATGCCGGGTTATGACGCCGGCCCTGGGTGTGATATACCAGTTGCCCCCCCAAAAAACTGATTGAGGCAGGGGTGTGATGTACCCTCTTCCACAAATACTGCTCTTCTATAGGGACTTTTGTCACAGGGTCATTTTGAAAATGACAGGCAGAGGAAGAGGCAGGTCGGGCAGGTGCACCAGGCCGGAGCCTAAGTGGGAAGTTGCAGAAGGTGCGTGCGATTACGTCAAAGGAAACACCAGACTTGGTTGAGTGGCTCACTAAGGCTTTTGCTTATGCACCCTCCTCATCCTCTCTATCTGCACCCTCTTCACTTTCTGCTGTGTGCACCTCCAAAGACACCACCATCACCATATTCCCTCCGCTCGAGTCAGAGGAATTATTTTCCCATCAACTCCAAGACGCTACCGATGCGTAGCCATTCTTGGCATCGGATCAGAAAGAGAAGGTATCAACGGTTGCCCCCCAGCAGTCTGACAACAGTACCCAGATCAGCCCAAGGAGGGTGGTCCCCGCTATTGCTGCCTACTCCGAGATCTCTAATGTGAGTGGTGGTGAAGGTGACTATGATGACGCGTCGATGGACATCACGTGTGTGCTCACAAGAGAGGAAGAGGAGGGGAGTTCAGAGGGAGAGACTTAGCAGCAGATAGAGAGGAGAAGGAGGAGAAGCAGGCAGAATTTACAGTGCACAGGAGGCAAAATGCAGACTGCTAATGTATCTGGAACGAGCCATCCACCATGCACGGTCACATCTGGCGCTTCCAGGACGCAGTGTGGGCTTTTTTTAACGTGTCCGCTGCTGATAATAGTGTTGCCATCTGCAGCCTGTGCTGTATATGCATAAGTCGCAGTAAGCCCAACACTCACCTAGAGACGACCGCCTTAAGAAAGCACCTTGTCGCCTATCACCGAGCCCAGTGGGAGCAACACTGTCAGAACCCACAAAGCCACACTCCCGGAGCTCCACGTCCTGCCTCTTCTCCTTCTCCTTCTCCTCTCTCCTCCCATTTGTCCTCCACTCACCTTCCACCGTGCCGTCATCTCGGTCATCTGGCAAAAGGCAGGCTTCCGTAGCCCAAATGTTCGAGCGTAAAAAGATGAAGACTCCGGATAACCCGCTTGCCCAATGGTTGACCGCTGGCTTGTCCGAACTGCTAGCCGGCCAACTACTGCCATATAAACTTTTGGACTCGGAGGCCTTTAGAAAATTTGTGGCCATTGGCACACCACAATGGAAGTTCACCAGAAGGAAATATTTCTCCCAGAAGGGCATCCTGGAGCTATATGGCCACGTTCAGCGAGAAGTGAATGTATCTCTGGCACACAGTGTCGGTGCCAAGATACATATGACCACAGACACGTGGTCTAGCAAACACAGACAGGAAAGGTACATAACTTTTACTGCCCACTGGGTGAACCTTCTGACAGCGTCAAGCATGCAACCCATTGCACCCGTGTGGATTTGGTGTTACCACCACGAATTGCATGCAGGCCTGCCTCTTCTTCTCCTCCTCCTACTCCATCCTCCGTCTCCTCCTCAACTGACTCCTCCCTTTCCACTGCTACCGCCTCTTCCGCTGCACCCCCAAGCTCCCCAGACCCTATCTGATGTGCCAGGTGAGACATTGCCATGCTGTGCAGCGGCTGTTGTGCCTGGAAGCCAAGAGCCACACCGGTCCTGCACTCCTTTCAGCTTTGCGGTCACAGGCAGATCAGTGGCTAACCCCGCTCAATTTGACAGTTGGTAAAGGTGTGAGCGAAAATGGTGCCAATCTGCTGAGCGTGCTGAAACAGGGCAAAATGACACAAGGCATGGCACTCGTCCTGAACTTAGTCGTGCAGCGATTCCTTGCCAAATACCCCATGGTCCAGGACGTCTTGCGGCAGGCCAGGAAATTCTCTGGCCATTTTATAAGATCTTACACGGCCACGGCTCGCCTGGCTGACGTTCAGAGGTGACACCACCTGCTCGTCAGATGTCTGATTTGTGACTGCCCAACACGATGGAACTCGGTATAACACCTTGTATATGCTTGATAAGCTGCTCCAGCAGAAATGTGCCGTTAACGACTACCTGTACGAACTCTGTGGCACGACAGGTTCTGGGAGCTTGGTTTTTTTTCACCACGCCAGTGGCTGCTCATGCGCGACGCATGAAGATTTCTGCGGCCATTTGATGAGATCACCAAACTGGTCAGTCACAGCCAGGGCGCCATCAGTGACATCGTACCTTAAGCCTTCTTTCTAGAGAGTGTATTGCGTTGTGTCATTGATCAAGCCGTCGAGGAGCAGGAGCAGGAAGATGAGGAAGTCGCAATGATGGATGAATTCCTAGGGGGGGCTACTCCATCTGAGACAAGTCAACAGGAGTCTGAAGAGGAGTCAGAGGAGGATGGTGCCGGGGCGGAGGAGGAGCAAGAAGAGCATGCTTTAAACTTTTCTGGGATCCCTGGGGTTGTCCGTGGCTGGAGGTAGGAGACCGAGGATGACATTATCCTGGACGATGAGCAGGAGCCAGGCCACTCCACCGGTTCCAGTTTAGTGCAAATGAGGGCCTTCATGCTTTAGTGTTCAAAGAGGGACCCCCTTATAAAAAGCATAAAGGGCAAGGACCAGTACTGGGTGGCAACGTACTTAGACCCCTGGTACAAAAACAAAATAGCGGACATGTTACCAGCATCACAGAGGGCTGTCAGAATGCAGCACTTCCAGGCCTTGCTTCAAGAAATGCTGCACTCTGCTTTTGCGGGCGCTGGCAGAGGAATTTCCACTCACAGAGAAACAGTTGCGGGTACTAATTCAACAGTGTATGCAAGAAGAGGGAGGTTTGAAGATGTGTTGGTTAGTGATGAGAGCACCAAAGTATTCGGGTGTTCAACCCAAACACTTTGCTATATTCGTGTGCTCAGCCGAGCATCCGAGTATAATGGAAGTCCATAGGAGACAAACAGGCACCCCCTGCTCTGAAGAGAAGCGGGTGTCTGGTTCATAATAAAAGGTTAGAAATTGATAGAAACCCCATCAAAATTGTTTGGAAACAGCATTACAGAGGTAGCTGGATGCATCTTAGACTCCTATTACGTACGACATACAATAGACAACCACACAAAGGCTATACGCCAAAAGCCAGATATGTGCCCAATCTATCCATGAGACAGATAACAGCCAGCATACTTTACAATGCCAGCCTTGTTCACTATGGGATATTCCAAACCAGCTCTCATCTGGCTAAGAACCAGTAAACCTCAAAGTTAGGCATCATGCACACGACCGTGCTGTTTTTTGAGGTCCACAAACCGCGGATCCGCAACAAACGGAAGCTGCCCGTGTGCCTTCCGAAATTTGCGGAACGGAATGGGTGGCCCATTGTAGACATGCCTATTCTTGTCCGCATCACGGACAAGAATAGGGCATGCTATATTTTTTTTTGCGGGGGCACGGAACGGAGCAAAGGATGCGGAGAGCACACAGCTCGGATGCGGACCAAAACGGCCATGTGCATGAGGCCTTATTTTGCATTTGTTGGATTGCTTGGGTGGATCTGCACACTTAGATCAATATGATAAGGGCGACAAAAAGTTTTCCAATTGTCCTAACATAATATTCAATAACCTTTCTATACAGTTTTTTCAAGTAAAAACTCATTTGCATAAACATGGGCTTATGGGAAAGACATGCAAATGAGCAGAATCTGCCTTGTTTTTCAGCTGTCATAAGACTATGAAAACCAATAGATGGCGGTATGGCGTTATGAACAGCGCCCTCTATTGGATTTACAGTCTTATGACAAGTCTAATATTCTTGTCAGAAGACTATGAAACCAATAGAGGGCGCTGTTCATAACTCAATAGCGCCCTCTATTGGTTTCATAGTCTTCTGACAAGAATATTAGACTGATTCTTATGACAAGCTTATTAGTGTAACCTTTTGCATGGAAAATTCGCGATTAGAATATTCGCGATCTACACTAGGATGATATCTGACACTGGGAAAGCTGGGTAATAAATCAGTGATAACATCTGACACTGGGAAAGCAGGGTAATAACTCGCGATCTACACTGAGTTATTACCCAGCTGTTCCAGTGTCAGATATTATCACTAACTTACTACATAATTATTACATAATATTCGCTATATTGCTATATATTCTTTTTTTAGAATATTACGAATATTCTAAAAAAGGAATATATAGAAAAATAGCGAATATTATGTCGCATGCTCGCTCATCACTAGTGTTGGTCACTTCGGATATGAGATCATTCTTGCAGCTAACCCATTGACAGCCGCCCTCCGGATCCAGCCTCAGGGAACGCCTAGACCGACAGGTATCCGACTACATCGAGTTAACGGCCGATGTGGATGCTCTGAGAAGCGAGGAACCCCTGGACTACTGGGTGTGCAGGCTTGACCTGTGGCCAGAGCTGGCACAATTTGCCATGGAACTCTTGGCTTTCCCCTCTTCCAATTTCCTGTCTGAAAGACGTTCAGCGCAGCAGGGGGGATCGTGACCGATAAGCGCACTCGCCTAGCTCACGACAGTGTGGATTACCTCACATTTCTAAAAATGAATGAGGCATGGATCTCGGAGGAATTCAACACATGTCGTGAGTCGACCACGTTTAATTGAATTTCCTCATGACAGCCCACAAATATCCGCCACCACCCAGAACAAATAATGGTCCCTGTCTTAGGTAAATATAGCGGCATAAAAGGCCTTTTCTGTCCGTTGAATGCCTAATGTTTTGGGCCTCGGAAAAATTCAACACCTGTGACGACCACGTGTTTCAACTATTATCATTAGGGTTTTTTCAAGAGGGGGGATTTCGTTAGCCATGTTTTTAATCCAATTTTATATTTTTAGTTCTTTTAAACATATGTATTTGACCTGTATTTGTACTGGCCTTCAGTAAAATTTATATCCATTGACTGTCTAATAGACCTCCAGCCACATAATCACTTGATCTTTTCTGTACGGTGTATGCATAATTTTTGGGGCCTGTACTACATTGGCCTGCGGTAAAATTGATATCCAATGATCGTGTAATCTACCTCCAGCCACATACTTACTTGTTCTTTTCTGTACGCTAAATGCATAATTTTTGGTGCCTGTAGTCCACTGGCCTGTAGAGTTGAGCGAACCCAAACTGTAAAGTTCGGGTTTGTACCAAACTTTAAGATTTTTGGCACCCGAACATTTCCGTAAAAGTTCGGGTTTGATGTTCGGCGATCTCTTTGCGCTTTTTGAAAGGCTGCAGGGCATCCAATCAACAGGCGTTTAACTACTTTGCTCTAAGAGGCCATCACAGCCAGAATGGCGTGGTATTAAACAAGCAGGAAGTGCTCAAACCCACATGCAGTTGTGCATATATATAGGGGAGCAAATCCTGCACTTGTGGCCCGTTGCTAATGACTATCCCCAGCAAAAATGCATACAGCGGAGGATGCCCGCAGCGAACCAAAAGTACCACAATAGACATCCTACACAAGATAGCAATTATGTGGATGTGATAATCAATATAGCAATATAACAAAATAATAGCAAAGACAGGTGCACTCTGCGGTCTTACTAAACCCTCAAACTGATTTTAAAATTGAGAGATTAGCCAACATATCCTACGGTGTAGGACATGTCTGAGCCCGAGCACCGCGCCAAGGTTTCTCAAGTAGCTCGGGAACCTAACACTCACCTACCTGAGCCGTATGGGCAATACCAGGAGCCAGTGGGCAAATTACAAGAGCATGAGGCCGACTCACAAACAACTCACCAGTTACCTCCAGCATGTAACCATGCTTGCAATGGGAGGGGGGAGGAGTCTGCGAGTCCCACTCAAGACTGGCTGATATGGCCCAGGCCTCACAGGTGCACCTAAATGTAGCCTGTAGATGGAAAGCAGGCACATTTAAATTGGAGTTTATACACCTCCAGGCATCTCTATATATACAAACTGAAAAGAATGGCGTGGTATTAAACAAGCAGGAAGTGCTCAAACCCAAATGCAGTTGTGCATATATATAGGGGAGCAAATCCTGCACTTGTGGCCCGTTGCTAATGACGATCCCCAGCAAAAATGCATACAGTGGTTCGCTGCGGGCATCCTCCACTGTATGCATTTTTGCTGGGGATCGTCATTAGCAACGGGCCACAAGTGCAGGATTTGCTCCCCTATATACAGTACAGACCAAAAGTTTGGACACACCTTCTCAGTCAAAGAGTTTTCTTTATTTTCATGACTATGAAAATTGTAGATTCACACTGAAGCCATCAAAACTATGAATTAACACATGTGGAATTATATACATAACAAACAAGTGTGAAACAACTGAAAATATGTCATATTCTAGGTTCTTCAAAGTAGCCACCTTTTGCTTTGATTACTGCTTTGCACACTCTTGGCATTCTCTTGATGAGCTTTAAGAGGTAGTCCCCTGAAATGTTTTTCACTTCACAGGTGTGCCCTGTCAGGTTTAATAAGTGGGATTTCTTGCCTTATAAATTGGGTTGGGACCATCAGTTGCGTTGAGGAGAAGTCAGGTGGATACACAGCTGATAGTCCTACTGAATAGACTGTTAGAATTTGTATTATAGCAAGAAAAAAGCGGCTAAGTAAAGAAAAACGAGTGGCCATCATTACTTTAAGAAATGAAGGTCAGTCAGTCAGCCGAAAAATTGGGAAAACTTTGAAAGTAAGGGCTATTTGACCATGAAGGAGAGTTATGGGGTGCTGCGCCAGATGACCTGGCCTCCACAGTCACCGGACCTGAACCCAATCGAGATGGTTTGGGGTGAGCTGGACTGCAGAGTGAAGGCAAAAGGGCCAACAAGTGCTAAGCATCTCTGGGAACTCCTTCAAGACTGTTGGAAGACCATTTCAGGGGACTACCTCTTGAAGCTCATCAAGAGAATGCCAAGTGTGAGTGTGCAAAGCATTAATCAAAGCAAAAGGTGGCTACTTTGAAGAACCTAGAATATGACATATTTTCTGTTGTTTCACACTTGTTTGTTATGTATATAATTCCACATGTGTTAATTCATAGTTTTGATGCCTTCATAGTCATGAAAATAAAGAAAACTCTTTGAATGAGAAGGTGTGTCCAAACTTTGGTCTGTACTGTATATGCACAACTGCATGTGGGTTTGAGCACTTCCTGCTTGTTTAATACCACGCCATTCTTTTCAGTTTGTATATATACAGGGAGTGCAGAATTATTAGGCAAGTTGTATTTTTGAGGATTAATTTTATTATTGAACAACAACCATGTTCTCAATGAACCCAAAAAACTCATTAATATCAAAGCTGAATATTTTTAGAAGTAGTTTTTAGTTTGTTTTTAGTTTTAGCTATTTTAGGGGGATATCTGTGTGTGCAGGTGACTATTACTGTGCATAATTATTAGGCAACTTAGCAAAAAACAAATATATACCCATTTCAATTAATTTATTTTTACCAGTGAAACCAATATAACATCTCAACATTCACAAATATACATTTCTGACATTCAAAAACAAAACAAAAACAAATCAGTGACCAATATAGCCACCTTTCTTTGCAAGGACACTCAAAAGCCTGCCATCCATGGATTCTGTCAGTGTTTTGATCTGTTCACCATCAACATTGCGTGCAGCAGCAACCACAGCCTCCCAGACACTGTTCAGAGAGGTGTACTGTTTTCCCTCCTTGTAAATCTCACATTTGATGATGGACCACAGGTTCTCAATGCGGTTCAGATCAGGTGAACAAGGAGGCCATGTCATTAGATTTTCTTCTTTTATACCCTTTCTTGCCAGCCACGCTGTGGAGTACTTGGACGCGTGTGATGGAGCATTGTCCTGCATGAAAATCATGTTTTTCTTGAAGGATGCAGACTTCTTCCTGTACCACTGCTTGAAGAAGGTGTCTTCCAGAAACTGGCAGTAGGACTGGGAGTTGAGCTTGACTCCATCCTCAACTCGAAAAGGCCCCACAAGCTCATCTTTGATGATACCAGCCCAAACCAGTACTCCACCTCTACCTTGCTGGCGTCTGAGTCGGACTGGAGCTCTCTGCCCTTTACCAATCCAGCCACGGGCCCATCCATCTGGCCCATCAAGACTCACTCTCATTTCATCAGTCCATAAAACCTTAGAAAAATCAGTCTTGAGATATTTCTTGGCCCAGTCTTGACATTTTAGCTTGTGTGTCTTGTTCAGTGGTGGTCATCTTTCAGCCTTTCTTACCTTGGCCATGTCTCTGAGTATTGCACACCTTGTGCTTTTGGGCACTCCAGTGATGTTGCAGCTCTGAAACATGGCCAAACTGGTGGCAAGTGGCATCTTGGCAGCTGCACGCTTGACTTTTCTCAGTTCATGGGCAGTTATTTTGCGCCTTGGTTTTTCCACACGCTTCTTGCGACCCTGTTGACTATTTTGAATGAAACGCTTAATTGTTCGATGATCACGCTTCAGAAGCTTTGCAATTTTAAGAGTGCTGCATCCCTCAGCAAGATATCTCACTATTTTTGACTTTTCTGAGCCTGTCAAGTCCTTCTTTTGACCCATTTTGCCAAAGGAAAGGAAGTTGCCTAATAATTATGCACACCTGATATAGGGTGTTGATGTCATTAGACCACACCCCTTCTCATTACAGAGATGCACATCACATAATATGCTTAATTGGTAGTAGGCTTTCGAGCCTATACAGCTTGGAGTAAGACAACATGCATAAAGAGGATGATGTGGTCAAAATACTCATTTGCCTAATAATTCTGCACTCCCTGTAGAGATGCCTGGAGGTGTATAAACTCCAATTTAAATGTGCCTGCTTTCCATCTACAGGCTACATTTAGGTGCACCTGTGAGGCCTGGGCCATATCAGCTAGTCTTGAGTGGGACTCGCAGACTCCTCCCTCCTCCCATTGCAAGCATGGTTACATGCTGGAGGTAACTGGTGAGTTGTTTGTGAGTCGTCTCATGCTCCTGTAATTTGCCCACTGGCTCCTGGTATTGCCCATACGGCTCAGGTAGGTGAGTGTTAGGTTCCTGAGCTACTTGAGAAACCTTGGCGCGGTGCTCGGGCTCAGACATGTCCTACACCGTAGGATATGTTGGCTAATCTCTCAATTTTAAAATCAGTTTGAGGGTTTAGTAAGACCGCAGAGTGCACCTGTCTTTGGTATTATTTTGTTACATGGCTGTGATTGGCCAAGTGCAGCATGTGACCCAGCCTCTATATAAGCTGGAGTCACATAGCGCCGCACGTCACTCTGCTCTTGTCAGTGTAGGGAAAGCTGCTGCTGCTGTGAGGGACAGATTATCGCAGAATTCTGATGTTGTACAATCTGCAAATGACAGCGATAATTGGGGGTGCTATGCTACAATATTGTACCCAGCCCTGAGCCCAGTGATACTCCAAAATAATTTTTAATCCATCTGTTAGTCAGGTCAGCGTTGGCGGCCATTTTGTTAAATGCAGTCACCGTGAAACTGCATGTTAACTGCCTGTGTGCCAGGGACATTAGTCTACTTCTGTTCTGGTAACTCAGTGGAGGTGAAACTCAATTTTTTGGCAGGTCAAGTACCCCTACAGCCAGCTGTGCATACCTGGCATTGAAAATTATTCAATTACATTAGTCTGTCAGACTGTCACACATTTTTGTGACCTAAAGCAAGTTTATTTATCTGTCTGCCACAGGCACTGTATATCTGACAGTCCAATAAAACCGTTAAATAGTGCCGTTACCTTGCTGCTGTAAAAATGCACAATTTTTGTGCTAGATAGCACTTTTGCATAAAGCGCAGTATTACCTATTTTATAATTAAGCAGTGAAATACTGCATTTCTAGAGTTGTTTGCCCAAAAAACTGTTCTAGTGCCACAGTGCACATTTGCGTACAGCACAGTATTCCCTATTTCATAATTAAGCAGTGAAATACTGCATTTCTATAGTTGGTTGCCAAAAAAACAGTTCTAGTGCCACAGCGCACTTTTGCGTACACCTCAGTATTAATATCTATTTTATAATTAAGCAGTGAAATACTGAATTTCTATAGTTGCTTGCCAAAAAAAGTGTTTTAGTGCCCCAGTGCACATTTGCGTACAGCGCAGTATTCCCTATTTCATAATTAAGTTGTGAAATGCTGCATTTCTAGAGTTGGTTGCCAATAAATGTGTTCTAGTGCCACAGTGCACTTTTTCGTACACCTCAGTATTAATGCCTATTTTATAATTAAGCAGTGAAATACTGCATTTCTATAGTTGGTTGCCAAAAAAAGTGTTTTAGTGCCACAGTGCACTTTTGCGTACAACTCAGTAATAATACCTATTTTATAATTAAGCAGTGAAATACTGCATTTCTATAGTTGGTTGCCAATAAAAGTGTTCTAGTGCCACAGTGCACATTTGCGTACAGCGCAGTATTACCTATTTCATAATTAAGCAGTGAAACATTGCATTTCTATAGTTGGTTGCCAAAAAAAGTGTTTTAGTGCCCCAGAGCACTTTTGCGTACAACGCAGTATTACCTATTTGATAATTAAGCAGTGAAAAACTGCATTTCTACAGCTGTTTGCAATAAACACTGGTTTTGGCCTATATAGCTGATCTGAGGCCTACCCTGTATTTCTTTCATGTGAAGTAACCAGTGGAACTCCGCATTTACACAGTTGGTTGCCAAAAAACACTGTACTATTGCCCCACAGCACTTTTGCGTACAGCGCAGTATTACCTATTTTATAATTAAGCAATGAAAAACTGCATTTCTACAGTTGTTTGCAATAAACACTGGTTTCGGCCTACATAGCAGATCTGAGGCCTACCCTGTATTTCTTTCATGTGAAGTAACCAGTGGATCTCCGCATTTACACAGTTGGTTACCAAAAAACACTGTACTATTGCCCCAGAGCACTTTTGCGTACAACGCAGCATTAGCTATTTTAGAATTTACCTGTGAAATACTGCATTTCTAGAGTTGTTTGCAATAAACACTGGTTTTGTGGTAGATTGCACATTTACGGTGTACGCTGCGTTTCTGACAGTCAAATTAAACCGTTATCTTCTGCAGTTAAATTGTTGGTTTGAAAATTCAAACTTTTGGTGATAGTGAAGTAATTGTATTCAATTGCTCTGTTACACTGTTGTGTGACCTAAAGAAATTTATTCTGTTTATGACAGGGGCACTGACTTACTGTTAGTGAACTTAATTGTTGACTATTTGCAGTTTAATTGACACCTGGTGGTTGAACGCAAATAATGAGGAGAACATCAAATAAGGGATGTGGACATGGTCAAGGTGGTGTTGGTGGAGCTCCTGTTGAAGGGAGAGGACGTGGCCGCTCTGCGCCAACTACACGTCCAAGTGAAACACCTTCCTCAGATGCGAGTAGGCGCCAGAACCTGCAGCGTTATTTGGTAGGCCCCAATGCCATTACGGATGGTAAGGCCAGAACAAGTACAGTTGCTAGTAGATTGGGTAGCTGACAGTGGATCAAGTTCCTTCACGTTATCTCCCACCCAGTCCTCTGCAGAAAGCTCAGAGTTGGCACCTGCAGCCCATGCCCATCAGTCTTTCACCTCCCCCCCTTGCCAATCAGCCAAGAAGTCTGAGCCCCAAGTCATGCAGCAGTCTCTTATGCTTTTTGATGACTCTGCTGGCAGGGTTTCCCAGGGCCATTCACATAGCCCTGCCCCAGAAGTGGAAGACATTGAATGCACTGATGCCCAACCACCTATGTTTCAGGATGAGGACATAGGAATGCCACCACAGCACGTCTTTGATGAGGACGAAACACAGGTGCCAACTGCTGCGGCTTTCTGCAGTGTGCAGACCGACAAGGAGGGCAGGGGGAAGACTGGGTGGAAGATGATGTGGAGGACGATGAGGTCCTAGACCCCACATGGAATGAAGGTCATGCCAGTGACTTTCATAGTTCGGAGGAAGAGGCGGTGGTCACACCAAGCCAACAGCACAGCAAAAGAGGGAGCAGGGTGAAAAAGCAGAGCGGCTGTCTCGTGAGATCGAGCCAACAGCGTAGCAAAAGTGGGAGCAGTGGGCAAAAGCAGAACACCCGCCGCCAAGAGAGTTCGCCTGCTACTGGCCACCGCCACTTGGGACCGAGCACCCCAAAGGCAGCTCCAAGGAGTTCCCTTGCATGGCAGTTCTTCACACAATGTGCTGACGACAAGACCCGAATGGTTTGCACGCTGTGCCATCAGAGCCTGAAGCGGGGCATTAACATTAACATTGCCTAAAATAACATTTTTCTAGGCTCCGACAGGGCACATTTAAGAGACTTTCCCTTTAAGATGCATTAAAATGTCCCCTGATTAAGACACATATTTTTTGTTGGAATTTTTGTCATTGATACCCCTCTACTGCATCTGGCCAGCCTGGGCGAACAAAGTCATGCTGGGGCGGAATTGCCATGTGTCCTTCATGAATAAATCGAATCCTGGCTGTTTCCTCACCAACTGGAGATTGGGACCATTGTCACCGATAACAGGAAGAACATTTTGTTGGCACGGAGTCAAAGAGGGCTGACCCATGCGCCCTGCATGGCGCATGTCTTTAATCTAGTTGTAACCCCGTTCTTGAAGTCTTACATCCAACTGCAAGACATCTTGAAATGGCCAGGAAAGTGTGCATGCACTTCAGCCACTCATACCATGCAAAATACGCCCTCCTTGAGCTGCAAAGGCAGAATAGTGTTCCCCATCATCGCCACATTTCCGCATGTTGGAACTCCACCCTCCACATGTTGGACTTACTATATGAGCAGAGGAAGGCTGTGAACGATTTCTTGATGATGCAGGCAGACAGGAATATTCCCCCGGGTAACTTTAACGTTAGCTAGTGGCAGCTCATGCGTGACACCTGCCGTTTGCTCAGGCCCTTTAAGGAGACCACTTTATTTGTCAGTCGCCAGGACTATGGGATGAATGATGTCATTCCATTCCTTCACTTCCTCGAGCAGATGCTGATAAATCTGGCTGGCCAGGGGACAGGAAATGTAACGTCTACATCTCATGGCCACCTGAGCCCTATGGGGGCTGAACTGGTGGAGGAGGAGAAAGAGGACGAGGAGAAGGCCATTAACGCATAGGGATTGTATACAGAAATAGGTGGTTTATCTGCCAAAGCAACAAGAGAGGAACAGGATGAGCAGGAGGAGGATGAAAAGCTGAAGGACGATGAGGAAGACCAGTCAGATGACCCCAACAGACCATGGCAGTATGCAGTGGAGGTGGAGGCAGGGAGTCGATCCGCATTGCGCAAATGGCCACATGCATGCTGAGTTGCTTGCGTAATGAAAGCTGCATTATCACCATTTAACAGAGGGATGACTACTGGCTCTCCACCATGTCGCTACCGGGCCAAAATGGGGGTATTTTATTAGATAGTTATTTAGTTAGTTAGCTTATATATATATATATAATACAGATAGTTAGTGGGAGATAGTCAGTGTAGGTTAGATAGTGATATAGTGTAGCTGATAGGTTCTGCTGTCCATACATACATACTACATACATAGTGCGAGGGAAGGGATGCAAATGAGCTCTTAACAAGCTCTGCCTCTAATGCTACCAGATGTTAGCTATCCTATAAGTCAATGTTCAGCTCTTAAAATAAACCTTTAGTCATGTCTCAAGGCTTATTTTAATAGCTGATCATTGACTTATAGGATAGCTGCCTTACATCTGGTGGCATTAGAGGCAGAGCTTGTTAAGAGCTCATTTGCATCCCTTCTCTCCAAGAATTCCAGGGGAGCATGTATGGCCTATAAGTCTCCTCACACTGATTAAGGTGCTCTCTCCCTATGGAGAGTAAGTTCCCCCCTGACACATACAGTCAGGTCCATAAATATTGGGACATCGACACAATTCTAACATTTTTGGCTCTATACACCACCACAATGGATTTGAAATGAAACGAACAAGATGTGCTTTAAGCGCAGACTGTCAGCTTTAATTTGAGGGTATTTACATCCAAATCAGGTGAACGGTGTAGGAATTACATCAGTTTTCATATGTGCCTCCCACTTGGTAAGGGACCAAAAGTAATGGGACAATTGGCTTCTCAGCTGTTCCATGGCCAGGTGTGTGTTATTCCCTCATTATCCCAATTACAATGAACAGATAAAAGGTCCAGAGTTCATTTCAAGTGTGCTATTTGCATTTGGAATCTGTTGCTGTCAACTCTCAAGATGAGATCCAAAGAGCTGTCACTAGTGACGCAAGCCATCATTAGGCTGAAAAAACAAAACAAACCCATCAGAGAGATAGCAAAAACATTAGGCGTGGCCAAAACAACTGTTTGGAAAATTCTTAAAAAGACGGAACGCACCGGTGAGCTCAGCAATAGTGTTGATCACGAATATTCGAATTGCGAATTTTAATCGCGAATATCGGCACTTCGAGAATTCGCGAATATTTAGAATATCGCAAAATATATTCGGAATCGCGAATATTCGATTAAAAAAATAAAATAAAGTTCATGCGAATTTTCGCAATCAAGAAAATAATGCCTGGAGATCATGAATTCGCGAATTCGCGAATATTCGCCCAAATATTAGAGAAATATCGCGAATTCAAATATTGTTCCTGCCGCTCATCACTACTCAGCAACACCAAAAGACCCGGAAGACCACGGAAAACAACTGTGGTGGATGACCGAAGAACTCTTTCCCTTGTGAAGAAAACACCCTTCCCAACAGTAGGCCAGATCAAGAACACTCTCCAGGAGGTAGGTGTGTGTGTGTGTGTGTGTGTGTCAAAGTCAACAATCAAGAGAAGACTTCACCAGAGTGAATACAGAGGGTTCACCACAAGATGTAAACCATTGGTGAGCCTCAAAAACAGGAAGGCCAGATTAGAGTTTGCCGAACGACATCTAAAAGAGCCTTCACAGTTCTGGAACAACATCCTATGGACAGATGAGACCAAGATCAACTTGTACCAGAGAGATGGGAAGAGAAGAGTATGGAGAAGGAAAGGAACTGCTCATGATCCTAAGCATACCACCTCATCAGTGAAGCATGGTGGTGGTAGTGTCCTAGCGTGGGCATGTATGGCTGCCAATGGAACTGGTTCTCTTGTATTTATTGATGATGTGACTGCTGACAAAAGCAGCAGGATGAATTCTGAAGTGTTTCGGGCAATATTATCTGCTCATATTCATCCAAATGCTTCAGAACTCATTGGACGGCGCTTCACAGTGCAGATGGACAATGACCCAAAGCATACTTCAAAAGCAACCAAAGAGTTTTTTAAGGGAAAGAAGTGGAATGTTATGCAATGACCAAGTCAATCACCTGACCTGAATCCGATTGAGCATGCATTTCACTTGCTGAAGACAAAACAGAAGGGGAAATGCCCCAAGAACAAGCAGGAACTGAAGACAGTTGCTGTAGAGGCCTGGCAGAGCATCACCAGGGATGAAACCCAGCATCTGGAGATGTCTATGCGTTCCAGACTTCAGGCAGTAATTGACTGCAAAGGATTTGCAACCAAGTATTAAAAAGTGAAAGTTTGATTTATGATTAGTATTGTGTCCCATTACTTTTGGTCCCTTGACAAGTGGGAGGCACATATGCAAACTGTTGTAATTCCTACACCGTTCACCTGATTTGGATGTAAATACCCTCAAATTAAAGCTGACAGTCTGCAGTTAAAGCACATCTTGTTCGTTTCATTTCAAATCCATTGTGGTGGTGTATAGAGCCAAAAATGTTAGAATTGTGTCAATGTCCCAATATTTATGGACCTGACTGTACATAGTGCTGTATGTATGTATGTATGTATGTTACATACATACATACATACATAGTGCAGTGATGTCACAAGTTCACAACAATACTTAGTGCACCAATCACTAATAAGTAGTCAGACCTGTTAAAATGTGAAGTTGCACGTAACTTCTAGCAGCTCGAAAAATGTAGCTATATTGACCCACGCCTGTATTGCACGTGCATTATGCAAATATTACATTGCTGATTTTTCGCGATCAAGAAAATAATCTCGAATTTGCGAATATATGACGAATATTCTACCAAATATTCGTGAAATATCGCAAATTAGAATATTGCTCCTGCCGCTCATCGCTAATCCACCGCACCAGCGACTACTTATGGTCCACATGCAAGTAACATGTTTGTTTTGCTCAGGCAGCACATTCTTTTGGATATCTTTAATGTGCAGTCTTAGGGAGTAAATTACCCACATTGTATATATAAACCATCAATGTTGGGGACACGCAAACACTATCTGATTGTTTGTTTTATGTTTACTCTGTTTTTATTGAGCATTAGATATAGAACAATGAAAGCCTTCATACAATTGAACAGACTCTCCACAGGACCACGCAGGGACCATCATACATTGTGGCAAACAGAAAAGTAGTACAGGACCATTCTTCCTGACTAACAACACCAACGCTGTATCAATGAATATTTATCATTCGTTACGTTAACATGCTATCTGTAATGACAATGAGACATGGAATTGCAATAAACAGATAATATGAAAACCTCAAAATTTTGTTCTTTCGAATAATATGGTCACTCTCACTTCATGAATCAAAAAAATAAAATTTGAGGCCTCGGCGGAATAGACTTGAGACTTTCATGTTCACGCTGTCTAGCTCAAGTAAATCGTCTCATACGTAGCGATCTAAAGTAGTGAAAATGTATCATCCATCTCAGTAGACCTCATGTAATCTATCAAATATCTATCACACTTGTTCAATGTGTGTGCAACAACAAAAAAAGGAATGGGGAGGAAAGAAAGGAATGGAGAGGAAAAGGGAATTATGAAAAAGGGAGGTACAGTAGGGCACATAGTGAGTGTCTAACCTTTGCTTTATTTCAGCACTCTATGTAGTATCCTCTGTCAATTCTCTAAGTATTGTGGAGAATTCTGCAAAACATAGAAACACAGAAAGAGAATGCCATCTAGTATAAAACCTATCACCCTGATCAGTTCTTCCATTCTGAGTAGATGTCTAAGTTCCTTTGCCCATTCACAGAGAGAGGGTGCCCCCCTCAGTTTCCAATGTATCACGATAAGTGCTGCCCTGAGAAAAAATCTCAACTCACTCATCTTCATTTGCGCCAACGTACCTGAATATAGCGAAAGAAGGGTTACTTTGGGTGAATTGGGTACCTTCTTCCCTGAGAATTTCCCATAGACCCAAAGCACCTGGTCCCAGAATCTTTTAATTATCCAGCATGACCACCAGATATGTAACATAGTACCCTCCTCTTCTCTGCATCTCCAGCACAAATTGGGGACATTGGGGAACATTTTATGGAGGACTGATGGGCAGTAATAACACCTAGAGAGGATCCTTAAATTATTTTCCTTGGCGTGTGCTGCTTTAGATAATCCATGAGAGAACGTACACATCGTTAGCACCTCCTCCCTTGAAAAGGTAAGTTGTAGATCTGATTCCCATTTCCAGAAATAGGGAGCTATTTCAGAATTGCTCTGTTCTATCAGTATCTTATATACCTCCGATAGCAGTCTGTAGTGTATGTAAGGTTTTAAGAAAAGTGCGTCAAAGTCTGTCGTTTCTGAGCAACGCTGCTGTGGGAACAATCCACCTACAAATATTTTCATCTGAGCATATTCCAGCCAGCCTTTTTTCTGTCTCCTGGTGTCTTGTTCGATAGATTCAAAGTGAATTATCTTTCCACTCTTAAAAACCATCTCAGACCCTAGGATACGAGGATCTGTCCCAAACTAAAAACCTCTGCACCCGAAGACCCGGTGTGAAAGCAGGGTTGCCTATGAGAGGGGTCATGGGACCCGGCCTTTGGGATAGCTGAAACCTTAGAATCCAACTGTCCCATAGAGTAATGGTGGAGGTCTATTGTCAAGAGTTACTCATGGAGCTATCCATAAGTCGAATGGGGAAAGTTTCTTTTCCAGTTGGACCCAAAGCGTTGCATGCAGTCCCTTTGACCAATTCAAAATCTGCAAAGTACTGCAGATGTGTGATATCATTTTAAGTTCGGTAACCCCATACCCCCTCTGCTTTTGGGTCAGTGTTCTGATGTTTATCTGTGGTTTACTGGTACCCCACACAAAGCGCATCATAGATCTGTGCAGAGCTACACAAAAAAAATCCAAGGCACACATATGGGAATTGTTTGAAAGAGGTATAAGAATCTCGGTAGTATGTCCATTTTAAGTACATTCATCCTCCCAAACCATGACAGCACTTTTAGTGAGTATTTTTTCATGTCTTCTAAGGTTCTTTTCTGTAAGGGCAGGTAATAATAAGTGAAGCTGGGATGGGATTTTTAGGCCTAGATACATTATGCTTGTGGTCTGCCATTTAAGGGGAAAGTTGGTCTGTACAAGTGATACCTCATTTTCTGGCAACGAGATGTTCAACATCTCACTTTTGGCAAGATTGATCTTGAAGTTACTAAGACGCCCAAACTGCTGAAACTCTTTAAGGATAGATGGGAGAGTGATGTGGGGATTTGAGATATACTGTACATGAGTAAGTCATCAGCATAAAGTGCCAATTTATGTTGGTGGTCTCCTATACACACTCCAGTGATGTCTCGATTGCTTCTTAATGTATTAGCTAGGTGTTCCATTTCTAAGACAAATAGTAGTGGTGAGAGCGGGCAACCCTGACGGGTCCCATTCCTAATATCAAAAGAGGGGGCAAGGATGCCGTTAGTTCGGACTCTGGCTGAGGGATTAGCACAGACTCTATCCACAAAGGTGGGACCCAGACCTATTTGTCTTAGTGCAGCTGTCATGAATCCCTAATAGACTCTGTCAAATGCTTTTTCTGCATCAACCGACAGGAGGCACGGGGGGACCTGATGCTGTCGAGCTGTAGAGACAAGATTTATGGACTGAATAGTATTGTCCCTAGCTTCTCTGCCTGGTATGAAACCTACCTGATCTCTGTGGATAATCTCTGAGATCTCTTTATTGAGTCGGTTTGCTAGTAATTTGGAGTGCATTTTGATATTGCAGTTGATTAGTGAGATAGGGTGGTAATTACTGCAGATAGATGCATCTTTATTGGGTTTTGGGATCACGACTATGTGTGCTTCTAGTGCTTGTTTAGGAAAGGGGGAAGAAGGGGAAATACTGTTAAATACTTTCGCTAGGAATGGTACCAGGAGGACCTTAAACTGCTTAAAAAAGGGAGCTGTAAAGCTGTCTGGCCCAGGGCTCTTCCCTCCCTTTAAGGTAGTCAAAATCTCCTTAAGCTCGAATTCCGAGAACTCCTCCTCCATCATATTAGCCGTGTACGCAGAAATTGTCGGGAGCGCAGTTTCATCAATGTACGTTTTTATCTTGTTCTCTAAATCTGTTGTGGACATATCAGCTAATTGCCCCTTGATATTACTAATTGTTTCATAGTATGATCTAAAGACCTCAGCTATCTGGACAGGGTGGTGAATTGCCGTGCCCTTCACATCTTTTATAGTGGTAATATAGCTTGTTTGTTGGCGGGGATGTAGAAATCTCGCAAGGGCTTTCCCTGGTTTATTAGAATTTTTGAAGAGGTAGCTACGGTACCTTTCGGTAGTCCTGCGAGAGGCTTGTCTGTGGATCTCCTTGAGTTGTTTCTTAAGCAAAGTGAGTTTGGAGAAGGTCTGGGGATCTAAAGACTGCTTATGAGATTGTTCTAAAGTAGCTATTTGAGACCATAATCGTTGTATTTTGACCGCTCTTTCTTTTTTAAGTCAAGACCCATTCTGTATCAAAACCCCACGTAATACACATTTTAAAGCCTCCCATTGCATGGGAAGGGCTGTGGTGTCTGATGCGTGATTTCCCATATACTCACTTATGGTAGATTCAATGTTGGCTCTGCATACACTATCATGTAATAGGCCTTCATTCAAACACCATGTCCATTCTTTAGATACTGATCCCGTGAGCTCTAAAGAGAGAAATATTGGGGAGTGATCAGACCGGGTCAAGGTCCCTATGTGTGTGACTGGGTGGAAGGTTAAGGCGTGCTGAGATATAGGAACTAATCTACTGTAGGATTGATGTGCTGGGGAAAAGAAAGTATAATCTCTATCCTTAGGGTGCAAGATAAGCCAAGCATCTACTAATTGCCTAGAAAGGAGTGCTTGTTTCACCCGTAGAATAGCTGATTTTGGAACCATTGTTTTACCGGAGGAGGAGTCCAACAAGGGTTCCAAGATCATATTGAAGTCACCCCCTCTGCAAATTTGTCCAGCGCTTTACTTTGTCGTAGGTTAGGTAGGTACAGGTTTCCGATGGTGTACGTTCTCTCATGGATCCTCAGTTTCAGAAACATGAATCTCCCGAATGGATCTGTCAGGAGATCTAGTAAGGTATAAAGTAGAGATTTATGCAATGCAATAGAGACCCCTTTCGACTTTCAGTCAGAATTAGTGCTTTGAGCCCAATAATTGTAGTGTTTAGATTGTATGTTTGGCACGTGGCCCTGTTTAAAATGCGTTTCTTGTAAAAGAAGGATGTGCACCCTCTCTCTGTGCATGTCATACAAGACCCCGGAAAGTTTTTCAGGAACATTAAGTCCTCTGACATTCATTGATCCAAGCTTGATACTAGGAGGCGCCATTATTCTAGTTGATATTGTACTAAATGGTTGTGGTATGTCTTGTACCAAATATGCAGAATAAAACTAAAAGGAAACAATGGGAATAGAGTCTCCTTTAACTCTCTGATATGTCTCTGCGAAAGTTAGAGCTATATGTTAAAGGGAGGAGGAAGGTTAGATCTGTATAAACTTGTGAGTGTTCTTGCTCCAAGCTACAAGAATATCAGATAACCAGAGTCTCTGCGCCCGTAAGTCCACCTATAGAAGTAGGGTGAGGGGGAATAGCAAAGGGAAGGGGAGGAGGGGGCAGAGGATAGAAGAGGAGAAAAGAGGGGAAAGGCGAGAGAGATAAAATCCAAAAACAAAACTGAATAAGGCTACTTTCACACTTGCTATCAGAGCGGATCCGTCTGGTGTCTGCCCAGACTGATCCGCTCATATAATGCAGACTTTGGATCCGTTCAGAACGGATCCGTCTGCATTATAGTGTAGAAAAAATTCTAAGTGTGAAAGTAGCTTCAAACGGATCTGTCCAGACTTTACATTGAAAGTCAATGGGGGACGGATCTGTTTGAAAATTGAGCCATACAGTGTCAAATTCAAACGGGTCCGTCCCCATTGACTTACATTGTAAGTCTGGACGGATCCGTTTGCCTCCGCACGGCCAGGCGGACACCCGAACGCTGCAAGCAGCGTTCAGGTGTCCGCTTGCTGAGCGGAGCGGAGCAGAGGCTGAACGATGCCAGACTGATGCATTCTGAGCGGATCCGCATCCACTCAGAATGCATTAGTAGCTGGACGGATGCGTTCGGGGCCGCTTGTGAGACTCTTCAAACGGAGCTCACAAGCGGAGCCCCGACGCTAGTGTGAAAGTAGCCTAACCCTTCTATTGAGAAGGGTACTCCGTCTCTAGGGCAACAGTGACAAAGTCATATTAGGGAGACAATCTATCAAAACTGAGCAGGGGCCAAGAAGCCACATCAACTCCCACTTAGCTTATGAATTATATAACCTTTCAGACTAAATATACCAGTAAGGGGATGAAGAATCTCTATTTTCGTTGTTCAGAGATACAGAAACAACTTCTATGTAGGGAAAGATAACTTCCAAGAAAAACACAACTTATTAAAGTATCTAAACAGTGGGGGAATCATCGCATATGAGCATGTTGTAGCTATGTAAAATCTGGTAGTTCTAATCTACTTTATGTCGAACCTATTTTAAACTGCTGCATATTGCATATAACCCAATATATCAGGTAGGGTGAGTACCATTGTTGCGTCTTTGGAACTCTTTTCTGTTTCTTCTTAATAGAGAACGGGAGGGAAGAGGTGGTGTACTCTGCCATTCTGGTAGTTGAATCGATGGTAGCTCTAGTGCCGTGAGGAATGTATCCAAGTCCTCTGGATCTCGCAGTTTGATGCGATAACCATTCTTACCCACTACTAACTGAAACGGGAACCCCCATGAGTAGGGGATATTATTTGGTCTGAGGAGGTCTAGCAAGGGTTTAAGAGCTCTTCTATGGGCTAAAGTAGCACGTGACAAATCTTGCAGGATTATTAAAGTGGCCCCATCAAAATCGATGGTAGAGAAATTACAGGCCTTCTTCATGATCTCCTCTTTTCTTGTGTAGTAATGGAGACGGCAAATAAAGACCCTTGGTTTAGCGGCTCTGGATTAATAGGATCCAGGGTTCTGGGAGCTCTATCTATTTCTAGATGATTCGACACTGGTTTCTCCAATATGGTGCTAAATAAGCTTTGCAAAGTAGGAATCAAATCTTCTGTTTTGGTGGATTCTTATTCTTATATTGTTTCTCCTGTTTAAGTTTTCAATATCGTCGTGCAGGCGGTACAATTGGCATATATGACGATCCCTCAATTCCCCGTGGGTCATCAACTCTTCTACTTTTGCAGCTGTATAATCGTGTGCGGAGGCTACTTTTTCCATCTTTTCCTATATTGCTTGTATGTTCACTTTAACTGCAGATATTTCCTGTTTATAGGAATTTTCTAATCTCTCTATAAATTTCTCCATTTCTTGTCTTGTAGGGAGTAACTTCATATGTTCTTTCCAGTCCCACTGCTCCTTCTGGTTGACCCCCCGCTATCATACCCCCTGGAATCTGGAGACTTTGCCATACCTGGTTGTGGCGGATCTATTGCGCTCAAAGATGGTGGTGGTGGTCGCCTGCTGCAGAGCAAGAGATAGTTGTTGAAGGAGATGAAGAATTGAGTCCAGACTTTGTATAACATTGAAAACAGCTTTACTTGAATAAACTTTCATCAGGGAAACAATCTTCCAACTTTATCTTGGTCACCAGTAGGCTTTGGCTTGAATTCTGGCAGGCAAACACATTTGGCTCTGCTACATCTGTCACTCTTTAGCTAGGCTGTGCTAACTGGATTAAATAGAAACATTCTCTTTCTGCTGAACTTAGCTTTCTGTAGTCTTTATCTTGATCTGTATCTTTATCTTTATCCAGGGAACTTCTCCTCCTGGCTTCTGAGGCTCTTTACTCTTTTCTCTTATTCCAGCAGAGCTGATGGTGCTCTGCTGGCCTTCGCAGGGCCCGTCCAGCAGGGACGAGGGCCTGCTGCACACCCTTCCTCTTACAGGGGGTAGACTAGACTGACTTTTACTAACTAAACTCCTCCCTCCCTAGAGAGGGCTAGAATGGGCAGAAGGTTCCATTCTAGGCAAACTAGCAATAGTAAGTATATTATACCCGATGTTAACATTGACCTGTAATGCTAAGTTCACATTTCAGTTACTTGGTCTGTTAATTTTAGCAGTTACTGTATGGTCAGCCAAAATCAGGAGCCAATCCTACACTCAGATAAGGTATCATGAAAAGATTTGCATCTGCTCTGTGTTTTTGATCCGTAACTGACCGAATAAAGTGAAGTATGAACTGATCCAAATAGTGATGCACAGTCATTTTACAGCTAATAGAAGTGATTCAAAAGCATGTGTTTGCACTGCCACAACATGACTTATAGAAATCTTTTTTTTCCCCTCCACTACTTTATTGGCACTGCCTCCATGTCGTTCTTTTGTTCCACTAAACAGTCATTGGGACACAGGTCTTGCAGGGATGAACAATTGTAATGAACCAGCAGGTGAGTACCCACTGTGCCACTGACTGGCAATAATCTGGAGAGGCGTAACTAAGCAACATCAGGTCTTTACTAGCGCCTCTGGTGATGAGGATAGATTTGAGCCACAGTAGTTGCAATGGGCGACTCCAGAGTGTAAGCCGAGTCAGTGGCAGCTGGTCTAGCAGACCAGAAGATGCCAACAATGGTACCAGCAGAGACAGACAGCGATAATGATACAGATACAGATTCAGATACAGATACAGATTCAGATACAGATACCACAGACAGGCAAGGCATAGCAAAAGCAGAAGCAGATACCTGCGCCGCAAGCAAGAGAAGCAAGGCGGCCTCAGGAAGAGCTGCACAGAGACAGAGAAGGGCATACAGGCATAAGGGCCTTCCCCATCTGGGGAAGACAGGAACCCTCTTTTGAGGGCGGACATAAAACAAGCAGATACAGACATGGACAGAAACTGACATTAACAGAACAGGGGAAAAGCCAGAGACACAACAGGACAGACAAGGATACATCGGAAGCAGTTAAGCACTGCCAGGCTCTCAGACGCAGTTACACAGGAATTCTGCCTGCAGCCATTACGCAAGGGCCACAGTGAACCGTGCTGTGACAATGTTTTTTTTTTCTTTTACTAAAGACTGCTGTATGCTTTTTTTTTTTGTTTAGCTAGGGGTTAGCTAGGACTGTTGGTGGCCTGCACGACGATGTGCGTGTCCATATACTGTATGAGACCTGCCAGTCATACTGACGCACAGTAACTGTTTCACTACCGGAAAGGACTAGTTATGCATGTTCCTGCAATGCACAGTGATGTACATTGAGATATACTCTCCCCCAGGCTGGCATATAGCTGCTTTAACTCGCTTTATGACGAATTAATTTGGAACTAGGTACATTTCTTCACATTCGGTAAAGTGTCCAAATAGAATTTTTGAAAACTTAGCTCATCTCTAGTCATCAGTATAAAAATTCTGGAAAATCCCTTTAATGAGTGTATTGATGACTGCCATAAAAAAAAAGTTAGTCATTATCGACCCAAACCCCCTATTAACATTCTCAAAACAAAAAAATTACCTGGTGAAAGTGTTCAATTATAGTCCTACATATTAGGGCTCTTTCACACCTGCGTTATTGTCTTCCGGCATAGAGTTCCGTCGTCGGGGCTCTATGCCGGAAGAATCCTGATCAGGATTATCCTAATGCATTCTGAATGGAGAGTAATCCGTTCAGGATGCATCAGGATGTCTTCAGTTCCGGTACGGAACGTTTGTTGGCCGGAGAAAATACCGCAGCATGCTGCGCTTTTTGCTCCGGCCAAAAATCCGGAACACTTGCCGCAAGGCCGGATCCGGAATTAATGCCCATTGGAAGGCATTGATCCGGATCCGGCCTTAAGCTAAACGTCGTTTCGGCGCATTGCCGGAGCCGACATTTAGCTTTTTCAGAGTGGTTACCATGGCTGCTGGGACGCTAAAGTCCTGACAGCCATGGTAAGTGTAGCGGGGAGCGGGGGAGCAGTGTACTTACCGTCCGTGCGGCTCCCCGGGCGCTCCAGAGTGACGTCAGGGCGCCCCAAGCGCATGGATCACGTGATCGCATGGATCACGTCATCCATGCGCATGGGGCGCTCTGACGTCATTCTGGAGCGCCCGGGGAGCCGCACGGACTGTAAGTATACCGCTCCCCCGCTCCCCGCTCCTACTATGGCAACCAGGACTTTAATAGCGTCCTGGGTGCCATAGTAACACTGAAAGCATTTGGAAGACGGTTCCGTCTTCAAATGCTTTCAGTACACTTGCGTTTTTCCGGATCCGGAGTGTAATTCCGGCAAGTGGAGTACACGCCGGATCCGGACAACGCAAGTGTGAAAGAGGCCTTAGACTATTAGGCCATCAATGTACACTGTTGAAAACTGTTGAAAATAGATTCTGTTACCTTACCCTATTAATGAAGAGCTTTCTAACCATTCTGCCAGTTAGTTAGTTATTTCTAAAGGTGGCATTACATGTAACAATAATCTATTGTATGTCTAATGCCTTTGTTGCAATTAACCCTATCAGAAATTACAGATTACAATGTACAGATATATAGTATATTTCAAACACTGGAAAACAGAAGAAGCCAAAAATCTAAATTTACTATATTATTGGAAAATCACCTACAGATGCTTCTGTAGTAGTTTCTGGAATCATGACACTGGCTACCTAGCAACCATGTCTTTCTGTACCAGACAGTTTTATTAAAAAGATTTGTTATTGTGGAGGTAAGAGAGCCTTCCTGCAGATAAGGGATATATAAATGTTATTAGTCATGAGGATAAAACTGCATGGTTTTCATTTTTCAAAGCAAAAACTAGAGCATATAAAAATATCAATTTTCTAGAAGTCCTTGTAAACATCTATTGCTAGCGATTTGGTTCATGGTAACTGTTTACATAGTATTTCTTGCAACTACGCAAATTAACTGAAGAAAGTCCACTGTCTATGATCCAGGCTGATTATTTTTGTTTAAATATGATTATTGTTTAGTATTCATGTTGTTACTGTAGTTTTATTATATCCTGACACTAAAATATTGAAGGGAACATAATTAATTTTAGATACATGTGCTGAGCTAAACATTATATTAAAAGGGGAAAATAAAAAACGTATTTAGTGGGATGGATAGATAGACAGATAGATATACAGTACTGTACAATAGTTTTAGGCAGGTGTGGGAAAATGCTGCAAAGTAAAAATGCTTTTAAAAATAGAAATGCTAATAGTTTATTTTTTATCAGTTAGGGCTCTTTCACATTTGCGTTCTTTTCTTCCGGCATAGAGTTCCGTCGTCGGGGCTCTATGCCGGAAGAATCCTGATCAGTTTTATCTTAATGCATTCTGAATGGAGAGAAATCTGTTCAGGATGCATCAGGATGTCTTCAGTTCCGGACCGGAACGTTTTTTGGCCGGAGAAAATACTGCAGCATGCTGCGCTTTTTGCTCCGGCCAAAAATCCTGAACACTTGCCGCAAGGCCGGATCCGGAATTAATGCCCATTGAAAGGCATTAATCCGGATCCGGCCTTAAGCTAAACGTCGTTTCGGCGCATTGCCGGATCCGACGTTTAGCTTTTTCTGAATGGTTACCATGGCTGCCAAGACGCTAAAGTCCTGGCAGCCATGGTAAAGTGTAGTGGGGAGCGGGGGAGCAGTATACTTACCGTCCGTGCGGCTCCCCGGGCGCTCCAGAGTGACGTCAGGGCGCCCCACGCTCATGGATAACGTGTCGCATGGATCACGTCATCCATGCGCATGGGGCGCCCTGACGTCATTCTGGAGCGCCCCGGGAGCCGCACGGACTGTAAGTATACTGCTCCCCCGCTCCCCACTACTACTATGGCAACCAGGACTTTAATAGCGTCCTGGCTGCCATAGTAACACTGAACGCATTTTGAAGACGGATCCGTCTTCAAATGCTTTCAGTTCACTTGCGTTTTTCCAGATCCGGCGTGTAATTCCGGCAAATGGAGTACACGCCGGATCCGGACAACGCAAGTGTGAAACCAGCCTTAACAAAATGCAAAATGAATGAACAAGAGAAATCTAAATCAACTCAATATTTGGTGTGACCACCCTTTGCTTTCAAAACAGCATCAATTCTTCTAGGTACACTAGCGCACAGTCTTTAATCTTGGCTGGGAGATTCTTCAAAACATCTTGGAGAACTAATCTCAGATTTTCTGTGGATGTAGGCTTGCTCAAATCCTTCGGTTTCTTTATGTAATCCCAGACAGACTTGATCCCTTCCAGGACTCCTTGTGGGCCACTGCTAAATGGTCAGAGATAGTGTGAGATAGGTAATGTGATAGGTGGTTTTATTAAATTCTAAGCTGTTTTATGCTGTTTGCACACTAAAGCTGAATTACAAGGTTCATTACTAGGGTTAAGCGAACCCGAACTGTAAAGTTCGGGTTCGTACCGAACTTTTAGGATTTTTGGACCCCGGACCCGAACCCGAACTTTTCAGTAAAAGTTTGGGTTCGGGTTCGGTGTTCAACGATTTAATGGCACTTTTTGAAAGGCTGCAAAGCAGCCAATCAACAAGCGTTTAACTTGTGTACCCTTAGAAGCTATCACAGCCATGCCTATTAATGGCATGGCTGTGATTGGCCAGTGCAGCATGTGACCCACTCTGCTCTGATTAGTGTAGGGATATGATGCTGCTGCTGTGAGAGAGATAATAGGACAGAATCTTTAATCTGAAGTGCTTGTTAACTCAGCGATCTGCCTAGATTTTGTTTTGTGGGTGCAGTGCACAATCTTTTTACCCTGCCCTGAGCCCAGTGACACAGAAAAATAACTTTTATTCGTCTGTTAGTTAGTGGGTGGCGGCGGACATTTTATGCAAGTTCTGTGCACAAGCACAGCATATGTGCATTTGTGACAGTCAAATAGAAGCTTGAAATACTGCAATTATATTCCGGGTTTAAAAAAATCAACCATTTTTGGCAAGACCCTACATCTGTGGCCTTTGCAGCATTTGTCATTGTTAAATACAAGCTTGAAATACTGCACTAATTTTCTGGGTTTAAAAAAGCACCCATTTTTTGGCAATACCCTCCATCTGGGGCCTATGCAGCATTTGTCAGTGTGCAATTTAAGCTTAAAATACCGCAATATTTTCTGGGTTTTAAAAAAAATACCCTTTTTGGGCAAAATACTAAATTTTACAGCTCTTGCTGCATCTGTCAGTGTGAAATCCAAGCGTTAGATACTGCTGCCATATCCTGTTATTAAAAAAACACAAATTTTGGGCAAAATCCTAATTTTGCGGCGTTTGCTGCATCTGTCATTGTTAAATACAAGCTTGAAATACAGCAATAATTTTCTGGGCTTAAAAAAGCACCCATTTTTGGCAATACCCTCCATCTGGGGCCTATGCAGCATTTGTCAGTGTGCAATTTAAGCTTGAAATACTGCAATAATTTTCTGGGTTTTAAAAAACACCCTCTTTAGGCAAAATACTAAATTTTACAGCCCTTGCTGCATCTGTCAGTGTGAAATACAAGCGTTAGATACTGCTGTCATATTCTGCTATTAAAAAAAAGCCCATTTAGGGCAATATCCTAAATTTTCAGCCTTTGCTGCATCTGTCAGTGTGAAATACACGCATTAGATACTGCTGTTATCTTCTGTTATTAAAAAAAACACCAATTTTGGGAAAAATACTAAATTTGCAGCCTTTGCTGCATCTGTGTCACGGCGGGGAGTGGGGGAAACCCCCCACCGTGCGGTGTCAGAGGGTAAAGGCGATCAGCCTGGCCAAAAGGAGTAATAAGGGAGCAGGTCACCTCCTACCGCGTCCCTAATCCTCTCCCTGACTCCTCACTGTATGAGCGGACCCCGATGGTAGGACGACTCATACTCAGGATTCCTAGAAACCCTAAGTCGCCCTGGTAATCCCTCACTTAGGAGCAGGGGAGAGACAACCTGTTCATCCCAGTCATGGAGGAACAGGAGTCTCTATCTGAGGCCAGGCTACAAGGAGAGGGGAACACATACAGTTATAAGGAGATGGCAGGTAAGTGAAACCAGTAACACACTTACCTGCCACAGACACACTGACTGGAACCTGTGCACAAGTGCTGGTGTCCACACCAACGTTAAAAGGACACAGCACACACCACAAACCACACAGGAACCCAGGACACCCAAAGCTGCAATAAACGTGAGACACCATAAGAACATCTAACATCTAACATCTATGACCAGCCTATCATTATAAATATTGTTGATACAAAATGTCCCATGACACATGTTATGGTGTAGCCCTAGCATTAATTAGGCAGGGCACTATAGAGGTCACTGTTAAAGGGGAGGGCCCTGTGGAGGTCACTGTTAAAGAGGCGTTCACTGTGGCTGTGACTGTTAAGGGGGCAGGCCACTGTGGAGGTCACTGTTAAGGGGGCAGGGGGTACTATTAAAATGGCAACTGCTGTGGAGGTCACTGTTAAGGCAGCGAGTACTGTGGAGGTCACTGTTAAGGAGGCGGGCCCCTGAGGAGGTCACTGTCAAGGGATCCAATCATGTGTGATACTGTCTGCAGAGTCGTATGTCTAAGCCTATTGTGTTTGGTACTGTCTGCTGAGTTGTGTATCTAATCCTATCATGTGTGATACTGTCTGCAGAGTTGTGTATCTAAGCCTATTGTGTGTGTGATACTGCCTACTGAGTTGTGTATCTAATCCTATCATGTGTGATACTGTCTGCTCAGCTATGTATCTAATCCTATCATGTGTGATATTGTTTGCAGAGTTGTGCACATTGTGTTGTCCACATCTTTTTTGCCCCATTGAAATGAATGGGTCGTCAGAAAATGTAGATCAGATGCAGACCAAAAATATGGTCATGTGAATGCACTAAGGCTAAATACACAAAGTTTTTTGGATGAGGATTTGAAGCAGACCTGCCTACAGAAATGGATTGGAAAGGAATTAGAAATATACAGTAAAGGAAGGATTTATACTTCTGGCTTTGGCTGAAAATCGGCCGTGTTTAGCCCTGGTATGTTAGTATTATAGCGTCTCACAAATTTCCCATCATCTAAGTGTCCAGGCCTCATATTTACTGCTTATGTCAAGGTTCCAGTCTCCATGCCCTGTCTATTTTTTTAGCTGTTTGTTTGCTCTGACTATTCACAATTGTATCCAGCTGTTCTTTGATTAGTCCCTGATTAAGTTAAATCCAGTCCCACTGCAAACAATGTTTCTGCTTTCCACAACTATTAGGCCCCTTTCACATGGGCGTTGCCATGTCAGTTTTCACTGCGATTGCGTTCCATGTTTGCGTTTTTTCCGCGCGGGTGCAAAACATTGTAATGCTTTTTGCACGCGCGTGAGAAAAATCGGCATGTTTGGTACCCAGACCCGAACCCAGACTTATTCACAGAAGTTCGGGTTTGGGTTAGGTGTTGTGTAGATTTTATTATTTTCCCTTATAACATGGTTATAAGGGAAAATAATAGCATTCTTAATACAGAATGCATAGTGCAATAGGGCTGGAGGGGTTAAAAAAAATAAAAAATTATTTAACTCACCTTAATCCACTTGATCGCGCAGCCCGGCTTCTCTTCTGTCTTCATCTTTGCTGTGCACAGGAAAAGGACTGTGGTGATGTCACTGCGCTCATCACATGGTCCATCACATGATCTTTTACCATGGTGATGGATCATGTGACGGACCATGTGATGAGCGCAGTGACATCACCACAGGTCCTTTTCCTGTGCACAGCAAAGACGATGAAGACAGAAGAGAAGCCGGATTGCGCGAACAAGTGGATTAAGGTGAGTTATATTATAAAAAAAAAAAATGTAACCCCTCCAGCCCTATTGTACTATGCATTCTGTATTCCTGAATGCTATTATTTTCCCTTATAACCATGTTATAAGGGAAAATAATAATGATCGGTTCCCCATCCCGATCATCTCCTAGCAACCGTGCGTGAAAATCGCACCGCATCCGCACTTGCTTGCGGATGCTTGCGATTTTCACGCAGCCCCATTCACTTCTATGGGGCCTGCGTTGCGTGAAAAACGCAGAATATAAAACATTCTGCGATTTTCACGCAACGCACAAGTGATGCGCGAAAATCACCACTCGTGTGCACACTCCCATAGAAATGAATCGGTCCGGATTCAGTGCGGGTGCAATGTGTTCACGTCACGCATTGCACCCGTGCTGAAAACTCGCTCGTGTGAAAGGGTCTTACCACTATTTACCTGCACTGCTGAAAACCCCTGCACCCAGCAAGGAATTTCCTATCTCTCCCTCCATCTGACCTCCTGCTCATATCTGTTCCTTAACATAAAACCTTCATCTCTAGAGGGAATTGTAAGAATGATAGAGACAGAAAAACCTGGGAATGTAAAATGAGCCACTGTATCACACATAATATGATTAGATACGCAGCTCAGCAGGCAGTATCACATGATAGAATTAGATACACAGCTCAGCAGAAAGTATCACACATAATGGGATTAGATACGCATCTTAGCAGACAGTATCACACAGAATAGGATTAGATACACAGCTCAGCAGAAATTATCACACACTACAGGATTAGATACACATCTTAGTAAAACATATCACACATGATAGGATTAGATACACAGCTCAGCAGACAGTTTCACACATGATAGGATTAGATACACAGCTCAGCAGAAAGTATCACACATGATAGGATTAGATACACAGCTCACCAGGCAGTATCACACACAATAGGCTTAGATAAGTGACTCTGCAGACAGTATCACACATGATAGGATTAGATACACAACTCAGCAGGCAGTATCACACACAATATGCTTAGATACACAACTCTGCAGACAGTATCACACAGAATAGGATTAGATACACAGCTCAGCAGGCAGTATCACACATGACATGATTAGATACACATCTTAGCAAAACTTATCACACATGATAGGATTAGATATGCAGCTTTGAAGACAGTATCACACATGATAGGATTAGATACGCAGCTTTGCAGACAGTATCACACATAATATGAATAAATACACAACTAAGCAGGCAGTATCACACACAAAAGGCTTAGATACATGACTACAGACAGTATCACACATGATATGATTAGATACACAGCTCAGCAGGCAGTATCACACACACTAGGCTTAGATACATGACTCTGCAGACAGTTTCACACATGATAGGTTTAGATACACAACTCTGCAGACAGTATCACACATGCTAGGATTAGATACACAGCAGAGCAGACATTATCACACAAGGTAGAATTACTGAGGTACACGGCTCCGCAGACAGTATCACACATGATATGATTAGATACTAGAGTTGAGCGGACACCTGGATGTTCGGGTTCGACGGGTCGAGTTTGGGACCCGAACTTGACCCCGAACCCCATTGAAGTCAAAGGGGACCCGAACTTTTGAGCACTAAAATGGCTGTAGAAATGTCATGGAAAGGGCTAGAGGTCTGCAAATGGCATAAAAAATGTGGTTAAGAGCATGGCAAGTGCCCTGCAAACAAATGTGGATAGGGAAATGACTTTAAATAACATAAAATACGTAAAAAAACTAAAATGGCTGTAGAAATGTCATGGAAAGGGCTAGAGGGCTGCAAATGGCATAAAAATGTGGTTAAGAGCATGGCAAGTGCCCTGCAAACAAATGTGGATAGGGAAATGACTTTAAATAACATAAAATACGTAAAAAAATAATAATAATAATAATCTTCATCTAGGAGGACGAGGTCCATATGGAGTAGGAGGTTGAGGAGGCGGTGGATGTGGCAGTGTAGGTGGAAGCGGCACTGGATGAGGAGGCGGTAGCCTACACTGCTTTTCGGTTTTAAATTTTACACCCTAAAACATCGGGAAATATAACCTGTGATAACCCCCTCCAGTCGTGCTAAGCACACGTTCAGATAATACACTGGCTGCAGGGCAGGCCAGCACCTCCAAGGCGTAAAGGGCAAGCTCAGGCCATGTGCCCAATTTGGAGACCCAGAAGTTGCAGGGGGCAGACCCATCAGTCAGTACGTGTAGGCGTGTGCAAACATACTGCCCCACCATGTTGCACGTCCCCGTGATGTTTACGATCCAATTGGATATCTTCTCTATCAACTTTCGATGTTATTTTCTGCGCCTACCATGTTGCATGAGAAAGAGAGACCACATCCAAAGGAGGTCAATGGATGAAATTAAATGTAATCGAGCGGAAATGTGGGACAAAGTATTGAAGCATAAGCTTCCAAGTTAAGGAGGGAGCGCACGGCAGTTACCCACTCCCGACTCGGGGAGGTAGTGACGATAAATAACAATACAGGACTCTTAAGATGCCCTGTTATTTGAATGATTAATTAAAAATTACAGGGAATCTCACTGCGGTATTTTGGATTAGGAAACGTTAGACAGGAGAGGCCCTGCTGCCGCTTTGTTGACTCTAGATAACGTCTGCCTGATCGCACGTCCCTGTGACGTTCACCATCTATTTGGATATCTTCTCTATCAACTTTCGATGTTCTTTTCTGAGCCTACCATGTTGATCGCGGTTATCGGAGAATCAGGGTTCCACGCCGGGAGGTTAATTGTTTAAAATTAAATATGATAGAGCGGAAATGTGGGACAAACTATTGAAGCGCAAATGTGGGACAACTTGTTAAAGTTTAAGCATTAAAGGAAAGGAGGTGGCGTGCATCAATTAAAGAAGAGTATATGAAATTTAATTCCCTGTCACCTATGCAGAGCAGGAGTTTCTATCCGGTAAAATTGGTAAAATATCACCTGACAATGTAACAGATGATTTTTTGAAATTTATGTTCCTGTTACCTATGCAGAGGTACCCCCGTGACGTCCACCATCCATTTGGATATTTTCTCTATCAACTTTTGATATTCTTTTCTGAGCCTACCATGTTGATCACGGTTATCGGCGAATCAGGGTTCCACGCCGGAGAGGGAGCGTGAGAAAGAGAGACCACATCCAAGGGAGATAAATGGATGAAATTTTATTTAGATCGAGCGGAAATATGGGAAAAGTTATTAAAGCAGAAGGATCGAAGGAAAGGGCCAATTAAAGATGAATTTTAGAAATTGAAGTCCCTGTCACCTATGCAGTGCAGGGGTTTTTCATCGCCAGAAATGAATTAATCTCACCCACCAATGGAACAGATTATTTTTTAAAATTTCTGTCCCTGTCACCTATGCAGAGCAGGGGTTTATTCACGTCAAAAATTGTAAAATGTCAACCCAAGAATATAACTGAAAAATTAGTGGAATTTATTAAGCTGTCAACTAGGTAGAGGAGGGGTATATCACAGCCAAAAATTGGTGAATTTCACCCGAAAATGTAACAGACAAATTAGTGATTTTTTTTTTACCTGTCTACTATGTATAGCAGTGGTATATCACACCCAAAAATTGGTGAATTTCACCCGAAAATTTAACAGACAAATTAGCATTTTTTTTTTACCTGTCTACTAGGTATAGCAGTGGTATATCACAGCCAAAAATTGGTGATTTTACCTGTTTACTAGGTATAGCAGTGATACATCACACCCAAAAATTAATGCATTTCACTCAAAAATGCAACAGACAAATTAGCAAATTTTTTTACCTGTCTACTAGGTATAGCAGTGGTATATCACAGCCAAAAATTGGTGATTTTACCTGTTTACTAGGTATAGCAGTGATAGATCACACCCAAAAATTTATGCATTTCACTCAAAAATGCAACAGACAAATTTGTGAATTTTTTTAACTGTCTACTAGGTATAGCACTGGTACATCACACCAAAAAATTGGTGAATTTCACCCGAAAATGTAACAGACAAATTAGTGAAATGACATAAAATAAAATACGTACAAATAAAATAAAAAAAACTTGATTAATGAGGTGGAGGTCCATATGGAGTAGGAGTTTGAGGAGGCGGTGGACGTAGCGGTGTTGGTGGAAGCAACAGTGGAGGAGGACGAGGTAGCCAACACTGGTTTTTGGTTTAAATTTTTTTTTTTTTTTATTAGGGTACACTCCAAAAGAGTGTGAAATATCCAAAATACAAGAATGAGCAATTGTGCTGTAGTATAATAATGGCTGGTTAAGGCCGGTATACATGTCTATTCTACACAAGGTAAGGACAAGTCCTGTGGGATCCATGCCTGGTTCATTTTAATAAACGTGAGCTTGTCCACATTGGCTGTGGACAGACGGCTGCACTTGTCTGTGATAACGCCCCCTGCCGTGCTAAACACACGTTCAGATAATACACTGTCTGCAGGGCAAGCCAGCACCTCCAAGTGTAAAGGGCAAGCTCAGGCCATGTGCCCAATTTGGAGACCCAGAAGTTGAAGGAGGCAGACCCGTCATTCAGTAGGTGTAGGCGTGTGCACACATACTGCTCCACCATGTTGGTAAAATGCTGCCTCCTGCTAAGACGTTCCATTACAGCTGGTGGTGCTGGTTGCTGTGGGGTGCTGACAAAGCTTTTCCACGTTTCGGCCATGGTAACCCTGCCTTCTGCTGTGCTGGCGGTGCCCCAGCTGCGTTGGCGACCTCTTCCTCTACCTCTGCCTTCGCCTTGTGCTTCCACTGTGCTCCCGCTGTCAGGTGGGAATGCCACCATCAGCGCGTCTACCAGCTTGCACTTGTAATTGCACATCTTACGATCACGCTCCAGTGAGGGAATTAAGGACAGTACGTTCTCCTTGTAACGGGGATCCAGCAGCATGGCCACCCAGTAATCAGCACAAGTTAGAATGTGGGCAACTCAGCGGTCGTTGCGAAGACACTGCAGCATGTAATCGCTCATGAGTGCCAGGCTGCCCAGAGGCAACGAAAAGCTGTCCTCTGTGGAAGGTGTATCGTCTGTGTCCTCTGTATCCCCCCAGCCACGCACCAGTGATGGCCATGAAATTGTCTGGGTGCCACCCTGCTGTGAACAAGGTTCCTCCTCCTCCTCCATCTCCTTCTCCTCATTCTCCACCTCGTCATCCTTCAGAACTGTGCCCTGGCTGGACAATTGTGTACCTGGCGTTTGTTGGTGCAGAAACCCACCCTCGGGGCCACTTGTGAATGACTGGCTGGAAAACCTACAAAATTATCCCTCTTCCTCCTCCTCCTCCTCCTCCTGTTCCACATCCTCTTCCATCATCGCCAGCAGCGTTTTTTCAAGGAGGCATAGAAGTGGGATAGTAACGTTGAGAACGGCGTTATCGGCACTGGCCATGTTGGTATTCGAAACAGCGCAACAAGGCACACAGGTCTCGCATGGAGGCCCAGTCATTAGTGGTGAAGTGGTGCTGTTCCGCAGAGCGACTCACCCGTACGTGCTGCAGCTGAAACTCCACTATCACCTGCTGCTGCTCGCACAGTCTGGACAGCATGTGCAAGGTGGAGTTCCACCTTGTGGGCACGTCGCATATGAGGCGGTGAGCGGGAAGGCCGAAGTTATGCTGCAGCGCTGACAGGCGAGCAGCAGCAGGGTGAGAGCGCTGAAAGCGCACACAGATGGCCCGCACTTTATGTAGCAGCTCTGACATAACAGGGAAATTTTTAAGGAATCTCTGCACCACCAAATTCAGCACATGCACCAGGCAAGGGATGTGCGTCAAACCGGTTAGTCCCAGAGCTGCTACGAGATTTCGACCATTATCGCACACCACCAGGCCGTGCTTGAGGCTCACTGGCACCAACCACTCATCGGTCTGTTGTTCAAGGCCCTTCCACAGCTCCTGCACGGTGTGGGGTTTGTCCCCCAAACAGATCCGTTTTTTTTTAACTGCCTGCTGTCGTTTACCCCTGGATGTGCTGAAGTTAGTGGTGAAGGTGTTACGCTGACCGGATAAGGAGGCGGTAGAGGATGAGGAAGCAGAGTAGGAGGAGAAAGCAACAGGTGGCAAACTGAAGCACCCTGCAATCATCGGTGGTGGAAGGACATGCGGAAAACTGCTATACGCCTCAGGCCTAGCCGCCACTGCATTTACCCAGTGTGCTGTTATGGAGATATAACGTCCCTGACCGTGCTTACTGGTCCACGTATCCGTAGTGAGGTGCACCTTGCCACAGATGGCGTTGCGCAGTGCACACCTGATTTTGTCCCCCACTTGTTGTGCAGGGAAAAGATGGCTTGCCTGGAAAAGTAGTGGCGGCTGGGCACGACGTACTGTGGGACAGCCACCGTCATCTGGCCTTTAAAACTCTCCATCTCCACCAGACGGAATGACAGTATTTCAAAGGCCAGTAATTTTGAAATGCTGGCATTCAGGGCCAGGAATCCGGGGTGGGTAGGGAGGTACTTCCTCTTCCGCTCCAGTTGCAGCCAGCCAGTCGCAGGGGCAACACGCGACTGGCTGCTTTGCACACTCTTGGCATTCTCTTGATGAGCTTCAAGAGGTAGTCCCCTGAAATGGTCTTCCAACAGTCTTGAAGGAGTTCCCAGAGATGCTTAGCACTTGTTGGCCCTTTTGCCTTCACTCTGCAGTCCAGCTCACCCCAAACCATCTCGATTGAGTTCAGGTCCGGTGACTGTGGAGGCCAGGTCATCTGGCGCAGCACCCCATCACTCTCCTTCATGGTCAAATAGCCCTTACTTTCAAAGTTTTCCCAATTTTTCGGCTGACTGACTGACCTTCATTTCTTAAAGTAATGATGGCCACTCGTTTTTCTTTAGTTAGCTGCTTTTTTCTTGCCATAATACAAATTCTAACAGTCTATTCAGTAGGACTATAAGCTGTGTATCCACCTGACTTCTCCTCAACGCCACTGATAGTCCCAACCCAATTTATAAGGCAAGAAATCCCACTTATTAAACCTGACAGGGCACACCTGTGAAGTGAAAACCATTTCAGGGGACTACCTCTTGAAGCTCATCAAGAGAATGCCAAGAGTGTGCAAAGCAGTAATCAAAGCAAAAGGTGGCTACTTTGAAGAACCTAGTATATATATATATTTTTAGTTGTTTCACACTTGTTTGTTATGTATATAATGCCACATGTGTTAATTCATAGTTTTGATGCCTTCAGTGTGAATCTACAATTTTCATAGTCATGAAAATAAAGAAAACGCTTTGAATGAGAAGGTGTGTCCAAACTTTTGGTCTGTACTGTACATACAAAATCATACATTACAACCTAGTGCTTTTGATACGGTAAAAAGTGCTTTTAAGCAGTGCCCAAACACACACGTAGTGGGACGCTGCACAGTGTTTGGGAGATGGAGAGCTGAACGCTTCCGTGGGAACCCAGATGGTGGTGTTGCTGGCAGATCCTCTGTTTGCAGGGTGGCAGGTGGCACTGTCACTTCAGAGGTGGATGAAGAGGCCGAGACTGCAGCAGAAGAGGAAGCAGGAGGAGCCAGAGACCTTTCTTGGTTTTGAGGTGTCTACTCCACTGCAGCTCGTCCTTTTCACTTAGATGCCTGGTCATGCAGGTTGTGCTCAGGTTGAGAACGTTTATGCCTTGCTTCAGGCTCTGATTGCACAGCGTGCAAACCACTCGTGTCTTGTCGTCAGCACTTTGTCCGAAGAACTGCCATGCCAGGGAACTCTTTGGAGCTGGCTTTGGTGTGCTCGGTCTCTTGCTGCGGTGGGCAGTAGCAGGCGTACTGTCTAGGGGATGGCAGCTCCGCTTTTGCACCCTGCTCCCTCTTCTACTGTGCTTGTGGCTCTGTGCGACCACTGCCTCCTCCACCAAACTACACAGGTCACTCGCATGATCTTGATTCCATATAGGGTCGAGGACCTCATCGTCCTCCACATCATCTTCCACGCAGTCTTCACCCTCGCCCTCCTTGTCGGTCTGCACACTTTCGAAAGCCCCAGCAGTTGGTACCTGTGTTTCGTCATCATCCGAGACGTGCTGCGATGGTCCTCCCATGTGCTCATCTTGAAACATAAGTTGTTGGGCATCGGTGCACTCAATCTCTTCTACTTCTGGAAGGTGGATGGCCCTGGGAAACCCTGCTAACAGAGTCATCAAAAAGCAGAAGAGACTGCTGCATGACTTGGGGCTCAGACTGCTTGGCTGATTTGCAAGGGGGTGAGGTGAAAGACTGATGGACATCGGCTGCAGGTGCCAACTCTGATCTTTCAGCAGGAGACTGGGTGGGAGACAATGTGAGGGAACTGGAAGCACTGTCAGCAACCCAATCTACTATCGCCTGTACTTGTTCTGGCCTCATTATTCATAGAGCTGCATTAGGCCAGACCAAATACCGCTGCAGGTTCTGTCGCCTACTCGCAGCCGAGGAAGGGGTTTCACTTGTGCTTGTAGCTGGCACAGATCGACCACGTCCTCTCCCTGCAACAGGAGCTCCACCAGCAGTACCACGACCTGGGCCACGTCCCTTATTTGATGATCTCCTCATATTTGCGTATATACTGATCCCGTGGGACAGAGGGATAAAACTTAGCATTTAATAAGGTACATTCTAAAATAGATAGACACTAGAGGATGAGCCTCTACAACAAACAATATAAACGACAGCCCTAAGGGCATAGACTTGTACATATATACACAGTGTGGCCAAGATGGTATAAAAAACAGGAACGTTCTCACCCGATTGTAGACCAGGGGTTCTCACAGAGATGGTGGATGATGGAGACGGACCTGTAGTACTTGGTAGCCACACTGGAGGGAGATAGGTATGTGTGCCCCTTTCACATAGGTGGGTGACAGGTTAGTTAACCCTAGACGGCCCTAGGAAGGGGGCAGGGGCTAGTACGCCCTACCTATACCTGACCCTACCTATACCTGACCCTGTGGGGACAGAATCCATAATAGTCTCTAAAAAAAATGCTCCCTTTTTTAGGGACTATTAGGGATTCTGTCCCCACAGGGTCAGGTATCCGGACGGGGATGCTCCTTGCGGGGCAAGTTCACCGTATAGATAGGTAGGGCGTACTAGTTCCTGCCCCCTTCCTAGGGCCGTCTAGGGTTAAATAACTGGGCGCAAAATAACTGCCCATGAACTGAGAAAAGTCAAGCGTGCAGCTGCCAAGATGCCACTTGCCACCAGTTTGGCCATATTTCAGAGCTGCAACATCACTGGAGTGCCCAAAAGCACAAGGTGTGCAATACTCAGAGACATGGCCAAGGTAAGAAAGGCTGAAAGACGACCACCACTTAACAAGACACACAAGCTGAAACGTCAAGACTGGGCCAAGAAATATCTCAAGACAGATTTTTCTAAGGTTTTATGGACTGATGAAATGAGAGTGAGTCTTGATGGGCCAGATGGATGGGCCCGTGGCTGGATTGGTAAAGGGCAGAGAGCTCCAGTCCGACTCAGACGCCAGCAAGTTGGAGGTGGAGTTCTGGTTTGGGCTGGTATCATCAAAGATGAGCTTGTGGGGCCTTTTCGGGTTGAGGATGGAGTCAAGCTCAACTCCCAGTCCTACTGCCAGTTTCTGGAAGACACCTTCTTCAAGCAGTGGTACAGGAAGAAGTCTGCATCCTTCAAGAAAAACATGATTTTCATGCAGGACAATGCTCCATCACACGCGTCCAAGTACTCCACAGCGTGGCTGGCAAGAAAGGGTATAAAAGAAGAAAATCTAATGACATGGCCTCCTTGTTCACCTGATCTGAACTCCATTGAGAACCTGTGGTCCATCATCAAATGTGAGATTTACAAGGAGGGAAAACAGTACACCTCTCTGAACAGTGTCTGGGAGGCTGTGGTTGCTGCTGCACGCAATGTTGATGGTGAACAGATCAAAACACTGACAGAATCCATGGATGGCAGGCTTTTGAGTGTCCTTGCAAAGAAAGGTGGCTATATTGGTCACTGATTTGTTTTTGTTTTGTTTTTGAATGTCAGAAATGTATATTTGTGAATGTTGAGATGTTATATTGGTTTCACTGGTAAAAATAAATAATTGAAATGGGTATATATTTGTTTTTTGTTAAGTTGCCTAATAATTATGCACAGTAATAGTCACCTGCACACACAGATATCCCCCTAAAATAGCTAAAACTAAAAACAAACTAAAAACTACTTCCAAAAATATTCAGCTTTGATATTAATGAGTTTTTTGGGTTCATTGAGAACATGGTTGTTGTTCAATAATTAAAATTAATCCTCAAAAATACAACTTGCCTAATAATTCTGCACTTCCTGTATACACACACGTGTACCACAGTTGTTGCTGGCCTATTATTATATCAAAATTACTACTTCTATTCCTTATATAGTTTTTGGGGGAAGGGGCGCTCCTGTATTTTAACTCATTACTCTGATCTCTGGGGTCGAGGATATACTCCTTACTGTATTTCTACTCGTTGTTACTAGCCTTGAGCGAACACCTGGATGTTCGGATTCGAGAAGTTCGGCCGAACTTCCCGGAAATGTTCGGGTTCGGGATCCGAACTCGACCCGAACTTCGCCCCGAACCCCATTGAAGTTATTGGGGACCCAAACTTTTCGGCACTAAAAAGGCTGTAAAATAGCCCAGGAAAGGGCTAGAGGGCTGCAAAAGGCAGCAAAATGTAGGTAAATCCCCTGCAAACAAATGTGGATAGGGAAATGAATTAAAATAAAAATAAAATAAATTAAAATTAACCAATATCAATTGGAGAGAGGTCTCATGGCAGAGAATCAGGCTTCATGTCATAGCAGAGAATCAGGCTTCACGTCACCCACCACTGGAACAGGCCATTGTCAGATATTTAGACCCCGGCACCCAGACAGAGGAGAGAGGTCCCATAGCAGAGAATCAGGCTTCATGTCACCCACCACTGGAACATGCCACTGTCAGATATTTAGGCCCCGGCACCCAGACAGAGGAGAGAGGTCCCATAGCAGAGAATCAGGCTTCATGTCATAGCAGAGAATCAGGCTTCAAGTCATAGCAGAGAATCAGGCTTCATGTCATAGCAGAGAATCAGGCTTCATGTCACCCACCACTGGAACAGGCCATTGTCAGATATTTAGGCCCCGGCACCCAGACAGAGGAGAGAGGTCCCATAGCAGAGAATCAGGCTTCATGTCACCCACCACTGGAACAGGCCACTGTCAGATATTTAGGCCCCGGCACCCAGACAGAGGAGAGAGGTCCCATAGCAGAGAATCAGGCTTCATGTCATAGAAGAGAATCAGGCTTCACGTCACCCAACACTGGAACAGGCCATTGTCAGATATTTAGGCCCCGGCACCCAGACAGAGGAGAGAGGTCCCATAGCAGAGAATCAGACTTCATGTCACCCACCACTGGAACAGGCCACTGTCAGATATTTTTAGGCCCCGGCACCCAGACAGAGGAGAGAGGTCCCATAGCAGAGATTCAGGCTTTATGTCATAGCAGAGAATCAGGCTTCATGTCACCCAACACTGGAACAGGCCACTGTCAGATATTTTTAGGCCCCGGCACCCAGACAGAGGAGAGACGTCCCATAGCAGAGATTCAGGCTTCATGTCATAGCAGAGAATCAGGCTTCATGTCACCCACCACTGGAACAGGCCACTGTCAGATATTTTTAGGCCCCGACACCCAGACAGAGGAGAGGTTCATTCAACTTTGGGTTGCCCCGCAATATAATGGTAAAATGAAAATAAAAAAAGGATTGAATGAGGAAGTGCCCTGGAGTACAATAATATATGGTTAAGGGGAGGTAGTTATAAATGTCTAATCTGCACAAGGGATGGACAGGTCCTGTGGGATCCATGCTTGGTTCATTTTTATGAACGTCAGCTTGTCCACATTGGCTGTGGACAGGCGGCTGCGTTTGTCTGTAATGACCCCTGCCGTGCTGAATACACGTTCAGACAAAACGCTGGCCGCCGGGCAGGCCAGCACCTCCAAGGCATAAAAGGCTAGCTCTGGCCACGTGCAAAATTTGGAGACCCAGAAGTTGAATGGGGCCGAACCATCAGTCAGTACGTGGAGGGGTGTGCCCTCGCACATCTTCCTATCACGCTCCAGTGCAGGAAGTAAGATGGGCACATTGTCTTTGTACCGGGGATCCAGCAGGGTGGCAACCCAGTAGTCCGCACACGTGAAAATGTGGGCAACTCTGCTGTCGTTGCGCAGGCACTGCAGCATGTAGTCACTCAAGTGTGCCAGGCTGCCCAGAGGTAAGGACAAGCTGTCCTCTGTGGGAGGCGTATCGTCATCGTCCTGCGTTTCCCCCCAGCCACGCACCAGTGATGGGCCCGAGCTGCGTTGGATGCCACCCCGCTGTAAACATGCTTCATCCTCATCCTCCTCCACCTCCTCCTCATCCTCCAGTAGTGGGCCCTGGCTGGCCACATTTGTACCTGGCCTCTGCTGTTGCAAAAAACCTCCCTCTGAGTCACTTCGAAGAGACTGGCCTGAAAGTGCTAAAAATGACCCCTCTTCCTCCTCCTCCTCCTGGGCCACCTCCTCTTCCATCATCGCCGTAAGTGTTTTCTGAAGGAGACATAGAAGTAGTATTGTAACGCTGATAACGGCGTCATCGCCACTGGCCATGTTGGTGGAGTACTCGAAACAGCGCAACAGGGCACACAGGTCTCGCATGGAGGCCCAGTCATTGGTGGTGAAGTGGTGCTGTTCCGCAGTGCGACTGACCCGTGCGTGCTGCAGCTGAAACTCCACTATGGCCTGCTGCTGCTCGCACAGTCTGTCCAGCATGTGCAAGGTGGAGTTCCACCTGATGGGCACGTCGCATATGAGGCGGTGAGCGGGAAGACCGAAGTTACGCTGTAGCTCAGACAGGCGAGCAGCGGCAGGATGTGAATGCCGGAAGCGCGCACAGACGGCCCGCACTTTATGCAGCAGCTCTGACATGTCGGGGTAGTTGTGAATGAACTTCTGCATCACCAAATTCAGCACATGCGCCAGGCAAGGGATGTGCGTCAAACCGGCTAGTCCCAGAGCTGCAACGAGATTTCGCCCATTATCGCACACCACCAGGTCGGGCTTGAGGCTCACCGGCAGCAACCACTCGTCGGTCTGTTGTTCTATACCCCGCCACAACTCCTGTGCGGTGTGGGGCCTGTCCCCCAAACATATGAGTTTCAGAATGGCCTGCTGACGTTTACCCCGGGCTGTGCTGAAGTTGGTGGTGAAGGTGTGTGGCTGACTGGATGAGCAGGTGGAAGAAGAGGAGGAGGAAGCCGAGTTGGAGGAGGAGGCAACAGGAGGCAAAGAATGTTGCCCTGCGATCCTTGGCGGCGGAAGGACGTGCGCCAAACAGCTCTCCGCCTGGGGCCCAGCCGCCACTACATTTACCCAGTGTGCAGTTAGGGAGATATAGCGTCCCTGGCCGTGCTTACTGGTCCACGTATCTGTGGTTAGGTGGACCTTGCCACAGATGGCGTTGCGCAGTGCACACTTGATTTTATCGGATACTTGGTTGTGCAGGGAAGGCACGGCTCTCTTGGAGAAGTAGTGGCGGCTGGGAACAACATACTGTGGGACAGCAAGCGACATGAGCTGTTTGAAGCTGTCTGTGTCCACCAGCCTGAATGACAGCATTTCATAGGCCAGTAGTTTAGAAATGCTGGCATTCAGGGCCAGGGATCGAGGGTGGCTAGGTGGGAATTTACGCTTTCTCTCAAATGTTTGTGAGATGGAGAGCTGAACGCTGCCGTGTGACATGGTTGAGATGCTTGGTGACGGAGGTGGTGGTGTTGGTGGTACATCCTCTGTTTGCTGGGCAGCAAGTGCCAACGTTCCTCCAGAGGCGGAGGAAGAGGCCGAGGCGGCAGCAGCAGAAGAGGTAGCAGGGGGAGCCTGAGTGAGTTCCTTGTTTTTAAGGTGTTTACTCCACTGCAGTTCATGCTTGGCATGCAGGTGCCTGGTCATGCAGGTTGTGCTAAGGTTCAGAACGTTAATGCCTCGCTTCAGGCTCTGATGGCACAGCGTGCAAACCACTCAGCACATTGTTTGAAGAACTGCCACGCCAGGGAACTTCTTGAAGCTGCCTTTGGGGTGCTCGGTCCCAGATGGCGGTGGCCAGTAGCAGACGGCGGCGGGTGTTCTGCTTTTGCCCACTGCTCCCTCTTTTGCTACGCTGTTGGCTCGGTCTCACCACTGCCTCTTCCTCCAAATTCTGAAAGTCAGTGGCACGACCTTCATTCCATGTGGGGTCTAGGACCTCATCGTCCCCTGCATCGTCTTCCACCCAGTCTTCCTCCCTGACCTCCTGTTCAGTCTGCACACTGCAGAAAGACGCAGCAGTTGGCACCTGTGTTTCGTCATCATCAGAGACGTGCTGAGGTGGTATTCCCATGTTCTCATCATCAGGAAACATAAGTGGTTGTGCGTCAGTGCATTCTATGTCTTCCACCGCTGGGGAAGGGCTAGGTAGATGCCCTTGGGAAACCCTGCCAGCAGAGTCTTCAAACAGCATAAGAGACTGCTGCATAACTTGAGGCTCAGACAGTTTCCCTGATATGCATGGGGGTGATGTGACAGACTGATGGGCTTGGTTTTCAGGCGCCATCTGTGCGCTTTCTGCAGAAGACTGGGTGGGAGATAATGTGAACGTGCTGGATCCACTGTCGGCCACCCAATTGACTAATGCCTGTACCTGCTCAGGCCTTACCATCCTTAGAACGGCATTGGGTGCTACTGGGACCTGAGGTAGTTGGTTCACTAGGACGTGTGGCTGTGGCAGAACGGCCACGTCCTCTCCCAGCACCAGAGGGTCCACTAACACCACCACGACCATGTCTGCGTCCCTTACTAGATGTTTTCCGCATTGTTACCGTTCACCACAATAAAAAAAAAATTATTTGGCTTGTATTGAATTCAAATTCAGGCCTTTTTTTACAGGCACCTAACACTATCTGGCTATCTATTTAGGTACCGTATTACACTAATACAGGCACAGCAGTAACGACAGATTTAGCTGAATATAAATTGTAGGCCTAGTATTTAGGCCCTGGATGACAGGTATCCCTTTTACGGACAGAATTAGACTTGGAAATGCACGGTAGCGTGTGAAGTTATTGAGGATGACCCTATCAGCACCTTCAATCTAATATACCCTTTTATGGATAGATTTAAACTTGGCCTGATACAGCAGAAAACTATTATTTAGGGAATTGCTAAGTTGGGAATTGTATTCAACCCAGAACAAAAACTGTGCTTCGGCAGACAGCAGACAGTATTACAATTGGTTAGCCACAGCTGAAACACCAGATTTAGGGTACTGCTATTTTGGCAATTGTATTTTACCCCTCAATAAAATAGCAAGCACAGCCAATCCCCTGATGTAGGATATAGAAAAAAAAAAAACCACCCTATTGATGGTTAAAAATGGACTTGGTGGCAGCTTGTGCTGGCGCACCACAAGACACAAAATGGCCGCCGATCACCCCAGAAAAAAGTGACTGAAAAACGCTCTGGGCAGCCTTAAAACAGTGAGCAATTGAATAGCAGAGGTTGTATGATACACAGCTGTATATCGATCACTTCAGTAAGTAAATCACTGCCTAATCTCGCCCTAACAGCAGCAGCTGCATCCTATCCCTACACTGATCAGAGCAGAGTGACGTGCGGCGCTACGTGACTCCAGCTTAAATAGAGGCTGGGTCACATGCTGCACTGGCCAATTACAGCCATGCCAATAGTAGTCATGAGTGATGGCCTCTTGGGGCAAGTAGTATGACGCTTGTGATTGGCTGCTTTGCAGCCTTTCAAAAAGCGCCAAGAAAGCGCCGAACACCGAACCCGAACCCGGACTTTTACGAAAACTATACAGTTTGGATTCGCTCATCCCTAGTTATTACCACAGCCTCTGCTGCTTATATGCGCCTCTTATTCCTATCAGCTACTACTCTTGGCCTGTGTTATTCCTATACCTGCTGCCAACTGTGTCACTTGGTATATCTGCTCGTATATTTGAGCTTTGCCCGCTATTCACTGTCTAAAACTTAACACTCAGACACCCTGCATCCCGACATGTTTCGCTGTGTAACCAGCGTCTTCAGGGGATAAAGCAGGTGTGAGTGTTGGTGGCGGAGACCATCTCACTCATGTTAGATCACGTGCTCTTGTGCTCCAGTGACCTTCCGATACGTCATCTTTCCTATTTTCCTTTTGCCGCGCCTTCTATTTCCTGATTGGTTACACGCCGTCATGATTTGGTGACTCATGGTAGTGCGACACGACTTCAGGACTTCGCGCATGCGCCTGAACTTACCTATTCTTCCTCATACTTCTTATTCGCATTCTCGCGATGTCTTTGTTATGTTCGCGCATGTGCGCGGACTCGAACATTCGTTTCTCAACATCTATACCATCACGATACTATCTTCACATATCTCGCGCATGCGAGTGCACTTTGTATCTTTTCATCGCTGCTTATCCCCCTGTATCTTGAGCTTGCACTGGCGCAGGCGTGAGAACTTTAATTCCTTTGCTGTATTTCTCTCTTTGTATCATCTACTCAGGTACATATGCCCCATTCTTTTTCATCACTGGGCCCACTTGGTAATTCTTGTGTATTCATCCTGCACGTTTTCTGCCTGCACCAATTCTTCATCGTGCCTGCATTGTTATATAATTTTTGAGTAGATCCATTCTATAGCTTGACGTCTTTTTATGATCACTTTCCATTTTCTCTTGTCAATCATAAGTACTTTCTCCCATGGTAATTTATATATTTTCAGTAAGTATATTATAGTTTTCCTTTATCTTCAATGTTTTTAATTCATTGTGCTTTTCTATATTTTCACCAGATCTCTGATTAATAGATTTGGAAATCCCCCTCTCCAGTAGAATCCGCCATGGTAGACGTCCTGCCCAATAAGATGGACACTCTCATCACTATTCTTGGTAAGTATTTTTGTTTTTCTTTCAATTATATACTTTTTTGGGATGGTCTTTCCTACCTCTATTCTTTTTATGTCTATTTTCTATTATTATTTGTTCTGTTAAGATGATTTCTTATGTTGTTATTTCTTTTATTTCCTTTTCTTTTTGCTTATTACTGTTATAGTGTTCTATAGGAATGGTGAGAAGGTAAACCCGTCGTTTATTCCAATCGGTGACAGGGATTTTAGCCGGTATATCCACTTAGCCTCTTCCTGTTGCAGTTTATTGTCTACATCTCCCTGTCTGGGGCCTAGCTAGATTTCTAGATCTGTTGGATCGCCCTTATGATGTTTATTGATATGTCTTACTAGGGGTGTGTCGTCATCAGTGTTGAGGGTACTTAGATGTTTGGAAATTCTCCTTCTCAGTTCCTGTATCGTTTTTCCTACATAGATTTTGGTGCATTTGCATTGTATTGCATAGACTACGCCGTTAGTCTTTGTCACGGAACCATGAACCAGACGTACAACAAGAGATAAGTGAAAATAAGAAGGCTTTATTGAAAATAAAGCTGTAAAGCAAAAGTCCAAACGGATGGTGAAACCGAGCAGAGTCTTTGCGAAGCCAGAGGTCAGGAACCAGAAGGGTAGTCAGACGAAGCCAGGATCAGGAACCAGCAGGGTAGTCAGACGAAGCCAGGATCAGGAACCAGCAGGGTAGTCAGACGAAGCAAGGATCAGGAACCAGCAGGGTAGTCAGACGAGGCCAGGATCAGGAACCAGAAGCAGCAGCAGTCTTAGAAGCATGTGAACACAAGAGGACCAAGCAAGGAACTGAAGCCACAGACCTCCTATATATATGAGCTAGGCATCCAGCTCCTCCCAGGGGAAGGAGGAGCTGCAGGGTGGAAGGCTACAAGAAACCCAGGACCCAAGATGGCCGCCAGCACATGTCAAACGAAGGAGAGCAGCAAGCAGGTAAGACCATGACAGTACCTCCCCCTCAAGGGCCCCTCCTCCGCGGAGCACAAAACGGTTTCTGAGGGAAGCGTGCGTGGAAGGCTCGGAGCAAGGCAGGAGCATGGACATCTGCGGAGGGAACCCAGGAACGCTCCTCTGGACCATAACCACGCCAATGGACCAAAAACTGCAACCGACCGCGGACCAGGCGTGAGTCCAGGATATTGCTCACCTCATATTCCTCACGATTGCCCACTTGGACCGGACGAGGCCGAGGAACCGAGGAAGTGAAACGATTACACACCAGTGGCTTCAACAGGGAGACATGAAACACGTTGGAGATCCGCATGCCAGGAGGAAGCGCAAGAGCATAGGCTACCGGGTTTACCCTGCGAAGCACTCGGAAGGGACCAACAAAGCGAGGCGCCAGCTTGGGAGTGGGCACTCGAAGGTTGAGGTTGCGGGTGGACAACCATACACGGTCTCCGACCTGGTAGGAAGGAGCAGGCGCTCGTCTGCGATCAGCCTGGAATCTCTGGCGCTGCGCAGAGACCTCAAGGGACTTCTGGATCTGTACCCAAGAAGCACGTAGGACGGAAAGGTGATCCTCCACAGCCGGAATATCCTGGGGAGAGAATACCTCCGGTAACACGGCAGGTTGGAACCCATAATTGGCCATGAAGGGAGACGTCCCAGAGGAAGAGTTCACCGCCGTGTTCCTGGCAAACTCAGCCCAAGGCAGGAGGTCAACCCAATTGTCTTGGTGATCGGAGACATAGCAACGAAGGAATTGCTCCAAGGCCTGATTGGATCGTTCTGCGGCCCCATTGGACTGAGGGTGGTAGGCCGAGGAGAAGGAGAGATGAACTGGGAGCAAAAGGCGCGCCAGAACCTGGACACAAACTGACTCCCCCGATCCGACACAATCTCCTTAGGCAAACCGTGCAACCGGAAGACCTCCCTGGCAAAAATCGTGGCCAACTCTTGTGCAGAGGGTAACTTCTTGAGAGGAACACAGTGGCACATTTTGGAAAACCGATCCACAATCATGAGAATGACCGTATGGCCTCGGGATGCAGGGAGGTCCACAATGAAATCCATCCCCAGGTGTGACCATGGGCGCTCCCCGGTGGCTATGGGTTGCAGAAGGCCCAACGGAAGGTGCCGAGGGGACTTACTCTGGGCACAAACGGAGCATGCCGCTACATATGCGGCGATGTCGGAACGTAGGGAAGGCCACCAGAACAGACGTGAAACAGCCCAGGACAGCTGATTCTTTCCAGGATGCCCCGCGGTCTTGGAGTTATGGTAGGTTCGCAACAACCGAGTGCGCAACTCCTCAGGCACAAAACATCTGCCGTTGGGTCTCCCAGAGGGAGCACCAGATTGAGCCGCCAAAATCTGCTCACCCAGGGGAGAGGTCAGGCTGGTGCGAATGGCGGCCAGGATCTGATTCGGAGGTATGACCGAAGTCGGAATCGACTCTTCCCTGGACAGCTCGGAGTACTGCCGTGATAAGGCATCCGCCCTGATGTTCTTGGAACCGGGTAGGTAGGAGACCACGTAATTAAAACGTGACAAGAACAGAGCCCATCTGGCCTGACGTGGTGTCAATCTCTTGGCCTCAGAAAGGTAGGTCAGATTCTTGTGGTCCGTCAGGATGAGAACCGGAACCACCGAACCCTCGAGCAAGTGCCTCCATTCTTTAAGGGCCTGCACGATGGCCAATAACTCCCTGTCACCAATCTGATAGTTGCACTCCGCGGAAGACAGTTTCCGGGAGTAAAACCCACAAGGAAGCAGAGGACCCTCTGGTGTTCTACGCTGAGACAGAAGGGCGCCTACTCCCGTCTCAGACGCGTCCACCTCGAGGACAAAGGGCAACCCAGGGTTGGGATGCGACAGAATCGGAGCCGACACAAAGGCGGACTTTAGGGCCTCAAAAGCTCGGATGGCCTCGAGCGGCCAGACCTGGGAATTACTGCCCTTCCTGGTCAGATCCGTGAGAGGCTTGGCCAGCATGGAAAAGTCCCTGATGAACTTCCGATAATAATTGGCGAAGCCCAAAAAGCGCTGCAGGGAACGAAGACCACTGGGCTGGGGCCACTGTAAGACAGCCGAAACCTTCTCAGGATCCATGGAGAACCCCTCAGCGGAAATGATGTAACCTAAGAAGGTTACCTGGGATCGGTGAAATTCGCATTTCTCAAGCTTACCGAACAGCTTGTTCTCTCGTAACCGTTGCAACACTCGTCTGACATCCAGAATGTGGGCCTCCATGGATTCAGAATATACCAAGATGTCATCCAAATACACTACCACACACTGCTGCAACAGGTCACGGAAAACATCGTTGATGAATTCCTGAAAGACTGCGGGCGCATTGCACAACCCAAAGGGCATAACCAAGGATTCGTAATGACCGGTCCTGGTGTTAAACGCGGTCTTCCACTCATCGCCCGCCTTGATCCTTACCAGGTTATATGCCGCCCTCAGGTCGAGTTTGGTAAAGACCGTGGCCCCTTTAAGGCGATCGAACAGCTCGGAAATCAAGGGTATCGGGTAAGCGTTCTTGATCGTGATGCGATTGAGACCCCTGTAATCGATGCAAGGCCTCAACTCACCGCCCTTCTTTTTCACAAAGAAAAATCCAGCCCCTGCCGGGGACGAAGATTTGCGAATGTGTCCGCGTGAAAGCGCCTCCCTCACGTACTCCTCCATGGCCTCATTCTCCGCTACCGACAGTGGATAGACTTTGCCACGAGGAGGAACGGCACCAGATTGTAACTCTATGGCACAATCGTATGGGCGGTGCGGAGGTAGGGCAACCGCGTGCACCTTATCGAATACATCCCGGTACTCCTCGTATTCAGGAGGCAACAGAGAGTCCGAGGAAGTACACAGCAACTTGACAGACCCATGGATGCAACTAGCCCCACACTGCGGTGACCACGAGAGGATCTCGACCGATCTCCAATCGAAAGTCGGATTATGCTTCTGGAGCCAGGGGTACCCCAAGACCACCGAGTAGTGTGGAGACGAAATAACCTGGAGGCAGACCGACTCTCTGTGAACGGCACCAATGGCTATTCCCACTGGAAGGGTCTCATGAGTCACGTGTGGCGGCAGAAGGGGTCTGCCGTCTATCGCCTCAAGAGCCAGTGGGGAACCTCGAGCCTGCAGAGGAATGGAATTGGCGGCAGCGAACACACTATCAATGAACAAACCACCAGCACCAGAGTCCACCAACGCCTGGGTCGTCACCGAGCCCCCGACCCAGGAGAGGACAACAGTGATCAGTGGTTTGTCAACACGGGAAACCGGGGACGAGGAGACTCCACCCAAGATCTGCCCCCGACAGGATCTCAGGGTACGAGCGTTTCCCGGACGGTTCGGACATGCCAACCGAAAATGCCCACCGAGACCACAGTACATGCATCGGCCCTCGCGTCTCCGGAGTGCCCTCTCCCCCTCGGACAGGCGAGCAAACCCCAGCTGCATGGGTTCACCCCCCAGACAAGTCATCCCCAGGAGGCGTGGGAGGAGAGGGAGGCACGGGTGGGACAGCAAACGTAGGCACCAATCTGTTAGAAGACCTCCGCAGGTTCTCCTTAAAGGAAGGTCTCTCCCTGAGTCTGGTGTCAATCAAAATCAGGAAAGAAATAAGAGACTCGAGCTCAACTGGTAGGTCCTTAGCTGCAACCTCATCCTTCAAGGCATCCGAGAGACCATGAGAGAAAGCAGCGACCAGAGCCTCATTATTCCAGCCCACCTCTGCTGCCAGGGTACGAAACTCAATGGCGTATTCAGCTACGGATCGTGAACCCTGTCTGATGGACATAAGGAGCTTCGCAGCAGAGGCAGCACGAGCCGGCACATCGAATACCTTCCGAAGAGAAGCAACAAAACCGGAAAACTCGGCAACCACCGGATTGTTGTTCTCCCATAAAGGGCTGGCCCAGGCCAAGGCCTTGTCCGAGAGCAGCGAGATCAAGAAGCCCACCTTTGATCTCTCAGTAGGAAAGGCATGTGGCAGCAACTCGAAATAAATGCCCACCTGGTTAAGGAAACCTCGGCACTGAGTTGGCTCTCCCCCAAAGCGCTGTGGAAGAGGGGCAGAACCGGTCATACCCCAAAACACCGCAGGCGCAACAACAGGTGTCGGGGTAGACTCTGGCGCAACAACCGGAGCGGCAGTAGGAGCGAGCCCAGGAGCGACAACCGACCCATCGGCAACGGGAGCGAAATGAGCCGTGCGTTCAAGCAGGGTTTGCAACGCCACAGCGAACCGACCCAACAGGTGATCCTGCTGATCAAGTCTGGCAACCAGCGTGGGTAGCGAGGATGGCCCTGTACCGTCAGAATTCATGGCTTGGTCCTAATGTCACGGAACCATGAACCAGACGTACAACAAGAGATAAGTGAAAATAAGAAGGCTTTATTGAAAATAAAGCTGTAAAGCAAAAGTCCAAACGGATGGTGAAACCGAGCAGAGTCTTTGCGAAGCCAGAGGTCAGGAACCAGAAGGGTAGTCAGACGAAGCCAGGATCAGGAACCAGCAGGGTAGTCAGACGAAGCCAGGATCAGGAACCAGCAGGGTAGTCAGACGAAGCCAGGATCAGGAACCAGCAGGGTAGTCAGACGAGGCCAGGATCAGGAACCAGAAGCAGCAGCAGTCTTAGAAGCATGTGAACACAAGAGGACCAAGCAAGGAACTGAAGCCACAGACCTCCTATATATATGAGCTAGGCATCCAGCTCCTCCCAGGGGAAGGAGGAGCTGCAGGGTGGAAGGCTACAAGAAACCCAGGACCCAAGATGGCCGCCAGCACATGTCAAACGAAGGAGAGCAGCAAGCAGGTAAGACCATGACAGTCTTGCAATTAATGTATTCTTTGATGGTATATTTTTTCCCGTCATAGGGGTTTATAAAATCTTTTTTTGGCACCATGTATTTGCAGAATACACATCCACCACACGGGTATGACCCCTGTGTGGATAACCAGTTCTTTTTTGTACATGTCTTTTTTTGAAAGTGACTATGTACCATTATATCTTTTAGGTTTTTTCCCCTCCTATATGTTACTGATGGGCTACTAGGTAGTACTTCCCTTAGGTCTTTGTCTGATCTTAAAATGTGCCAATATCTTTTGAGGATCCCATAGACCTTTTGATGTTGATAGTCAAAGGTACCTATGCAGCGTATTGTTTTTTTCATTTTTTGGTTACTTCCTCTCTCTCCATCTTTTTAACTCTGTTATAGGCTCTATACAGTATCTTTCTAGGGTACCCCCTATCCAAAAACCTCTGGTATAGTATTTTACATTCCTCTTCAAAGGCTAGCTCGTTGGTACTATTTCTTTTTGCTCTCAAGTATTGAGCTACAGGTATGCCTTTTTTTAGGGGTTTTGGGTGGCAGCTTTCCCAGTGGAGGAGGCTGTTACTTGCTGTTGCCTTCCTATATATTTCAGTGGTTACTTCTCCATTACTTTCTATATTGATCTTTAGGTCAAGAAAGTTAAGACTTTTCTCATGAATCTCAGCTGTAAATTGTAGTCCTACGTCATTTTCATTTAGGTCCTTAGTGAATTTTTCAAATTGTGATATAGTGCAGTTCCAAAAAATCAAAACGTCATCTATATACCTACCCCAATAAATTATGTGATCCGTGTGCTATGAATTTTGTTCTATATATACATATTTGTCTTCTCACCACCCCAAAAATAAATTTGCAAAACTAGGTGCACATACCGTCCCCATCGCAGTACCAGTGATCTGTAAATAATATTGCCCAATAAATATAAAATAATTGTGTGTGAGGAGAAAACGTAATAAAGTGATAACAAAATTATTGTGCTCGTGAAACTGTGTACCTTTAGTGTATAAATAAGATTCTACCGCCTTTATCCCTAATTCGTGATGTATACTGGTGTAAAGGGCCTCAACGTCTAGGCTCGCTATCAGGGTATTGTCATTTACATCTATCTCTTGTAGCTTTACAACTGTATCTCTGGTATCTTTGAGATATGATGGAAGAGTCTGTACAAATGGTTTTATAATGGCATCTACATATGTGCTTATGCCCTCACATATGTTGTTGTTGCCTGAAACTATGGGTCTTCCTGGTATGGGTTCACGTTTTTAGTGAATTTTTGGCAAATCGTAAAATGTGGCTATAGTTGGATGTGGTTTATACAGGATTTTGTACTCTTCTTTCGTGATTAGTTCTTTCCCTCTTGCTGCCATCAATATCTTTTTTAGATCTTTATTGTATCTTTCTGTAGGGTTACTCTCTAACTTTTTATAGGTTGTATTATCATCCAGTAATCTCATCACCATCCCAATGTACTCCTCTGTGTTCATCAGAACTATATTTCCCCCCTTATCTGAGGGTTTTATTGTAAGGTCTTGTCGCTCTGTAATTTCTCCAATAGCCCTCCTCTCTTCTGGGGATAAATTTTCCCCCATCTCATTCTTTTTCTTCTCTATCTTTTCAAGGTCACCTGTCACTAGATTCACAAAGGTTTGAATATTTGCGAATCTTGCAATTGGTGGGGTATATTTTGATTTGGGGCGCATGTTGCTAAAGGTGGCGACAGGTCTTATTATCTCGCCCGCTCCCTCCCTATATAGCTCTTCTAGCATCTCCAATGCTTGTTTCTCCCCACTTCCTGCCCCATTTCCATGGTCGTCCTTCTCCTTAAAATCTTTATGTAATGCAAGTTTTCGGGCGAATAGATGGATGTCTTTCACCCATGTGAAACAGTCAAATCTTGGAGTTGGGGTATATGATAGTCCCTTCTGTATCAGGGATTCATGCTCTGGTTTTAGTATTACAGAGGACCTATTTACAATCTGCATTGTTGTTTTAGTCTTTACATTTTCTGACTGTACACCCATTTGTCTCGGTCCCTGAGTTGTATACCCGACATTAAAAAAGGAATTATGTTACAGTCAAAAGAGTTTTGTTTTTTTAAATGTAATCTACTGTGACACCAGATATGAGTGGCACTGTGAGCTGGCAGTAGTTGGCACAGTACACACTGTAGGCCTAACACACACGCTTGCAGGCAACTAACTGAAATTATATTACAGTCAAAAAAGTGTTGTTTTTTTAATGTAATCTACTGTGACACCAGATATGAGTGGCACTGTGCACTGGCAGTAGTTGGCACAGTACACACTGTAGGCCTAACACACACGCTTGCAGGCAACTAACTGAAATTATATTACAGTCAAAAAAGTATATATAATTTTTTTAAATGTAATCTACTGTGACACCAGATATGAGTGGCACTGGTGGCACTGTGCACTGGCAGTAGTTGGCACAGTACACACTGTAGGCCTAACACACACGCTTGCAGGAAAGTAATTGCAATTATATTAGAGTCAAAAAAGTTTAGTTTTTTTTTAAATGCAAGCTACTGTGACACCAGATATGAGTGGTGGCACTGGGCAAGTGGGCACAGTATACGCTGTGTGCCTGACACACGCTGGCAGGCAACTGCAGTTAGATTACAGAGGGGAAAAAAAAGCAGACTGATGTACTAGCCCTAAAAAGGGCTTTTTGGGGTGCTGTCAAGACGCTGTCCTAACAGCAGATCAGATGAGTCTTTCAGGACTGGAGTGGACACTGAATACACTGGCCTAACTATCGATTTCCCTAATAAATCAGCAGCAGCTGCACTGTCCCTCCTTTCACTAAGACTGCAGCTTCCGAATGAATCTAAAATGGATGCTGTCCAGGAGGTGGGAGGGTCTGGGAGTGAGGGTATGCTGCTGATTGGCTGGAATTTGTCTGCTGACTGTGGTACAGGGTCAAAGTTTGCTCAATGATGACGTATAGGGGGCGGACCGAACATCGCATATGTTCGCCCGCCGCGGCGAACGCGAACAAGCGATGTTTGCCGGGAACTGTTCGCCAGCGAATAGTTCGAGACATCTCTATTGTCTAATCCCAGATGTGCAGTATATTAGAGGGTTTTTTCACCCTAACCAAAAAGCTGTATTTCTGTCCTAAATATGACAGTCACATATGCACGTGTAATCCCAGATGTGCAGTATATGAGAGGCTTTTTTCACCCCAGTATGCCAAAGCCGTATTTATGGCCTAAATATTACAGTGACTTATGCAAGTGTTATCCCAGATGTGCAGTATATGAGAGGCTTTTTTCAACCCAGTATGCCAAAGCCGTATATATGGCCTAAATGTGTCACCGCCAGTTCTGTGAGACGTTCTTCTCTACCTCGTGCATGAGGTTCTTTGTTTTGGTTTCACTTTGTCATATCCTTTCCTTCTCCTAGCTGTCACCTATTTACACTAATTGTCTCCCTTTATATTCCCTCCCATACTGACTCACTTTGCGGTTTATTCTTCTTCCTGGATGAGTTGTTCACTGCTGGAGGCTGCTACTGCTGATTCCTCATTTAAGTCCTATATTTGTGTTTCCTTGCTGGCTTGATTCTAGGTGACCCTAACTCCGTCTGTATTAAGTGCAGGGAGCCGGTGGTCGTGTCCCCTCACTATTATAGAGTTTTTTTAGGTGTCACACAGTATAAGGTACGTGGGCATGCAATCGTCTACCATAAAGACCTTTGCATGGGCATAGCAGTCAGGGAGAGCTCTAGGGGTTTTATAGGGCTCACCCATATGCTCCTTAGTTTGTGATCAAGCCAGTCGGATGTTTATTTATAAGTTCCAGCTTTCTGCAACACCATCCGTGACAAAATGTGACAGTGACTTATGCACGTGTAATCCCAGATGTGCAGTATATTAGAGGTTTTTTTTTCACCCTAACCAAAAAGCTGTATTTCTGTCCTAAATGTGACAGTCACTTATGCTTGTCTAATCCCAGATGTGCAGTATATTAGAGGTTTTTTTCACCCTAACCAAAAAGCTGTATTTCTGTCCTAAATGTGACAGTGACTTATGCACGTGTAATCCCAGATGTGCAGTATATTAGAGGGTTTTTTCACCCTGAACGGAAAGTGTAGTTTCCTTCTCAATGCATCCTTGATTCCTTCCATTGTCCCCGAAGACAGGCGCCTGGAGAACTTATTTCTCAATGACACATGCAGTATGATGTCAGAAACAGTTCTATTTATTTATTGCCATACAGGGCTTTATATACATTCATGCATACATACAAGAACAGCTGCAGCTCTCATTATAATAATGCTGACTAGGAACATTTCCTTATACAGACAGGCAGCTCTCATTATAGTAATGCTGACTAGGAACATTTCCTTATATAGACAGAAGGTAAATGTAAATATAGTCACCCTTTGATATGATGTCACCCAACCTCCTGTCCTTCATACAGATCATTTTATTTAACCCTTCACTAACCAAAAAGCTGTATTTCTGTATTAAATGTGACAGTGACTTATGCACGTGTAATCCCAGATGTGCAGTATATGAGAGGCTTTTTTCACCCCAGTATTCCAAAGCCGTATTTATGGCCTAAATATGACAGTGATTTATGCAAGTGTAATACCAGATGTGCAGTATATTAGAGGGTTTTTTCACCCTAACCAAAAAGCTGTATTTCTGTCCTAAATGTGACTGACTTATGCACGTGTAATCCCAGATGTGCAGTATATTAGAGGGTTTTTTCACCCTAACCAAAAAACTGTATTTCTGTCCTAAATGTGACAGTCACTTATGCTTGTCTAATCCCAGATGTGCAGTATATTAGAGGGTTTTTTCACCCTAACCAAAAAGCTGTATTTCTGTCCTAAATGTGACAGTGACTTATGCACGTGTAATCCCAGATGTGCAGTATATTAGAGGGTTTTTTCACCCCAGTATGCCAAAGTTGTATTTATGGCTTAAATGTGACAGTCACTTATGCTTGTCTAATCCCAGATGTGAAGAATAATAGTGACTTTTTTCACCCTAACCAAAAATCTGTATTTCTGTCCTAAATGTGACAGTCACTTATGCTTGTCAAATCCCAGATGTGCAGTATATTAGAGGGTTTTTTCACCCTAACCAAAAAGCTGTATTTCTGTCCTAAATGTGACAGTGACTTATGCACGTGTAATCCCAGATGTGCAGTAAATTAGTGGGTTTTTTCACCCTAACTAAAAAGCTGTATTTCTGTCCTAAAATTGACAGTCACTTACGCACGTGCAATCCCTGATGTGAAGTATATTAGAGGGTATTTTCACCCTAACAAAAAAGCTGTATTTCTGTCCTAAATGTGACAGTCACTTATGCACGTGTAATCCCAGATGTGCAGTATATGAGAGGCTTTTTTCACCCTAACCAAAAAGCTGTATTACTGTCCTAAATGTGACAGTGACTTATGCATGTGTAATCCCAGATGTGCAGTATATGAGAGGCTTTTTTCACCCCAGTATGCCAAAGGCGTATTTATGGCCTAAATGTGACAGTCGCTTATGCTTGTCTAATCCCTGATGTGAAGTATATTAGAGGGTATTTTCACCCTAACCAAAACGCTGTATTTCTGTCCTAAATGTGACAGTCACTTATGCACGTGTAATCCCAGATGTGCAGTATATTAGAGGGTTTTTTCACCATAACCAAAAAGCTGTATTTCTGTCCTAAATGTGACAGTCACTTATGCACGTGTAATCCCAGATGTGCAGTATATTAGAGGGTTTTTTCACCCTAACCAAAAAGCTGTATTTCTGTCCTAAATGTGACAGTCACTTATGCTTGTCTCATCCCAGATGTGCAGTATATTAGAGGGTTTTTCACCCCAATATGCCAAAGCTGTATTTCTGGACTTGCAGATAGCCTATGCTGCTGCACTATCGTTGCATAAAATGGCTGCCGATCATGTATTGATATTGACTAACTGAAGAAAAAAAAGTTTATTTTTTAGCAGTAGTTGGCTCAGGGCAGGCTTAAAAAAATTGTGCACTGCACCCACAACACACTTTTTCTGTAGATCGCTGAGTACATAAACCAGTTCTTGATAAGATTTCTCCCTGATCTCTCCCTCACAGCAGCTGCAGCCTCTCCCTATACTAATCGGAGCATAGTGACGGGCGGCGCTACTTGACTCCAGCTTAAATAGAGGCTGGGTCACATGCTGCAGTTGGCCAATCACAGCCATGCCAATAGTAGGCATGGCTGTGATGGCCTTTTGGGGCAAGTAGTATGACGCTTGTTGATTGCAGCCTCTCAAAAAGCGCCATAAAAATCGCCAAACACCGAACCCGAACTTTTACGTAAATGTTCGGGTCCGGGTGCCGAAAACCCTAAAGTTCGGTATGAACCCGAACTTTACAGTTCGGGTTTGCTCAACTCTACTTATAAACACAATATCCTGTACAAATAATGGGTATAAAGTAAGCTCAGTATTGTTGTGACAATTCTTCTGAAAGTATACTGTATATTCCATCATCCCCACAACCATGGCTGCCATAAATCAACTAAGTGAATAAAATGAATTAACCCATTCATGTTCCTGAGGAAAACAATGAATATGTAGGATATTTTTATGGATCTCATTAAACTCCCCTTTTCATTTTTGTTCTAACTTATAGGGTCATCCATGTGCTGATTACTCTGTTCAAAGCAGGAGCAGGCAGATGGTGATTTTGCATTGTTGGCAGTATATTATATGTTAATTAGGCCAGTGAATGCTAGCTATTGAGGGTCTATTCTTAGTAAAGCCAATGTTATCATCATTAATTAGAGATCCAATTACCCTTTTAATTCTTCTTAGTTTATTACCATATTACCAGGAGCTCATCCAAAAGATGCTCCAGTGAGTGGAAAAAAGATTGCATGCAAGATATGAAAAGGGTCACATATATTTATAGTTTTCAAAAATGAAAGAAATTTTTCTTTTTTAGCATATGTGACCCATGTAGCATATAACCTTTCAAGCCTGACATGGCAAGTATTACTGTTAAATTCACAAAGAATGGGGGGGGGATCGCCAACCTGCCCTGCTGTTAAGTATCTTGTCAAAGGACTTTCAGGGGCCGTATGAGGACATTTTTTCTATTATGGAGACCGGTCATCCAGGGGAAAAGGAAAAAACAGTGTTTAATTAGTGATACGTTAAATAAGGTCTGGAATAAAATTTAAAAGATACTAGGTATAACATATCCCACTCACTTTACTCCACTTTGGCACAATCATAATTTAAATGAATTTATGTTAATTTCAGATTACGAATATTGGAATTCACGCGGCATCAACCGTTTAACTCACATTTCATCACATGGCAATATTATCCCCTTAGATAAATTAATATAAGGCACAAACGTCACTTTTTTAGATAGGTATAGATATGCACAAATCTGTCAAACATTTATGAGCACCCAGGATAAATGCCTTCTGACTATTAGGGCTAACTCTTTTTTGGATTACTGTTTTAAATTCAAGGATACACAACTCACACTTTCCCAAATATATCACAGACTCTGGGACTCTCTTGGTGAAATAATAACATTTAAAAGCGAGGGAAGCTGGGAAGCTGAACTGGGCGATGGAAACATCTTGGATTGGGATATAGTATACAATTTTTTTTTTAAAGTATCGATCTCCCAGAAATATAGACTGATCCAGTTTAGGATTGTACATCGCCTGAACTACTCCCCCGCCTTCCTCGCCAAAATATATAAAGAAAAAAAGGATGAGTGTTGGAAGTGTTCGGCAGAAAATGCCGATCTGAGTCACATACTATGGAAGAGTCCAGAAATAAGTAGTTTTTGGACCTGCATCTATGAGGAACTATCTAGAAGACATAAGGTCCAATTCTACTGCTGCTTTATGCAGACAATACTGTGTTTCTTTTCCCCTGATACGAATTTGCTTGGAGGGTTTTATGGCCGCAAAGGCCCTGATAGTCAAATATTGGGGCCACCAATAATAGTCCTAGTTTTTCTGAGTGGCTGGCTTTGATGGACACTATTGATGTCTATGGTAGAATAGCAAGAAAATTAAAGCGTAGCTAGAATGGGTTGGATTTCCGCTCCTCAATCCCCAGCTATTTGTAGTATTGGCAACTGAAATAAAAGTATCAATAAAGGTCTGGTTGGACATCGCAAAAGTGAATTAGGGGGGGAGGGTGGGCAATAGGGTTAATTGTATCAATTTTGTGTATAATTACTTTTTATTTTTTATTACTTGCAAACTCTATGTTACGAAATTTCATATATTTGTCTAAGAAAACAATAAAGATAATAAAAAAAATTAAAAAATCACAAAGAAATCTATGGATCCATTTGAAATAAACATTGTAAGAAGTAACTTTCATGGTAGACCACTGCTTTATTCAGTGCAAATAGACAGTGCAAAAATATTCCTAAAACTAAACATAGAATTTAGAATAGATCACCCCCCTTCATTTATTTTTCATGCAGATACAAGCTCATGGAAGATTTATGCTGTTAATCTTGATGTGCCTTCACTGTTAAACCTAATTTAAAGTAAATGTGTCACCAACATTTTATCTGGCATTTTTATCTGGCAAATGGCAACTAAAGATGGCCTTGCAGTTCGCCCGGCGGTCGTTTCACGGCGAACTTTGCTCGTTCGCGATTCGCCAAACATGCGAACATATGGCAATGTTCACATGCGCCATATTCCTACTAATGGCATGGCTGTGATTGGCCAGTGCAGCATGTGACCCAGCCTCTATATAAGCTGGAGTCACGTAGCGCTGCACGTCACTCTGCTGTTACTAGTGTAGGGAGAGGATGCGGCTGGTAATTTCAGGGAGAGAATAGGAGAGAATCTTTGTTCAAAACGTGAATCTAACTCAGCGATCTACATACTTTTTGTTGTGTGGGTGCAGGGCACAATTTTTTTATCCTGCCCTGAGCCCAGTGACCGAAAAAAAAAAAAAAAACTTTTATAAGTCAGTGAGGTGGGCGGCGGCGGCCATTTTATGCAAGCTCAGTGCACCAGCACTGCATCTGAGCTTTTGTGACATTGAAATCCAAGCTTGAAAAACAGCACTTATAATCAGGTTGTAAAAAATCACCCTTTTTTGGCAATATACAACATCTGGTGCATTTGCAGAATTAGTCAGTGTGCAATTTGAGCTAGAAATACAGCCATCATTTTCTGTTTTTTTAAAAACACACTTTTTTGCCAAAATACACAATTTTTCTGGCCATGCAGCATCAAGACATTTGAAATTCCAGGGTTATATACTGCTGTCATATTCAGTTATTAATCAAATACCCATTATTGGCACAAATCTTTAATTGCAGCCTAGTGTGGGTCAGGGCGTGTGAGATACACGCTTTATATACAGGGGTTATATTCTTCTATTAATAAAACACCCTTTTTTGGGCAAAATACACAATTGTTGCGCCCTTGCAGCATCAAGAAGTTTGAAATTCCAGGGTTATATACTGCTGTCATATTCAGTTATTAAACAAACACCTGTTTGGGCAAAAAATATATATTTGGCAGCCTTTGCTGCAGATGTCATTGTGAGACACACCCTTTATATATTTGGGTTATATTCAGATATTTGAAATACAGCCATTTTGGGCATAAATCTTTAATTGCGGCCTAGTGTGGGTCAGGGCGTGTGAGATACACCCTTTATATACAGGGGTTTTATTCTTTTATTAATAAAACACCTTTTTTTGTGCAAAATACACAATTGTTCAGTCCTTGCAGCATCAAGACGTTTGAAATTCCAGGGTTATATACTGCTGTCATATTAAATTTTTAAACAAACACCCGTTTGGGCAAAAAAAAAATATTTTGCAGCCTTTGCTGCAGATGTCATTGTGAGATACTGTCACCACCAGTTCTGTGAGAAGGTCTGTTAAACGTTCTTCTCTACCTCTTGCATCACGTTCTTTGTTTTGGTTTCACTTTGTCATCTCCTTTCCTTCTCCCAGCTGTCACCTATTTACACTAATTGTCTCCCTTTATATTCCCTCCCATACTGCCTCACTTTGCGGTTTATACTTCTTCCTGGATGAGTTGTTCACTGCTGGAGGCTGCTACTGCTGATTCCTCAGATAAGTCTTTTTCCTTGCTGGCTTGATTCTAGGTGACCCTGACTCCGTCCGTAATAAGTGCAGGGAGCCGGTGGTCGTGTCCCCTCACTATTATAGGGTTTTCAAGTGTCACACAGTCTAGGTACGTGGGCATGCAATCGTCTACCATAAAGACCTTTGCATGGGCATAGCAGTCATGGAGAGCTCTAGGGGTTTTTTAGGGCTCACCCATATACTCCTTAGTTTGGGATCAAGCCAGTCGGATGTTTATTTATAAGTTCCAGCTTTCTGCAACACCATCCGTGACAGATACACCCTTTATATATTTGGGTTATATTCAGTTATTTGAAATACAGCCATTTTGGGCATAAATTTTTAATTGCGGCCTAGTGTGGGTCAGGGCATGTGAGATACACCCTGTATATACAGGGGTTTTATTCTTCTATTAATAAAACACCCTTTTTTGGCCAAAATACACAATTGTTGCGCCCTTGCAGCATCAAGACGTTTGAAATTCCAGGGTTATATACTGCTGTCATATTTAGTTATTAAACAAACACCCGTTTGGGGAAAAAATAATTTGTTGGCAGCCTTTGCTGCAGATGTCATTGTGAAACACACCCTTTATATATTTGGGTTCTATTCAGATATTTGAAATACAGCCATTTTGGGCATAAATCTTTAATTGCGGGCTAGTGTGGTTCAGGGCATGTGAGATACACCCTGTATATAGAGGGGTTTTATTATTTTATTAATAAAACACCTTTTTTGTGCAAAATACACAATTTTTCAGGCCTTGCAGCATCAAGACGTTTGAAATTCCAGGGTTATATTCTGCTGTCATATTCAGTTTTTAAATAAACACCCATTTGGGCAAAAAAAAGAATATTTGGCAGCCTTTGCTGCAGATGTCATTGTGAGATACACCCTTTATATATTTGGGTTTTATTCAGTTATTTGAAATACAACCATTTTGGGCATAAATCTTTAATTGCGGCCTAGTGTTGGTCAGGGCATGTGAGATACACCCTTTAAATACAGGGCTTCTATTCGGGTATTTGAAATACAGCCTTTTTGAGAACAATTCTTTAAATGCGGCCTAGTGTGGGTCAGGGCGTCTGAGATACACCCTTTAAATACAGGGCTTCTATTCAGGTATTTGAAATACAGCCATTTTGGGCAAACAAATTTAATTGAGGCCTAGTCTGGTTCAGGGCGTGTGAGATACACCCTGTAAATACTGTCGTTATATTCTATTATTAATTAAACACCCATTTAGGGCAAGATCCTAAATTCGAGAAATATGAGGAGAGCGTCAAATAAGGGACGTGGCCCAGGTTGTGGTGCTGCTGGTGGAGCTCCTGTTGCAGGGAGAGGACGTGGTCGATCTGTGCCAGCTACACGCACAAGTGAAACCCCTTCCTCAGTTGCAAATAGGCGACAGAACCTGCAGTGGTATTTGGTCGGGCCTAATGCGGCTCTACGAATGGTGAGGCCTGAACAAGTACAGGCGATAGTAGATTGGGTTGCTGACAGTGGCTCCAGTTAATTCACATTGTCTCCTACCCAGTCTCCTGCTGAAAGATCAGAGTTGGCACCTGCAGCCGATGTCCATCAGTCTTTCACCTCACCCCCTTGCAAATCAGCCAAGCAGTCTGCAGCTGTCTCTTTTGCTTTTTGATGACCTGTTAGCAGGGTTTACCAGGGCCATCCACATAGCCCTGCCCCAGAAGTGGAAGAGATTGAGTGCACTGATGCCAAACCACTTATCTTTCAAGATGAGTACATGGGAGGACCATTGCAGCATGTCTCGGATGATGACGAAACACAGGTGCCAACTGCTGGGGCTTTCGAAAGTGTGCAGACTGACAAGGAGGGCAGGGGTGAAGACTGGGTGGAAGATGATGTGGAGGACGATGAGGTCCACGACCCCACATGGAATCAAGGTCATGCGAGTGACCTATGTAGTTCGAAGGAAGAGGCGGTGGTCGCACAGAGCCACCAGCACAGCAGAAGAGGGAGCAAGGTGCAAAAGTGGAGCGGTCGTCCTCTAGACAGTACGCCTGCTACTGCCCACCGCAGCAAGGGACCAAGCACACTAAAGACAGCTTCAAGGAGTTCCCTGGCGTGACAGTTCTTCAGACAATGTGCTGATGACAAGACACAAGTGGTTTGCACGCTGTGCAATCAGAGCCTGAAGCGAGGCATAAACGTTCTCAACCTGAGCACAACCTGCATGACCAGGAATTTAAGTCCTAAGCACGAGCTGCAGTGGAGTAGACACCTCAAAAACCAAGAAAGGTCTCTGGCTTCTCCTGCTTCCTATTCTGCTGCAGTCTCGGCCTCTTCATCCACCTCTGGAGTGACAGTGCCACCTGCCACCCCGCAAACAAAGGATCTTGCAGCAACACCACCACCTGGGTCACCAAGCATCTCCACAATGTCCTACGGAAGCATTCAACTCTCCATCTCCCAAACACTAGAGAGGAAGAGGAAGTACACCCCTACCCACGCGCGATCCCTAGCCCTGAATGCCAGCATTTCTAAATTACTGGCCTTTGAAATTCCGTCTGGTGGAGACGGATAGTTTTAAAGGCCTTATGGCGGTGGCTGTCCCACAGTACGTCGTGCCCAGCCGCCACTTCTTTTCCAGGCGAGCTATACCTTCCCTGCACAACCAAATAGGGGACAAAATCAGGTGTGCACTGCGCAACGCCATCTGTGGCAAGGTGCACCTCACTACAGATACGTGGACCAGTAAGCACGGTCAGGGACGTTATATCTCCATACCATCACACTGGGTAAATGCAGTGGCGGCTGGGCCTGAGGCGGATAGCAGTTTGGCTCATGTCCTTCCACCACCGAGGATTGCAGGGGGCTTCAGTTTGCCTTCTGTTGCTTCCTCCTCCTACTCTGCTTCCTCATCCTCTACCAGCTCCATACGGTCAGCATAACACCTTCACCACCAATTTCAGCACAGCCAGGGGTAAACAACAGCAGGCAGTTTTAAAACTTATCTGTTTGGGGGACAAACCCAACACCGCGCAGGAGCGGACGGGCCTTGAACAACAGATCTCTAAATCTCTTAGCAGCTCTGCGACTAGCCGGTTTGATGCACATCCCTTGCCTGGCGCGTGTACTTAATTTGGTGGTGCAGAGATTCCTTAAAAATTACCCCGAAATGTCAGAGCTGCTGCATAAAGTGTGGGCCGTCTGTGCACGCTATCGGCGTTCTCACCCTGCTGCGGCTCGCCTGTCAGTGCTGCAGCGTAACTTCGCCCTTCCCCCTCACCGCCTCATATGCGACGTGCCCACAAGGTGGAACTCCACCTTGCACATGCTGGCCAGACTGTGCGAGCAGCAATAGGCGATAGTGGAGTTTCAGCTGCAGCACGCACGGGTGAGTCGCTCGGCGGAACAGCACCACTTCACCACCAATGACTGGGACTCCATGCGAGACCTGTGTTCCTTGTTGCGCTGTTTCGAGTACTCTACCAACATGGCCAGTGCCGATAACGCCGTTCTCAGGGTTACTATACCATTTCTATGCCTCCTTGAAAGAACGCTCCTGGCGATGATGGAAGAGGATGTGGCACAGGAGGAGGAGGAGGAGGAAGAGGGATCATTTCGTAGGGTTTCTAGCTAGTCATTCCCACAAATCCAAGGTACACAATTGTCCAGCCAAGGCACAGTTCTGGAGAATGAGGAGGTGGAGGATGAGGAGGAGGAGATGGTGAAGGAGGAATCATGTTCACAGCAGGGTGGCACCCAGACCAGCTCATCGCCATCACTGGTGCGTGGATGGGGGGATACAGAGGACACAGACGATACACCTCCCACAGAGAACAGCTTTTCGTTGCCTCTGGGCAGCCTGTCACACATGAGCGATTACATGCTGCATTGTCTCCGCAACGACCGCCGAGTTGCCCACTAGAGATGGCCCGAACTATCCGACGGCGAACAGTTCCCGGCGAACATAGCTTGTTCGCGTTCGCCTCTGCCGGGCGAACACATGCGATGTTCGGTCCGCCCCCTATACATCATCATTGAGCAAACTTTGACCCTGTACCTCACAGTCAGCAGACACATTCCAGCCAATCAGCAGCATACCCTCCCTCCCAGACCCTCCCACCTCCTGCACAGCATCCATTTTAGATTCATTCTGAAGCTGCAGTCTTAGTGAGAGGAGGGAGACTGTAACTGCTGCTGATTTAATTGGGAAATTGATAGCTAGGCTAGTGAATTCAGTGTCCACTCCAGTCCTGAAAGACTCATCTGATCTCTGCTGTAAGGACAGCGTCCTGACAGCACCCCAAAAAGCCCTTTTTAGGGCTGCAACATTAGTCTGCTTTTTTTTTTTCCTTTATATACATATTGCAGTTGCCTGGCCTGCCTGTGTGTGAGGAGCTGCAGGCCCACAGACTGTAGTGTGCCCACTGCCAGTGCTCACCCCTGTCATTCCGTGTGGCACAGGACTTTGCTTAAAAAAAGGCACTTAATTTTTACACTTTAATCTAAGGTTAGTTGCCTGCCAGTGTGTGTCAGGCTGACTTCCACTGACTGTAGTGTGCCCACTGCCAGTGCCCACCACTCATACCGGCTGGCACAGGACTTTGCATAAAAAAGGCATTTAATTTTTACACTTTAGTGTAATTTCAGCTGCTTGCCTGCTGCTAGTGTGTGTCAGGCCGACTTCAACTGACTGTAGTGTGCCCACTGCCAGTGCCAACCACTGATACCGGGTGGCACAGTAGCTTGCCGATAAATAAGGCATTTAATTTTTAGACAGTAGTCTAAATTCAGTTGCTTGCCTGCTGCCAGTGTGTGTCAGGCCCGCTTCCACTGACTGTAGTGTGCCCACTGCCAGTGCCAACCACTGATACCGGGTGGCACAGTAGCTTGCCGATAAATAAGGCATTTAATTTTTAGACAGTAGTCTAAATTCAGTTGCTTGCCTGCTGCCAGTGTGTGTCAGGCCCTCTTCCACTGACTGTAGTGTGCCCACTGCCAGTGCCAACCACTCATACCGGGTGGCACAGTAGCTTGCCGATAAATAAGGCATTTAATTTTTACACTTTAGTGTAATTTCAGTTGCTTGCCTGCTGCCAGTGTGTGTCAGGCCCGCTTCCACTGACTGTAGTGTGCCCACTGCCAGTGCCAACCACTGATACCGGGTGGCACAGTAGCTTGCCGATAAATAAGGCATTTAATTTTTAGACAGTAGTCTAAATTCAGTTGCTTGCCTGCTGCCAGTCAGTGTGTCAGGCCCTCTTCCACTGACTGTAGTGTGCCCACTGCCAGTGCCAACATCATACCTGATCGTATACACACACTGGATGTTTTAAAGCACGTTATTCCAAACAATTTAGGAATGTTAGTTGATTTATGCCCTTTATGGATTAAAACCCGACTCTGCGTCCACTACGTAATTTTCCATGGGAGTTTTGCCATAGATCCCCCTCCGGCATGCCACAGTCCAGGTGTTAGACCCCTTGAAACAACTTTCTCATCACTATTGTGGCCAGAAAGAGTCCCTGTGGGTTTTAAAATTCGCCTGTCTATTGAAGTCTATGGCGGTTCGCCCGGTTCGCCAGTTCGCGAACATTTGCGGAAGTTCGCGTTCGCTGTTCGCGAACTGAAAATTTTATGTTCGCGACATCACTATTGCCCACATCCTAACTTGTGCTGATTACTGGGTGGCCACGCTGCTGGATCCCCGTTACAAGGACAATGTACCGTCCTTAATTCCCTCACTGGAGCGTGATCGTAAGATGCACAAGTACAAGCGCACGCTGGTAGACGCGCTGCAGGTGGCATTTCCACCTGACAGCGGGGGCACAGTGGAAGCACAAGGCGAAGGCAGAGGACGAGGAAGAGGTCGCCACACAGCTGAGGCACCGCCAGCACCTTAGAAGGCAGGGTTAGCATGGCCGAAATGTGGAAAAGCTTTGCCAGCACGCCACAACAACCAGCACCACCAGCTGATATGGAACGTCTTAGCAGGAGGCAGCATTTCACCAACATGGTGGAGCAGTATGTGTGCACACGCCTACACGTACTGAATGACGGGTCTGCCCCCTTCAACTTCTGGGTCTCCAAATTGGGCACATGACCTGAGCTTGCCCTTTAAGCCTTGGAGGTGCTGGCCTGCCCTGCAGCCAGTGTATTATCTGAACGTGTGTTTAGCACGGCAGGGGGCGTCATCACAGACATGCGCAGCCGCCTGTCCACAGCCAATGTGGACAAGCTCACGTTCATTAGGACCTCAGGACTTGTCGTACCTTGTCCAGAATAGATATGTATACCGGCACTGCAGCGCAATTGCTCATGTTTGTAGTTTGGATATTTCACACTCTTTTTGAGTGTACCTTAATTTAAAAAAATTTAATTAAAACAAAAAACTTGTGTTGGCTATCTCGTCCTCCTCCACCGCCGCTTCCACCTACTCCGCTACGTCCACTGCCTCCTCAAACTCCTACTCCATATGGAACTCCACTTCATAAATCAATTTTATTTTTTTTGTACGTGTTTTATTTTATATCATTTCACTACTTTGTCATTTACATTTTCGGGTGAAACTCACCAATTTTTAGGTGTATAGTACTACTGCTATACCTAGTAGGCCGGTTAAAAAAATAAAAATAAATTGTCATTAACATTTTCTGGGGAAATTCACCAATTTTTGGGTGTATAGTACCAATGCTATACCTAGTTGACAGCTTAATAAATTCCAATAATTTTTATTTTACTTTTTTGGATGACAATAAACAATTGTTTTCTCTCATAGACCCCTGCTCTACCAAGTAGACAGGTAAATTAATTTCTGTAATTCTTCTGTTACATTCTTGGGTTGACATTATACAATTTTAGACGTGAATAAACCCCTGCTCTGCATAGGTGACAGGGAATAAAATTTCTGAAATGCTTCTTTAATTGATGCGCGCCACCTCCTTTGATTCAATGCTTAAACTTAAACAAGTTGTACCACATTTAAGCTTCAATACTTTGTCCCACATTTCGGCTATACTCTTTTGGCTAACATTTGCGCCTTAATAGCTTTTCCCACAATTCCGCTTGACTCATTTGGCCCACATTTAGGCTTCTGTAATTTGTCCCAAATTTGTGCCTCAATAGCTTTTCCCACATTTCTTCTCGATCTCAATTTTTTTCTTTTTATTTATCTCCCTTAAATTTGGTCTCTTTTTCTCACGCTCCCTCTCCGGCCTGGAACCCTGATTCCCCGCCACCCCTAATCACCATGGTAGGCGCATAAAAGAACATCGAAAGTTGATAGAGCAGATATCAAATTCGATCGTGAAAATCACGGGGACGTGCAACATGGTGGGGCAGTAAGTATGCTCACACCTACACGAACTAACTGACAGGGGTCAGCCCCCTTCAACTTCTGGGTCTCCAAATTGGGCACATGGCCTGAGCTTGCCTTTTACGCCTTGGAGGTGCTGGCCTGCCCTGCAGCCGGTGTATTGTCTGAACGTGTGTTTAGCACCACTGGAGGGTTATATTTCCCAATGTTTTGGGGTGTACCCCAATTAAAAAAAAATATAAATAAATTTTAAAACAAAAAGCAGTGTAGGCTACCTCCTCCTCCTCCACCGCCACTTCCACCTACACCGCCACATTCACCGCCTCCTCAACCTCCTACTCCATATGGACCTGGTCCTCCTAGATCAAGATTATAATTTTTTATTTTCACGTATTTTATGTTATTTAAAGTCATTTCCCTATCCGCATTTGTTTGCAGAGCACTTGCCATGCTCTTCACCACATTTTGATGGCATTTGCAGCCCTCTAGCCCTTTCCATGACATTTTTACAGCCATTTTAGAGCTCAAAAGTTCGGGTCCCCATTGACTTCAATGGGGTTCGGGGTCAAGTTCAGGTCAAGTTCCGGTCCCGAACTCAAACTTTTTCCCGAAGTTCGGCCGAACCCAAACATCCAGGTGTCCGCTCAACTCTACTCGCCACAACAACCGGCACCACCAGCTGATATAGAACGTCTTAGCAGGAGGCAGCATTTGAACAACATGGTGGAACAGTACCTGTGCACACGCCTACACGTACTGACTGATGGTTCTGCCCCATTCAACTTCTAGGTCTCCAAATTGTCCACCTGGCCTGAGCTTGCCCTTTATGCCTTAGAGGTGCTGGCCTGCCCTGCAGCCAGTGTACTCTCTGAACGTGTATTTAGCACGGCAGGGGGGCGTCATTACAGACAAACGCAGCCACCTGTCCACAGCGAACGTGGACAAGCTCACGTTCATTAAAATGAACCAGGCTTGGATGCCACAAGACTTGTCTGTACCTTGTGCAGAATAGATATTTATACCGCCATCAAACATACTTTCTTAGACTCAAGTCAAGTGCAATGATTCTTTGTTTTCTTTTTTTTTTCTTTGTCCCAATATTTTGGGGGCTACCTACCCCAATAAAAATAAATAAAAAAACATTGTTCGCTACCTCCTCCTCCATCGCTGCCTCCACCTACAACACCACGTTCACAGTCTCCTCGACCTCCGACTCCATATCCACTTCCTCCTCTGAGTTGCAGGTTAATAATTTGTAATTTTTTGATATTTTATTTTATTTTAAGTTATTTCCCTATCCACATTTGTTTGCAGAGCAGTTGCCATGCTCTTAAGCACATTTTACTGCATTTTACATCCCTCTAGCCTTTTCAAGGACTATTTTAGAGCCATTTTAATGTAAAAAAGTGCCCATTTTAGTGCCCTAAATTAAAAAAATTCTTCTTTTCAATTGTCGGGTGACATTTTACCATTTTTGCTGGGTATAAAACCCTGCTCTGCATAGGTGACAGGGACCTAAATTTTAAAATGTCTTATTTTCAATTTTCGGGTGACATTTTACCATTTTTGGCGTAAACAAACAAACTGTTGTGCCTGGGTTACAGGGGCCTAAATCTCTCAAAATCCTCTGTTCTATTTCTGGGTGACATGAAGCTAGTTTTGCCATGAATACACCCCTGCTGTGTCTGGGTGACAGGGGCCTAAATCTCTCAAAATCCTCTGTTCTATTGCTGGGTGACAAGAACCCATTTTTGCCGTGAATGAACCCCTGCTGTGCCTGGGTGACAGTGCAGCGTCCCACTCAGGACACGTGGGAACTGCAAAATTACTGTGAAACTGCATTTTCATATTGCATGTCATTTCGTACTACAACACCTGTTGTATCCCTGTTCATAGGCTGGTCTGGTGTAATTTATACATCCCACCACTAGATGGGGATAGTACTTAGGTCATATAAATATTTAGATCAGGCCTAGTGGAATGGTCTAGGAGATTAGGAGGTTAGAGTAGAGGAGAGTCAGTTGTTAAGCTGAGGCTACACACCACGGAGTAGTGGGTGAAGCCAGCTGCAGAAATGAGGTAGAGCCAAGGTATGAGGCGCAGGAGAGCGTTTTCCTTCTGTGATCCTCTTAGTTCCTACATCCTACAACCAGAGGATAGCGTTTTCGTCCCTGGAAGAAGAAGAACCAAGCTAAAGAGAGACTCCGGTGATAACAGCCATTACTGAAGGCTTAATGGGCACCTTTGCGCATGGTAGAGGACAATCTAGCTACAGGCAGCCTCATCATATATTGAAGAATACAGATTAGCTACCTGTTTAAGGGCTTGGAAGATACAGAAATAATAGGACTAAGCATACCAATAAGCATTACAGGCAACCTCACCAAATTACTCTGGTTTACAAGGAACCTGAATCAAAGTCACCTACCAGAAATACTTATACAGAACCTTCAAGCTAAGTTAAACCCAGCCAAACCTATTAACAGTGGATCAACAGAATTCCTCTAAATTGCAAAAGACTGTATTCTGTCTGGATGTATATGCCGCAACTGGAACCAACATCAGTAAAAGTTGTGAGTTGTATCATACCACTGTCTACTTCATTCTTACAATTGGTTGTACCACCATTAACGGTACTGGCGTCATGACAAATAACACCAAGAGACCCAGCCGCCACAAGCACCCTAAACACCACTGGCACCAAGGGCACCTCGACCTCCATCTAGGCTGGTGCTTCCCTACCACAGAGTGTGCCCCGAAGGATTTCGTGCTGTCTTCCTCAAAACTGTGCTGCCAGCCCAGGGAGGCTTTCTGCTAACCGTGAGTAAACCGATGAACTGTTTTCTTGTTTGGCCCCTCATCGGCCCACTGTGCACCTCACGTGTTGCCCCTGCGATTCTGGCTGGCTGCATATCTTTATTGGCGACACGAACAGGATATTAACCCTTGCTCCATATTTGAAAGACTGTTGCATGTGAATAAGCCCCTTTACTCCATTGAGAGACTTTTACTTATTGCGCACTGTATTGGGCCACAGAACTGTTTAAACTGTTTGGGAATTACATGGAAGTGCTATACTAGTCATCAGCATAAAAATTGCAGTGTTAAAAGTGAGAAAAGCAGACATTGGTGTGTTACTAAAACGGCTTGCTGTCATTGAATAGACTGTTTTTATACACTTAAGATGGCCGCCGGAGGCCTTCTTGTTTGAAAATATACTGCGCCATCACTGTGGATAAGATAGTGACACCCCCTGAAGAGCGGGAAAACCTAGTGCTGCCCATTTATGCAAAATTGTCCAGCCAGCCCGTCCTACCTTTGCTATGTCAATTCCTAGAGGCCAACCCCGTATGCAAACACAGCGCCGCCTCCTCTGGCCTATGAAAAGTTCTACCACAGAACAGAATGGGTGGAACCATGTGTGGACTATTGATGTGCCCACTTATTGGATGTTTTGACAAAAACATAGCCACCTATGAATATCTTAGTGCACAAAAGACTGCTCCATTATTGTGTGTCACCAAACCACCAAACCCAATTGGAGTACTGACCAGTGTTGCTCCGGACAACCGACTCCCTGAGACCACCCCTTGTACGGTGGATAATGGTTGCGTCGCTCCTGTCAGTCATACAGACATGGGAGGCGGGTCCAGTACTCAGGAAGAGCGTGACGTGCGTGCGCACGTTAGAAAGAGAGACGCTGATTGCTTCATGGAGAGAGAGGTGTATTACCGAAGCAGCATGGCGGAGAAGCGAGTGAGCTCTGCGCAAGAAACTGGAGCCGAACGGGACCTTGTCGCCGCCCCAACATGGACCCCTACGCCTATTACCCCTGAATTGCAGGTCCGTGTCCAATACTTATGGGATCGCCACTGGAGGGAACGCAGTGTGGATCGCAATACTGAATCTGCGGATTACAGTGCAGGTCAGCACGCAGTCGCGATGCAGTGACACCGGCCTCAGAAGTATGTCGAAAGGTCCGGTCTGGTTGCTGATTCCCCCACCATAGCGTGGCCCACTACTGAACAGACAGCACATTGGGCCAAATTGTCCGCGGAGATTAAGTCAGCTCGACTCCCGCGCACTCATGCTTGCAAAAAGTATAACGAGGGTCTGACTCGCAAGTTACTAGAGGAACCTGTAAAAGACTTCCCTGTTTCGGTACGGAGATTGGGCCGAGTTCTCGACTTCTGTAAGCAGCGAGGATTTGGATTTATCCGTGATATGGAGACTAACAGGGACTATTACGTAAATCGCCGGTCCGTGAAGAGGAAGGAGCTCCCTAGTTGGCTACATAGTTTATATGTCAATGAGACAGTGGAGTTCACCCCTGCAGAAGGTACACGTGGACCTTACGCTACGGCAGTACTTCGGCCAGGACAGCCCACAGAGACCCAGGAGCTTGCCAAAGACTTATATGTCCCAATATTTTGGGGGATACCCCAATTTAAAAATAAAAAATAACACAAATCAATGTTGGCTACCTATTCCTCCTTCACTGCCACTTCCACATACACCGCCACGTCAACCTACACCGCCACATCCACCCATCCACCGCCTCCTCAACCTCCTACTCCTAGATCCAGATTGTTATTTTAAATTTTTCAGTATTTTATGTTATTTTAAGTCATTTTCCTATCCACATTTGTTTGCAGAGCAGTTGCCATGCTCTTAACCACATTTTGCTGCCTTTTGCAGCCCTCTAGCCCTTTCCAGGACTATTTGCTCTGACTGGGTGAATAAAATAATAGACGGTGGAGGTGCAGTAGACATCGCATATCTAGATTTTAGTAAGGCTTTTGACACTGTCCCACATAGAAGACTTATCAATAAACTGCAGTCATTGAGCATGGACTCCCATATTGTTGAGTGGATTAGGCAGTGGCTGAGTGACAGACAACAGAGGGTGGTAGTCAATGGAGAACATTCAAAACAAGGTCATGTTACCAGTGGGGTTCCACAGGGATCTGTACTGGGACCGATTTTGTTTAATATCTTCATAAGTGATATTGCAAAAGGCCTGGCTGCATATCTTTATTGGCGACACGAACAGGATATTAACCCTTGCTCCATATTTGAAAGACTGTTGCATGTGAATAAGCCCCTTTACTCCATTGAGAGACTTTTACTTATTGCGCACTGTATTGGGCCACAGAACTGTTTAAACTGTTTGGGAATTACATGGAAGTGCTATACTAGTCATCAGCATAAAAATTGCAGTGTTAAAAGTGAGAAAAGCAGACATTGGTGTGTTACTAAAACGGCTTGCTGTCATTGAATAGACTGTTTTTATACACTTAAGATGGCCGCCGGAGGCCTTCTTGTTTGAAAATATACTGCGCCATTACTGTGGATAAGATAGTGACACCCCCTGAAGAGCGGGAAAACCTAGTGCTGCCCATTTATGCAAAATTGTCCAGCCAGCCCGTCCTACCTTTGCTATGTCAATTCCTAGAGGCCAACCCCGTATGCAAACACAGCGCCGCCTCCTCTGGCCTATGAAAAGTTCTACCACAGAACAGAATGGGTGGAACCATGTGTGGACTATTGATGTGCCCACTTATTGGATGTTTTGACAAAAACATAGCCACCTATGAATATCTTAGTGCACAAAAGACTGCTCCATTATTGTGTGTCACCAAACCACCAAACCCAATTGGAGTACTGACCAGTGTTGCTCCGGACAACCGACTCCCTGAGACCACCCCTTGTACGGTGGATAATGGTTGCGTCGCTCCTGTCAGTCATACAGACATGGGAGGCGGGTCCAGTACTCAGGAAGAGCGTGACGTGCGTGCGCACGTTAGAAAGAGAGACGCTGATTGCTTCATGGAGAGAGAGGTGTATTACCGAAGCAGCATGGCGGAGAAGCGAGTGAGCTCTGCGCAAGAAACTGGAGCCGAACGGGACCTTGTCGCCGCCCCAACATGGACCCCTACGCCTATTACCCCTGAATTGCAGGTCCGTGTCCAATACTTATGGGATCGCCACTGGAGGGAACGCAGTGTGGATCGCAATACTGAATCTGCGGATTACAGTGCAGGTCAGCACGCAGTCGCGATGCAGTGACACCGGCCTCAGAAGTATGTCGAAAGGTCCGGTCTGGTTGCTGATTCCCCCACCATAGCGTGGCCCACTACTGAACAGACAGCACATTGGGCCAAATTGTCCGCGGAGATTAAGTCAGCTCGACTCCCGCGCACTCATGCTTGCAAAAAGTATAACGAGGGTCTGACTCGCAAGTTACTAGAGGAACCTGTAAAAGACTTCCCTGTTTCGGTACGGAGATTGGGCCGAGTTCTCGACTTCTGTAAGCAGCGAGGATTTGGATTTATCCGTGATATGGAGACTAACAGGGACTATTACGTAAATCGCCGGTCCGTGAAGAGGAAGGAGCTCCCTAGTTGGCTACATAGTTTATATGTCAATGAGACAGTGGAGTTCACCCCTGCAGAAGGTACACGTGGACCTTACGCTACGGCAGTACTTCGGCCAGGACAGCCCACAGAGACCCAGGAGCTTGCCAAAGACTTATATGTCCCAATATTTTGGGGGATACCCCAATTTAAAAATAAAAAATAACACAAATCAATGTTGGCTACCTATTCCTCCTTCACTGCCACTTCCACATACACCGCCACGTCAACCTACACCGCCACATCCACCCATCCACCGCCTCCTCAACCTCCTACTCCTAGATCCAGATTGTTATTTTAAATTTTTCAGTATTTTATGTTATTTTAAGTCATTTTCCTATCCACATTTGTTTGCAGAGCAGTTGCCATGCTCTTAACCACATTTTGCTGCCTTTTGCAGCCCTCTAGCCCTTTCCAGGACTATTTGCTCTGACTGGGTGAATAAAATAATAGACGGTGGAGGTGCAGTAGACATCGCATATCTAGATTTTAGTAAGGCTTTTGACACTGTCCCACATAGAAGACTTATCAATAAACTGCAGTCATTGAGCATGGACTCCCATATTGTTGAGTGGATTAGGCAGTGGCTGAGTGACAGACAACAGAGGGTGGTAGTCAATGGAGAACATTCAAAACAAGGTCATGTTACCAGTGGGGTTCCACAGGGATCTGTACTGGGACCGATTTTGTTTAATATCTTCATAAGTGATATTGCAAAAGGCCTGGCTGCATATCTTTATTGGCGACACGAACAGGATATTAACCCTTGCTCCATATTTGAAAGACTGTTGCATGTGAATAAGCCCCTTTACTCCATTGAGAGACTTTTACTTATTGCGCACTGTATTGGGCCACAGAACTGTTTAAACTGTTTGGGAATTACATGGAAGTGCTATACTAGTCATCAGCATAAAAATTGCAGTGTTAAAAGTGAGAAAAGCAGACATTGGTGTGTTACTAAAACGGCTTGCTGTCATTGAATAGACTGTTTTTATACACTTAAGATGGCCGCCGGAGGCCTTCTTGTTTGAAAATATACTGCGCCATTACTGTGGATAAGATAGTGACACCCCCTGAAGAGCGGGAAAACCTAGTGCTGCCCATTTATGCAAAATTGTCCAGCCAGCCCGTCCTACCTTTGCTATGTCAATTCCTAGAGGCCAACCCCGTATGCAAACACAGCGCCGCCTCCTCTGGCCTATGAAAAGTTCTACCACAGAACAGAATGGGTGGAACCATGTGTGGACTATTGATGTGCCCACTTATTGGATGTTTTGACAAAAACATAGCCACCTATGAATATCTTAGTGCACAAAAGACTGCTCCATTATTGTGTGTCACCAAACCACCAAACCCAATTGGAGTACTGACCAGTGTTGCTCCGGACAACCGACTCCCTGAGACCACCCCTTGTACGGTGGATAATGGTTGCGTCGCTCCTGTCAGTCATACAGACATGGGAGGCGGGTCCAGTACTCAGGAAGAGCGTGACGTGCGTGCGCACATTAGAAAGAGAGACGCTGATTGCTTCATGGAGAGAGAGGTGTATTACCGAAGCAGCATGGTGGAGAAGCGAGTGAGCTCTGCGCAAGAAACTGGAGCCGAACGGGACCTTGTCGCCGCCCCAACATGGACCCCTACGCCTATTACCCCTGAATTGCAGGTCCGTGTCCAATACTTATGGGATCGCCACTGGAGGGAACGCAGTGTGGATCGCAATACTGAATCTGCGGATTACAGTGCAGGTCAGCACGCAGTCGCGATGCAGCGACACCGGCCTCAGAAGTATGTCGAAAGGTCCGGTCTGGTTGCTGATTCCCCCACCATAGCGTGGCCCACTACTGAACAGACAGCACATTGGGCCAAATTGTCCGCGGAGATTAAGTCAGCTCGACTCCCGCGCACTCATGCTTGCAAAAAGTATAACGAGGGTCTGACTCGCAAGTTACTAGAGGAACCTGTAAAAGACTTCCCTGTTTCGGTACGGAGATTGGGCCGAGTTCTCGACTTCTGTAAGCAGCGAGGATTTGGATTTATCCGTGATATGGAGACTAACAGGGACTATTACGTAAATCGCCGGTCCGTGAAGAGGAAGGAGCTCCCTAGTTGGCTACATAGTTTATATGTCAATGAGACAGTGGAGTTCACCCCTGCAGAAGGTACACGTGGACCTTACGCTACGGCAGTACTTCGGCCAGGACAGCCCACAGAGACCCAGGAGCTTGCCAAAGACTTATATGTCCCAATATTTTGGGGGATACCCCAATTTAAAAATAAAAAATAACACAAATCAATGTTGGCTACCTATTCCTCCTTCACTGCCACTTCCACATACACCGCCACGTCAACCTACACCGCCACATCCACCCATCCACCGCCTCCTCAACCTCCTACTCCTAGATCCAGATTGTTATTTTTAATTTTTCAGTATTTTATGTTATTTTAAGTCATTTTCCTATCCACATTTGTTTGCAGAGCAGTTGCCATGCTCTTAACCACATTTTGCTGCCTTTTGCAGCCCTTTAGCCCTTTCCAGGACTATTTGCTCTGACTGGGTGAATAAAATAATAGACGGTGGAGGTGCAGTAGACATCGCATATCTAGATTTTAGTAAGGCTTTTGACACTGTCCCACATAGAAGACTTATCAATAAACTGCAGTCATTGAGCATGGACTCCCATATTGTTGAGTGGATTAGGCAGTGGCTGAGTGACAGACAACAGAGGGTGGTAGTCAATGGAGAACATTCAAAACAAGGTCATGTTACCAGTGGGGTTCCACAGGGATCTGTACTGGGACCGATTTTGTTTAATATCTTCATAAGTGATATTGCAAAAGGCCTCGATGGTAAGGTTTGTCTTTTTGATGATGGCACAAAGATAGGTAACAGGGTTGATGTTCCTGGAGGGAAACGCCAAATGGAAAAGGATTTAGGAAAACTAGAAGAATGGTCAGAACTCTGGCAACTGAAATTTAATGTGGATAAGTGCAAGATAATGCACCTGGGGCGTAAAAACCCAAGGGCAGAATATAGAATATTTGACACAGTCCTGACCTCAGTATCTGAGGAAAGGGATTTAGGAGTAATTATTTCAGAAGACTTAAAGGTGGGAAGACAATGTAATAGAGCAGCACGAAATGCCAGCAGAATGCTTGGATGTATAGGGAGAGGTATAAGCAGTAGAAAGAGTGAAGTGCTTATGCCGCTGTACAGAACACTGGTGAGACCTCACTTGGAGTATTGTGCGCAGTACTGGAGGCCATATCTCCAGAAGGATATAGATACTCTAGAGAGAGTTCAGAGAAGAGCTACTAAACTAGTACATGGATTGCAGGATAAAACTTACCAGGAAAGGTTAAAGGACCTTAATATGTATAGCTTGGAAGAAAGAAGAGACAGAGGGGATATGATAGAAACTTTTAAATACATAAAGGGAATCAACTCGGTAAAGGAGGAGAGCATATTTAAAAGAAGAAAAACTACCACAAGAGGACACAGTTTTAAATTAGAGGGGCAAAGGTTTAAAAGTAATATAAGGAAGTATTACTTTACTGAGAGAGTAGTGGATGCATGGAATAGCCTTCCTGCAGAAGTGGTAGCTGCAAAGGCCATCCTTCATATAAGATAGGGCCAGGGGCTATCCATAGTACTCAGTATAACGGGCAGACTAGATGGGCCAAATGGTTCTTATCTGCCGACACATTCTATGTTTCTATGTTTCTATGTTTCTATTTGAGAGCCATTTTAGTGCCCAAAAGTTCGGGTCCCCATTGACTTTTTTTCAAGTTCGGCCGAACTCGTCGAACCCGAACATCCAGGTGTCCGCTCAACTCTAATGATGTTGTTTATGCCATAAAATTAAAGCCGCAATTTTTATGATGTCAAAACTCAGTCGCAGTATTGCTGTTTTTTCCTATCCCCCTAGAAAGAGTTAATAAAAGTTCATCAGTAAGTTAGCTGTACCCCAAAATGGTGACATTAAAACTACTACTTGTCCCACAAAAAACAAGCCCTTTTAGAACTACATTGGCGAAAAAATAAAAAAAAAGTTATAGCTCTTGGAATGTGCTGATAAAAAATAAAAAATCACTTGGTCACTAAGGTCCAAAACAGGCTGGTCATTAAGAAGTTTAAAAAAAAATCACTACTCACAACTGTTATACAATTTTCGGAGCCACAGAGTTTATCACAGTTTTCTGCTTTTAGTTATTAAACTGTAAAAACCTTTAATGTCTAGTTGTGTTTTATTATCATTGTGGTCATAGGTTGATGGGGAGAATGGATTGGCCACCTAGGGTTGCCACCCGTACGGGAATGACCCGGACAGTCCGGGTTTGTAATCCTGTGCCCGGGTACAAGCCTTTCTCAGACCCGGGCACAGGATTCAAACTGCAGACCTGCACACCTGACAGCTGGCGGTGAGCGGCGGCGTCGGGTGTCAGTCAGCGGCGGTGGCCGATGAGGTGTCAGCAGCGGGGACGATCAGCTGTCACTGTGGACAATCAGCTGTGATGCTAGTACAGGGCAGCGCTGTCTTCAGACACTCCCTTCCTCCCTAAATGTGTTCTTTTACTATTGTCCCTCCTTGTGTTTCCTTTAACCCTACTGTCCTCTGATATCCTGTCTGCTTGGCCCGTTCCACTGTCCTCTCTGATATCCTGTCTGCTTGGCCCGTTCCACTGTCCTCTCTGATATCCTGTCTGCTTGGCCCGTTCCACTGTCCTCTCTGATATCCTGTCTGCTTGGCCCGTTCCTCAGTTACAGCTTGCGCTCCACAGCTGGACCCACTTCTGGCCTGTGGAACGCAACTTCCGGTCCTGATGCGTTCCACCCGTGTTCGGGTTTGGCTTGAAGAAAAGGTGGCAACCCTATGGCCACCACACCCCTTAGGGGAAAAATTATGAGGGAAATACTCAATCTTGCGATAGGGGGCTGTTCCTTCCCTTAGAATAAAAATCATTTGCAGATCATAGATTCCTTCAAACTATGCTTTAAATCAGTTCCAACCTAAAATGTACAATGTACAGTAGACAGAATGAATTAAGCAGACACATACATGAGAGCACACCAGATCTTAAACAGGGTTTCCAAGTATAAATTTTTCCCTTTCCCTGTGTTTCCCCCGCCAGGTCCTACAACGTACTAATGTACTTGCTCTACTTTTTCTGTCTCACTCCAGAGATCAGGAGATTGGTCACATGACTGCACCCTCTGTGGAGAGTGTATTTCCCCTGACATCACAGCCATACCTCCCATAATCCCATTTGTCAGAATTCCCACCCAAAGTGTTGTGTTGTCAGACCCATGTGATCTTGAAATGGGCTGGTCAATGCTCTCAATCCATATACAGGGTAGGCGGAGTCCACTGCTTGCATTATTGAGACTATGTGGGAGGAGGCTGCAAGGGGATGATGGAGGGTGTAGTGGGCATAGTTTTTGGCTCAGGGAAGAGTGCAGTAGATGTTTACATTTCTGACTGACTTTTCAGCACACAGCACTATGGGAAGTGTAGTGGCTGCAATTTATCTACGCCCACAACCTGGAAGCTTGCTCTGTAGGAGATTAGACAAGGTTTACACAATTAAATAAAAAATGGATGTTAAAGGCTGCGATGTTAATTTGTTAAATAAAATGACTTAACAGATTAAACTTGAGTTAATAATAAACAAACATGCCCACTCAAATCATGAGCGACTTCACCCATTAAATCTAACATCGCGACAATAAAGGGATGGGGGGGGGCGGGAGCAGTTTGTCATCCTGCACCTGGAAATGCGCACTAACTGTTATCTCCTTTTCTTATAGGTACCTGGAATGCCATTGAAGAGAAGAGCCAATCACCATTCTTGGAGGGCACCTGCAACTTTCCCCAGACATCATTCGCCAATGACTTTTCCAATCAAATTCTGTTGCCTGGTAAGAAAACAATAACTTTATTATTACACACCTACATATACAATGAACGGAACCATGCTATCATGTGTTCCCTTTATTGTATACACAATGCCGGGCCCATACATGATGGGCAAAGGTTCCAGATAAATAAGACAAAGTCCAGCTAAATCAAATAATGAATATTTATTAAGGAAATTAATGATATTTATATGGATGTTAAAGGCCACAATGTTAATTCGTTAAATAAAATTACTTAACAGATTAAACTTGAGTTAATAATAAACAAACATGTCCACTCAAATCATAAGTGACTTCACCCACAAGCCATGTATCACATGGCACCCCCCAAACATCGAAGACATTCTTCGATCATATTTTGGAATCCCACATTAAGAATATCTTTACCGATATCAGACAAGTGCCAACAGTCAGATGTGTAAATGCCTCCAGTAAATCCTTCAACATGTCTGTATAAAAAAACATTCAAAATAGGCAAAAATTTTACCATCTGACGATTGACTTTATTTATGATTTTATCCAGAAAACTAAGATCTCGGTGAGACCAGTTGAACTCTTGAATCATTTCAGAGAAGGTAAGAACAGAATTAACAAATATTCCTAAAAGTATACTTGTATTTATTAATTTCCAGAGAATTGATACGACCTATGTCATTTTTACCTCTACTCAGGATACAAAGATGACATAAAATCCTGGTGGGAGATCAGGTCCCAGGAGAGCTATCTTGAACAAAAAATAGTTCCAAAAGCACTGCGTATTCCAATTAGGTCAGCACCACGGATTCATTCCCCTCAATTGTTGCCTAATTGGGAACAAGAACTACTTAGATTGATGTCACTTCTCCTTGATGAAGAAAAAAAGGTGTTTGAACAAACTATCAAAATGAGAGAACTCATTGATACCACACTGAAATAGAAATCAGATTCCGAATTTGACAAGAGGGAATCGTCCTTACAAACTTTTGTGGAAAGATTCCATAACCTCATCAAGGAGAGGAAACATAGACAATTCACTAGGGATTTGGGTGAGTTTAGAGACATTAAGGCCTATAACCCTAGTAGACCATCTTCAAGTCATTAATTTGTCTACGCATATTTGACCAGTTCTGAGATCAGCTTACTTCAGAGAGGACTCTATTTTGTACCCACTACAGAATTCAATGTATTTACATGGGTTAAAGATCTTAACCTGTTTTGCAGAAGATTGAAATGGCACAAGTTCTTCCAGAATACCAACAGACAAACCTGTATGGATCTGGGTATAAATACTGATGACTTTCTTGGCCTGCAGACCCTGATGGACTTATGGGAGGAGGGATCTAGAGAACCTGGTGAGGGCCCCTTCACTGATTTGCGTCCTACCAGTACCTAATTACCTCCAATTAAAAATAGGTCAATCAATTCATTATAATTAGAACCAACACGTACCTCAGATATAACAAAGAAAAAGTGAAAAGGGCCTAGACTCAAACAGTACAACTCCTACAACAGCACTCACTAATAGCCCCTAATAAATATGAAAATAGTCACATATGAAATATAGCAAAAAGTCTTTATTGATAGAAAATTATATAACATAGGTGAAAACAAGGGGAGAGGGAGACCGCAGGGATCCCCTCATCCCTAAATCCCTGGTAGTAGAGACCACACATGAGCAACTACAGGTCAAAAAACCCATGGGAAATGTGGTAAATGGTGCCAGCAAACAATGTATGTATATGCAGCCAAATACAGTGCAAGATTAGAGCATAATAAGACAATGTTACATGTATGAACACAAATATCCTGCAATCATGCGGTGTGTGAGGGCCATGTGGAAACGGGAACCATGGCCTGATACCAGAAATATATAGTAACAGGTCTGCACAACAAGGCATGAATGCATAAGCTACATCACAAAATACGGTATGGGAAGAAATGGCTGAAATCAATTACCCATAATGGACTGATAACCCAAGGCTCACAATGTGCTAGTGCCCCAACACGCGTTTCGCCAACCCATTGGCTTTGTCAGGAGGCTTAAACAGGTAGGTTAAAAAGAGGGTATTTCTATAAAAATTGCACCTGGAGTCAATCATTGACGCATGTCCGGCATGATTAGTTGGGCCGCGTCATCATAGCGAGCCACTTGTTTCTCCGCGACCGACGCCGCGCGTGCTCACGTGATCCCCAGCGTCATCCACGTACTGGATGACGCGAGGCGGAAGACACCGCCCACATCGGTCGCCAGGGAGACAAGCTAACACAGAGGACTACATGACGTGCCCGCCCAGCGCATGCGTGGAATGCATACACCTCGGGATTGAAAAAAGGCACTACAGTGGAAAAAAGGTACGCAAGTACCCCATCAATTAAATGTGTCCCAAAAGTTAAATCAAATACCATAGTGATTGTAATGTCGCAAACATTCACCCCTACAACAATTGATACATTTGATTAAATCAAAAATGCCAATGCCAATACAATTCATATACAGTTAACATGATTAACCCAAATGTGAATAAATACATGAAATTACTACAACTTACCCTAATAATACTATGTATTGTCTATACTTATAGACAGATGAATTAAAAAGTGACAAGTGCCTATACAAATTCATAATATATCTACATAATAGCTCCGAAGTGTAAGGATAAAATTTACCGTATTTTTCACCCTATAAGACGCACTTTTTCCCCCCAAAAATGGGGGGAAAATAGCAGTGCGTCTTATGGGGCGAATGCTACATTTTTCCGAATTTTCAATGATATGCCGCGCCGCGATGCCACGCGGTGGGTGTATCAGCTGAGAGAGAGGAGGGGCTGGGGGCCGGCACCTGCTTTTATAATGACAGCGGGGCCCGTGCATTGACTGTATTCTACTACACGGGCCCCGCTCACTGTATATAATCTTATCTATAATTGTAGGCATTGTTAATATATAACAGTTTAAGGTAATCAGCGCCTGTATACCGTACTTACAAGCGCTCGTAGCAGAGAGGAGGGAGGAGGCAGGCCGGGAGGATGGGCGCTGGCAGCGCGAGTCACTACGTCACGCGCCTGCGCCGCCCACTTTATGAATGAAGCAGGCGGCGTGGGCGCATGACGTAGTGACTGACGCTGCCAGCGCCCATCCTCCCAGCCTACCTCCTCCCTCCTCTCTGCTACGAGCGCTTGTAAGTACGGTATACAGGCGCTGATTACCTTGAACTTTTATATATTAACAATGCCTACAATTATAGATAAGATTATATACAGTGAGCGGGGCCCGTGTAGTAGAATACAGTCACTGCACAGGCCCCGCTGTCATTATAAAACCAGATGCGACCCCCCACCCCCTGTATTGGGGGTCATTCACACCGCAGGGACACTATTATGGGGGGGATCTGTGGATGACACATAGCATAAGATGCTATATATGTGTCATCCACAGATCCCTCCCATAACAGTGTCATCCACAGATCGCCATAACAGTGCCATCCAGAGACCCCAATAAGAGCCATCCAGAGATCCCCCATAACAGTGCCACCCACAGATCCCCCATAACAGTGTCACCCACAGATCCCCCATAACAGTGTCACCCACAGATCCCCCATAACAGTGTCCTCAACAGATCCCCCATAATAGTGTCATCCACAGACCACCATTAGTTCAAAACCCACCAAAAACACACATTTTGGTTCAAAAATATTATTCTCTTATTTTCCTCCTCAAAAACCTAGGTGCGTCTTATGGGCCGGTGCGTCTTATAGGGCAAAAAATACGGTATATAAACTCAATAAACAATATGTAAGGTGCAGCTTATAATAAATAACCACCCAGAAATTAAAAAAATAAAAAGATATTTATCCAAAACCAATATAATTCATAGAGGTAAAGTGACAAGTGCATTATATGGGAGCAACTTTACCACATCCGACCACATATTTGAGGGGCGTATCACATCTCGCTGGAAGGTGGCTTGACGTCAAAGGTGAAAAAAGGAAATTTAATTGATAGAGTACTTGTATACCTTTTTTCCACTGTAGTGCCTTTTTTCGATCCCAGAATGTACGCATTTCACGCATGTGCTGGGCAGGCGCGTCATGTTGTGCTCCGTGTTAGCTTGTCTCCCTGGCGACCAATGTGGGCGGTGTCTTGCGCCTCACATCATCCAGTACTTGGATGACGCTGGGGATCACGTGAGCACGCACGGCGTCGGTCGCGGAGAGACAAGTGGCGCGCTATGATGACGCGGCCCAACTAATTATGCCGGACATGCGTCAATGATTGACTCCAGGTGCAATTTCAATACAAATACCCTCTTTTTAACCTACCTGTTTAAGCCTCCTGACGAAGCCAGTGAGTTGGCGAAACGCATGTTGGGGCACTAGCACATTGTGAGTAGTGATCAGCGGGAGGTGCCATATTCGATTTCGCGATATTTCGCGAATATTTGATCGAATATTTGTCTTATATTCGTCGAAATCAATTATTCGCCATTTTTCTATTTATCGCGATTAATATGCGATTTAATTATTCGCGTATTGCGATTTTTAACTGTATAAGGCAACTTTCCTATTTGTTTGCTAATGTGTACTGTTATTCCACTTTGGCATACTCCTCCCCGACAAGCGTCCCCGTCACCATGGGAATGCCTGTGGGTTAGAATAAACCATCAGTTCTGAGTATGCCGAAGTCGATTAACATTAACAGTACACTTTGAAAAAAATAAAAATCTAAATAACAAATATATTTGCTTCATTGCTATCTATTAGTTTTTTCGAATATGGGTGCAATAATCAAAATCGTGATTTCGAATTTATTTTTTTCGAAAGAAGGTTCGGAGGATGAATAAGAGGAACCGTCAAATAATGAAAGATATAATTGCTTTCCATGAAAAAATAAGCCAGAAAGGACAGTTATTGTTAAAATGTTGTAAATTGTTATTGTTAAAATGTTATTAAAAATATTTATCTGCCACAGACTTGATGTGCCCGATCTTGAAAGTTCTAGCAGTTGGAGGAACGCGTTGTGTCGTGTGTAGCTAATTTTGTACTTCTTTTTCTTGTTGTTTAAAAAAATAATTATTTATTGAAATAAAAATTTTAGAAACTCAAATAGTGTAATTTTTTTCATGTTATCCCATTCCTGCTGCACACTTACAACATGATGCTGTCAGAGGTGTCTTGGTTTATTTTTTTGTTGTCCTGGTCTGGTAGGGGCCCATTCCTGGGAACAAATTCCTGCTGCACACTTCGAACATGCTGCTGGCTGTCGTGCTGAGTTAGGCCGAGCTATGTGTAGCCCTTATACTGGACCCTTAACATCTACCTGCTGATGATGATGATGAAGTCTGCCTAAACCTGATGACTTATGTGTGGGCCTTATACTCCACCGTTACCGATAATTGCTGTTGTAGGTCCTGACACTGCTGAGTTATGTAGGCCTTATACTCCACCGTTACCGATACTTGCTGTTGTAGGTCCTGACACTGAGTTTTGTGTGGGCCGTATACTACAGCGTTACCATGTACCTAATGCTGTCTGTTCTGCTGTCTGTCCTGACCCTGGAATAAAGGGGCGTAACAACAAACCTATAAAATTACACCGTGACATTACATAAAAAAAAAAAAAAGCACACGTTATCAAACTGAAAAAATTTATTTCTAACAAAAATAAGAAAACAAGCTTCTAGGGCAACTTTTTTAGTTGCAATAATATTTGGTCCATTTTTTGCAATTGGAGTAGGTGTTTTTCCTCCATTTCCCGAGCCTTCATATTGACACGATGCTGCAGGTTTTTTAGTTCCACCACATCATTAATAAATTCTTTTTTGCTGTCCTCTAAGTGCTTTATGCATATATATATTTCAATTAGGGTTACTTACAAGACAATTAGTGCATTGTGTGTAATATGTGTTTAAACACTGCCTATTTACATCTAAATACAATAAATATAGATATTTACGTTAATTATATTTTGGTTTTCTTAGTTATAGTTCGGATAGAGTATAATGTTATTTATTTGGTTAGTTAATAGTTTATCGGTAGTTTACAGAGTATGTCGCATTTTTTTTATTTTTCTATTACACTAGTTTCAGTTGTCCCCTCATTGTTGCCAATTTTAACCACTTCACGGCCGGCCATCAAGAGTAGGCCTCAGCGGAACGTGACTTGACGCAGAGGGACAGTCTATTACGGACCAACAGACACCCTCCCCCCAGGCATAAACATTTGTGAAACTGGGTGCAAATGCAGCTCAGCTAAACAGGCAGCCATGTTAACTAAGGGCTGCTATTTTTCAGATTCATTACACATGTGCATTACAGCTCCGGAGATGCAGGGTGGTGGGGGGGGGGGGATCGTGGGATGCTTGTGAATATGTTATTTATATCAAATTATAGTAGTGTGTGCACATATTTACCCTCCTGGTGGAGGGTGTAGACCACCTCTTCCTCCTCTTCTGGAGCTGGGGGGGCAGAATCTGGTGGCTGGGAAGGTCCGGCCTCCTCCTCTGTTGCCTCTGTCTCGCCAACATCTTGGGGGGGGAAGTGGCATCCACATTTTCTCCTTCCGCCTGCTCCTCACACTCCTCCTCCATGGGCACCTCCTCTGTTTTTTTTTTTGTTTTTTTTTTCTGGTGGCGGACCGAGGGAACGGGTTGACCTGTAATATTGACACAATGTTAAGAATTTATACAAACAACTCATAACAAAGGTAAAGATCAAGAAATTCCTATATGGAGGAATCTGCATGGGATTATGAATTATACCAATAGTGGATTTGCCTCATTTTGTTGGTAAAAAAAAAGTGTTATAGATGGGTAGAACTAGTCTAAGCTACAAGGTAGGATGAGGTAACATGGGATTTGTTAGGAAGGTGCCCTATAGGGTATTGTGACTGGGAAATTGACGTTTATGGAAACCAAACAACAGTTTGGAAATTAGATAAGGGGTTATTGGATGGTGTTATGTTGGGTATATAATTTTTTTGTGGCTGCCAGCGTTAGACTGTCAGCCAAGCCGCATTTTGAAGATCTGCTGCCAACCCGCCCTCCCTGTTGATTTAGTTGTCACGGTAACTTTATAATTAGAAGGAGGCTTAAAGTCTCCCCTTTCACTGTGACTTTGATGATGACCGCCCCTTTAACAGTGAACTCCACAGCGCCCGTCAGTTGGCAGTTATATCTCGGGAATGGTAGGTCGAGAGAGCCGAGACCCCCGCAAGAATTCTTTCCAGGTAGTAAGGGATGTGTTGAAATCGATGGTTGCGTTTGAGTTTTTGCGGAACATACACACATACATACATACATACATTCTTTTTTATATGTATAGATATTTGTATATTGTAGGGATTTGCTCTGGTAGGCAGGGTAATCGGACGCAATACAGAAGCAAGACCACGGTTGTAAAAACAAAATTCCAGTGTTTATTCACACAGAAAAGAAAAAAACAATGCTTTACAGAGTCCTGGTGCTCGTTCACACAGCAAGAGCTCCCAAAAATAACATAAATCACCTGGCAGACCACAGCAGGCTTTAGGGCGCCTGACTCCCAGCAGGCGGCTCTCATGCAGCTCCCAAAAACACAGAGCTTTCACAGCTCCACTCTCACTTGGAAGAACATACCACACCCAGCTGAGCTGCTGGCTGGGTTTTAAAACCCCAGCCCAAAACCTGGCCTGGGTGTGGGGAACAACCACCCACCCTGCTCTTTGGCTGCTCCCAATAAAAACCGGCCCGGATTGGCTTTACAGCCACACTAAGTAAAACAGTGTCAGCGAGCACTAGCTGCCGCTGACACAAAATTACCGGTTCTTATCTCACCGAGACCAGGAACCTCGGTGACACGTACCTTCCGTCAATGACGGACCCTTGTGCCCTCCTGCATACCTCCCCCCTTTGTTCAACCCTGAGGTGGTGAACACACGCCAGACAGTGTACCTGGGACAGGGCATCTGCATTTCCCTGTAACCTTCCTGCCCTATGTTCCACGGAGAATTTAAAGTTCTGTAGAGACAAGAACCACCTGGTGACCCCAGCATTCCTCTCTTTGGCCTGGCTCATCCACTTGAGAGGGGAGTGGTCGGTCACCAGACGGAACTTCCTCCCCAACAGATAATAGCGGAGAGACTCGAGTGCCCACTTGATAGCCAGGCACTCTCTCTCCACTATACTGTACCGGTTCTTTGCTGGAGTGAGCTTACGGCTGAGGAAGACAATGGGATGCTCCTCCCCGTTGACTTCCTGAGACAGTACCATACTGAGACCTACTTCGGAGGCATCGATCTGTACCATAAATTATGCTTTTATGCGGAGTGGGTTGTTGTTCCCACGCCTCTTTGGCTACGTCCAACAAACCACGAGGATGTCTGCCATATAGCAATTCGAAGGGCAAGAACCCAGTAGAGGCCTGGGGCACCTCTCGCACTGCGAACATGAGATAGGGCAGAAGAAGGTCCCAATCCTTTCCATCTTTGGACACCACCCTTTTTAACATGGTTTTTAGAGTTTTGTTAAACCTTTTAACCAGTCCGTCTGTTTGTGGATGGTACACGGACGTCCGTAACTGTTTAATACTCAGTAACTTACAGAGTTCCCTCATGACCTTGGACATAAAAGGGGTCCCCTGGTTAGTCAGGACCTCTTTAGGTAACCCCACTCGGGAGAACATTTCCATTAGCTCTTTAGCTATAAGTCTCGCCGATGTATGTCGCAGTGGCACTGCCTCCGGGTACCAAGTGGCGTAATCAAAGACAACCAAGATGTGTTGATGTCCCCTAGCGGACTTTGGTACTAGGCCTACTAGGTCCATAGCGATTCGCTCAAACGGCACCTCGATGATCGGGAAAGGCACCAAGGGACTGCGAAAAAAGTGCTGGGGGCTAGTTGCCTGACAGGTCGGGCAAGACTAACAGAACTCGTCCACCTCCTTAAACACACTAGGCCAGTAAAACCATTGTATTATCCGGTCCTGTGTTTTCTGCATTCCCAGATGACCCCCGAGAACATGCTGGTGGGCTAACTCTAACACGAGTTTACGATAAGCTTGGGGCACCATCAACTGTTCAATGGATTCACCTCGCAGCTGATTTATGGGATACAACATATCCTGAGGAACCACAAAAAGGGGGAACACCGAATTTGCCCCTGGTATTTGTGGTTCACCATCTATTATTAGTAAATTTTCCCAGGCCCGGGATAAGGTTGGATCCCGGTTTTGTGCAGTACCAAAATTATCTCTGGAGACATTGAGGTCCGCCAGCTCAGGCCCCGGCGGCAAGACCTCCATGTCTTCCACCATTACACTTAGCGGGGTTGTCTTCCCCTCTACCACCAAAGTGGCGGTCACCCCTACCACTGGCCCTTCAGACTCAGGTTCCTAGGGTTCTGGTCTCCCCCCTGAGCCAGGCCACTCTTCTAGGGTTACCCCTGTCACATGGGTATCAGTCACTCTCGTAGCCGGCCACAGTGCCGGGAAATCTGGGAATTCTCTCCCTATTATAAATTCATAGTGAAGGTTGGTTGCGACAGCCACCTCGTGGGTCCACCTGCTGGAAACCGTGGACAGAGACACCATAGCAGTAGGGTAGTCTTTTAAGTCTCCATGTATACACATGACCCCTACTTTACGGCCAGTATACTCAGCAAAGCGTACCAGGGAAGCCCTTACCAGGGTCACCAGACTCCCTGAGTCCAACAGAGCCTCCGCTGGAGTGACTGCCACCTCCATCTGGCACAGGTGGTTCAGAGACTCCGGAGCACCCACGGCACAGTTTCCTGGCATACAATGATTGACGGAAGCCATAATTCGTGTCCATAGGTTCCGCCTGCTGTGGACAGTCCACTCGAACATGGCCAGGCGCCCTACACCGCCAGCAGACCATTGGAGTGGGGTCCACAGGGGCCTCATCCCAGGCAGGTTTGGTGGGCACCAGTTGCTGTGTCCAGGGCGGAGGGACACAGGATTTGAGTGCCCCCCTCCCAAAAGAACCCCCTGTAAGTTCCGGGTAGCCTCATAGTGCTCCACCAGGTCGACCATCTCCAGCGCATTACCTGGAGAGACCTGACCAATCCATTGCTGGAGAGGGGGTGGAAGAACCCTCCAGAACCTGTCTGCTAGCCACCGGTTCAGCATAGCAGTGGGGCTCAGCACGTCAGGTTGTAGCCACTTTTGCAACAGGTTGAGCAGGTTATAATACTGGGGTCTCACGGGTTCAGCCGGGTTGAACTCCCACTGATGCACCGCTAGGGCCCGAACCAGCACATTCACCCCCAGCCTTGCCGAAATCTCCCCCTTTACCTTTGGGTAGTCGGCCGCTTGATCGGCCGCAAATCGAAGTACACGCGCTGAGACTCTGATGCCAGGAAAGGAGCAATAACCTCAGCTCACTGGTCTGGGGGCAGCCTTTCCCTGGTGGCCACTTTCGCATACATCGCCAGGTATGTTTCGATGTCATCTGTGGGTGTCATCTTAGGGATCGCTGCACGAACTGCTTTCCGGGCATCGTGGACACTTGGGGTTGCTCCTGCTGTTTGCAAAGTCATCACGTGTTGTAGCAACAACCGGGTGGTCTCTTGCTGCTGCTTATTAGCCTCGCGTTGCTGCAGGTTCGTCTCTTGCTGCTGATTAGCCTCCATGAGGGCCTTCAAAACAGCCTCCATTTTGTCACGTGACACAGGTTTAAACCTAGCAGGTTTGATAAACGACATACACCCGTCTGCAAACCAAAAATATTTCGGCGATCACGCCAGCCTCACTGCGCTTGCCCACTCCAAGCCACCAATTGTAGGGATTTGCTCTGGTAGGCAGGGTAAGCGGACGCATAACAGAGGCAAGACCACGGTTGTAAAAACAAAAGTCCAGTGTTTATTCACACAGAAAAGGCAGAAAAGAAAAAACAATGCTTTACAGAGTCCTGGTGTTAGTTCACACAGCAAGAGCTCCCAAAAATAACATAAATCACCTGGTAGACCACAGCAGGCTTTAGGGCGCCTGACTCCCAACAGGCGGCTCTCATGCAGCTCCCAAAAACACAGCGCTTTCACAGCTCCACTCTCACTTGGAGGAACATACCACACCCAGCTGAGCTGCTGGCTGGGTTTTTAAACCCCAGCCCAAAACCTGGCCTGGATGTGTGGAACATCCACCGACCTTGCTCTTTGGCTGCTCCCAATAAGAACCGGCCCGGATTGGCTTTACAGCCACACTAAGTAAAACAGTGTCAGCGAGCACTAGCTGCCGCTGACACACAAAATTACCGGTTCTTATCTCACCGAGGCCAGGAACCTCGGTGATACGTACCTTCCATCATTAACGGACCCTTGCACCCTCCTACTATATATATATATATATATATATATGTGTGTATGAAATCGGACAGCACTCCAAGACTTGAAAAAACGTGATGTCTTTATTCACCCATGTGGAACAATGTGAATAAAGACGTCATGTTTTTTCAAGTCTTGGAGTGCTGTCCGATTTCATACGTATATTAAGGGTAAGAAGCTAATTCCCTTGGACCTTGCACCTGAGCCCTGACTGGTGCCGCTAAATCTCTTCACCTTATATATATATATATCATCTTTGTCCGGAATACTGAATGATGTTTGCAGTTTATGTAGATATAAACAAAAATACCTATATATATTTATGTGTGTGTTAAAACATATGAAATCATCCGGTGACATCATACATCAGTACCGCGCTGTGTGTATAACAATATACACTGCTCAAAAAAATAAAGGGAACACTTAAACAACACAATGTAACTCCAAGTCAATCACACTTCTGTGAAATCAAACTGTCCACTTAGGAAGCAACACTGAGTGACAATCAATTTCACATGCTGTTGTGCAAATGGGATAGACAACAGGTGGAAATTATAGGCAATTAGCAAGACACCCCCAATAAAGAAGTGGTTCTGCAGGTGGTGATCACAGACCACTTCTCAGTTCCTATGCTTCCTGGCTGATGTTTTGGTCACTTTTGAATGCTGGCGGTGCTTTCACTCTAGTGGTAGCATGAGACGGAGTCTACAACCCACACAAGTGGCTCAGGTAGTGCAGCTTATCCAGGATGGCACATCAATGCGAGCTGTGGCAAGAAGGTTTGCTGTGTCTGTCAGCGTAGTGTCCAGAGCATGGAGGCACTAACAGGAGACTGGCCAGTACATCAGGAGACGTGGAGGAGGCCGTAGGAGGGCAACAACCCAGCAGCAGGACCGCTACCTCCGCCTTTGTGCAAGGAGTAACAGGAGGAGCACTGCCAGAGCCCTGCAAAATGACCTCCAGCAGGCCACAAATGTGCATGTGTCTGCTCAAATGGTCAGAAACAGACTCCATGAGGGTGATATGAGGGCCCGACGTCCACAGGTAGGGGTTGAGCTTACAGCCCAACACCGTGCAGGACGTTTGGCATTTGCCAGAGAACACCAAGATTGGCAAATTCGCCACTGGCGCCCTGTGCTCTTCACAGATGAAAGCAGGTTCACACTGAGCACATGTGACAGAGTCTGGAGATGCCGTGGAGAACGTTCTGCTGCCTGCAACATCCTCCAGCATGACCGGTTTGGCATTGGGTCATTAATGGTGTGGGGTGGCATTTCTTTGGAGGGCCGCACAGCCCTCCATGTGCTCGCCAGAGGTAGTCTGACTGCCATTAGTTACAGAGATGAGATCCTCAGACCTCTTGTGAGACCATATGCTGGTGCGGTTGGCCCTGGGTTCCTCCTAATGCAAGACAATGCTAGACCTTATGTGGCTGGAGTGTGTCAGCAGTTCGTGCAAGACGAAGGCATTGATGCTATGGACTGGCCTGCCCGTTCCCCAGACCTGAATCCAATTGAGCACATCTGGGACATCATGTCTCGCTCTATCCACCAACAGACTGTCCAGGAGTTGGCAGATGCTTTAGTCCAGGTCTGGGAGGAGATCCCTCAGGAGACCGTCCGCCACCTCATCAGGAGCATGCACAGGCGTTGTAGGGAGATCATACAGGCACGTGGAGGCCACACACACTACTGAGCCTCATTTTGACTTGTTTTAAGGACATTACATCAAAGTTGGATCAGCCTGTAGTGTGTTTTTCCACTTTAATTTTGAGTGTGACTCCAAATCCAGACCTCCATGAGTTGAAAAATTTGATTTCCATTTTTTTATTTTTGTGTGATTTTGTTGTCAGCACATTCAACTATGTAAAGAACAAAGTATTTCAGAAGAATATTTAATTAATTCAGATCTAGGATGTGTTATTTTTGTGTTCCCTTTATTTTTTTGAGCAGTGTATATACAATCTCAGCGAGGTAGAGATGTATGATGTAACTGGAAGATTTTGTACATGTCACACCAGGTATTAAGTAATCATTTGAAAAGGCATGAAATACGAATGTAGTAGAGTTAACACACATGCTTTATGAGACGTGTTATGTAAACTTAATGCAATTAAATATGTTAAGATATTTTATTAAATGGCTTTTGTTTCAAGATTACGTGATGAGTTAAGAAGTTTGAGTTAAGAGATTGTGTGTTAACCATACTACATCTGTACGGATTAGCAGCATAACTGAATATATACATTGCAAATATGGACCACTGAGGAAGGAGTCGTGTTAACTCCGAAACGCGTCTGGTGTACACAAGTCTCTACAAAAGGAAGAAAAACCGCAGTTCACTATCTGCGCATCTTTACTCAACTTGCAACAATATCCGAATATATTTTGTAAAGAAACGAAAGTCCGGTATTGTCCTGTAAAAAAAGATATCAAGCTACTACAAATTTCAAGCGGGTGTAACCACACACCTACCCCAGCACCCAAACGGACTGTTTCTTTGTTTGCAAGCTCATAGCTCACATGTAAAATTGATCGGTGGTACGACTACCTGTGCTGATAATTCGTGGGACGCCACGTTAAGCGCAAAAATCCGAACACTTTACTGCTTTCAAACAGTGAGTAATTTATCATTATATTATCACAGTGCACTAGCCAAACACCTTTTTGAGCTATAACTGTGAAAGATCATATGCAAGGAATTGCAAAGGACAATATTTCTATCTCAGCAAATTCCTATATTGAAAATATCGCTGACAAACTGCGGATTAACACAGAGACTGCATTCACTATCATTTTATAAACTGAGACTCGGTAGTATTGAAATAGACATTATATCCACTACTGAAATCTCAGATTGAAGTACACATTAACCCTTGGCATGGCTATATTTTAAGCATGTATTTTATGATTTTAGAGCGATAAGGTACCATATTCAGCATATTATATTAAACTGTATTTAATAAATTTTTAAATATTAATACTAAACATTGATTAGCGTTTGGTGTGAATCAGATGTAGGTGTGCCCCTCTTACATATTTGCATACTTGACTTTTCCCTAAAGGTTTGGGGTAACCTTTTTAGGGGGAGCACCCTTTTCCTTGCAACTTGGAGGGTGAGCCATCCCGATATTTTCTACGAATATATACATTACTGAGTGTTGTAGAGAGAGATACAAAATTCATGTAAGCATTGTACCTGTACATAATCTCCTACTATAATCTTCGACCCGATTTGGGTGTAAGCGTTTGAGGTCGCAATATTTTTTTTGAATGGCCTTGTGGTCGTGCCATATGCCGCTTTTTAATTTTAATTCCGCACGGACAGACTGGCCTCTTTTTCAACCCTTTTCCGGGTCGAACGATATCCCCCCTCCAGAAAGCGCTGAAGGATAAAGATGGAAGCATATAATCACAATTTTTTTATTATACAAATATCCCCAAAAATTTCCACTACAAAAAAGCAAAAAGTAGTTACGTCTTTAAAGGGGAAATATTAGATTTAAAGTTACCGATATAAGATCGGATTGTATTGCGATTATATGTATGTGAGGTCTGAGCAATCAGATATTGGCCAGCAAAGGCTTCGTTCACATCAGCGTTCAGCCTTTCCATTCTCCTACTCCGTTATAGGGGCAGGAAAAACGGAAAGGATGGATTCTACACATAACTGAGCCGAACCGAGCCTACGGACCCTATAGACCCCCATAGACTATAATGGGGTCCGTTAGGTTTACGCTTAGAAGTAGTGTTGATCACGAATATTAGAATTTCAAATTTTTATCGCGAATATAGGTACTTTGAAAATTCGCAAATATTTCGAATATAGTGATATATATTCGGAATTTGGAATATTCTATATTTTTTTTAATCAGTACACATGATCCCTCCCTGCTTCTAGCTTGTGGGCCAATGAGAAGGCTGCAGTATATTTAACTTTAGGAGTAGTGTTGTTTGCGAATTTTCGTAATGCGAATTTTTGTAATGCGAATTTTTTTTAATAGTTGTAATTTTTTTCCAATCTGAACTTCAGATGAGAAAAAAATTACAACTATTAGACAAAGAAGATTATAGCACTATATTAGCTAAATTGCTCTATATTCGTTTTTTTTTCAAATATTCGCTATATTGCTATATATTCTTGTTTTAGAATATTACGAATATTCGAAAAAACGAAGTTATAGCAATATAGCGAATATTCTACAAAAAAAAAACGAATATAGAGCAATTTAGCTAATCTAGTGCTATAATCTTCTTTGTCTAATAGTTGTAAACTGAAAAATTAGCATTACTGAAATCCGCATTACGAAAATTCGCATATTACACGATCATTACCTTGCCGATTTTTGCGAGTAGAAAAATCGTAGAATATAACGAATATTCGAATTTGCGAATATTCGACGAATATTCTACAAAATATTCGCGAAATATTGCGAATTCGAATATGACCTCTGCCGTTCATCACTACTTAGAAGATGATTTTGGAGCGGAGACAAAAGTAGTGCATGCAGGATTTTTATCTCCGCTTCAAAAATCTTCCTCTGGGCGGAAACCTAACGGACCCCATTATAGTCTATGGGGGTCTATGGGGTTCTTAGGCTCCGTTCGGCTCAGTTATGTGCCGAATCCGTCCTTTCCGTTTTTCCTGCCCCTATAATGGAGTAGGAGAACGGAAAGGCTGAACGCTGATGTGAACTGAGCCTAAGCTATGATGTACCTGTCTAGTTAAGTGACGGTACGGTATTGAGTGTACTGCTAGTTTGCCTCCTCATGGTGCACCCTGGGTAACGCTAAATGAACCAGCAAATACTTTTGGTCAGACAAAAAAAGCTTATGGACATAAATTTAAATATATATACGGTATATTGTGTGTATGGTATATAGTGTGTGGTATATATTGCATGGCAAAAAAATGGACGTGCTATGTGCATGTGATAGATATTTATCTGTTGTACATACATACATGCTACTGACATAGTGCTGCGAAGTAACAAGAATTCTCAGTGCACCAATCAGTAGTATCTACTATTGGGGGGGCAGGCGGCATTTTTTTGTATCAATGTAGTTCTTATTCGCATAAACGAATATTTAGCAACACTCAATCTATATATAAATAATTTAGACGTAGATCGAGTGTTGCTAAATATTGTTCTGCCATGCATGCGATATGAAATAAAATACAGTGCTGTAATACAATATTACTTACAGTGAGAATAACTTCTTTTTTAAATTGAATTCGCCCCATTTTCGATCGCCGATTTTAATACAGGCAGACTGCCAAACTCCACTGGTAGCAAAACCGAAACCAGGGCACATGACACGTTACACGATTACGTCACTCATAAGATCGCGTCCCAACGCGATCATTAATAACATTCCCGATTTTCAGCTAAAAATCGGGAATTCGAATAACAAGATTGATTCCACCCTGCTTCTTGCAATATAGCGAATATTCGAAAAAACTAATTTAGAATCGATCAATTTAGCTAATATAGTGGTATAATCGTCTTTGTCTAATAGTTGTAACTTTCTTTCTCTTCTGAACTTCAGATTTAAAGAAAATCAAGACTCCTAAAAAAAATATTATAGCACTATATTAGCTAAATTGCTCTATGTTTGTATTTTATGAATATTCGCTAAATTGCTATATATTCTTGTTTTAGAATATGACGAATATTCAAAAAAACTAAAATATAGCACTATATAGTGAATATATTTGTTATTTAGAATATTTGTAAAAAAATTTTCAATATGAAAAAATTATTCCTTCCAGCTTAATTAGCTTGGCTCATTGGCCCACAAGCAAGAAGCAGTGATAGATCATGTTTTCAGATGTTTAAAATTCACGAATATTCGATATAGCAAATATATAGCACTATATTCGAAATATTTGCAAATTCTCAAAGTTGTTATTCGTTATTCGAATATTCGCGCTCAACTCTAATTGTGAGACTAGGGTCATCAGTCCATTATGGGTAATTGATTTAAGCCATTTTTTGCCATACAGTATTTTGTGATGTAGCTTATGCATGCCTTGTTGTGCGGACCTGTTACTATATATTTCTGTGCATTTCTGGTATCGGGCCATGGTACCCGTTTCCACATGGTCTTCACACACCGCATGATTGCAAAATATTTGTGTTCATACATGTAACATTGTCTTATTATGCTCTAATCTTGCACTGTATTTGGCTGCATATACATACATTGTTTGCTGGCACCATTTACCACATTTCCCATGTGCTTTTTGACCTGTAGTTGCTCCTGTGTGGTCTCTACTACCAGGGGTTTAGGGGTGAGGGGATCCCTGCGGTCTCCCTCTCCCCTTGTTTTCACCTATGTTATATAATTTTATTTGAATAAAGACTTTTTGTTATATTTCATATGTGACTATTTTCATATTTATTAGGGGCTATTAGTCGGTGCTGTTGTAGGAGTTTTAACCAATTCATTTTAACCTGTCTCAGTTGGAATTGACTGCTTTGAGCAGTTTGGAAAAAGACAACCAGATTTGTATTAAACCCTCCGATAAGGGTGGTAATTTGGTTATTCTTGACCACAGCAATTACCAGAAAATGTGCCTGGATTTCCTTAAAGACAAGAACAGTTATACTATTTTGTCCACTGATCCCTTCACCTCCTTTCAAGTACAATCCATCCTTTTATGGGGTCTGGAACAGGGAGTCATCAGTAAGAAAGAATTTGCCTTCCTGTTCCCAAAGTTCCAGCGAATCGCGACCTTCTATGGTTTACCCAAAGTGCACAAGGGATTACATCCATTAAAAGTTTGCCCTATTGTATCTGGTGTCGATTCTTTGACACACCACTGCGGGATCTAGCTGGATAGTGTCCTGAGTAGGGTTCAGCGAACCCGAACTGTAAAGTTCGGGTTCGTACCGAACTTTAAGATTTTTGGACCCCGGACCCGAACTTTTCCGTGAAAGTTCGGGTTCGGGTTCAGTGTTCGGCGCTTTCTTGCCGCTTTTTGAAAGGCTGCACAGCAGGCAATCAACAAGCGGTTAACTGTGTGACCTTAGAAGCCATCACAGCCATGCCTACTAATGGCATGGCTGTGATTGGCCAGAGCAGCATGTGACCCAGGCTCTATATAAGCTTGAGTCACATAGCGCTGCACGTCACTCTGCTGTTACAAGTGTAGGGAGAGGATGCTGCTGGACTTGTGATTTCAGGGAGAGAATAGGAGAGAATCTAACTCAGCGATCTACAGAGAAATAGTTTTGTGGGTACAGGACACAATCGTTTTACCCTGCCCTGAGGCCATTGACCAAAAAAAAAAAACTTTTATAATTCTGTTAGTTAGGTGGGTGGCGGCGGCTGCGGCCATTTTATGCAAGCTCAGTGCACCAGCACTGCATCTGAGCTTTTGGGACATTGCAAATCACCATTTTTTTGGGCAAACTACACAGGTCAAAAAAATAAAGGGAACACAAAAATAACACATCCTAGATCTGAATTAATTAAATATTCTTCTGAAATACTTTGTTCTTTACATAGTTGAATGTGCTGACAAGAAAATCACACAAAAAAAAATGGAAATCAAATTTTTCAACCCATGGAGGTCTGGATTTGGAGTCACACTCAAAATTAAAGTGGAAAAACACACTACAGGCTGATCCAACTTTAATGTAATGTCCTTAAAACAAGTCAAAATGAGGCTCAGTAGTGTGTGTGGCCTCCACGTGCCTGTGTGACCTCCCTACAACACCTGTGCATGCTCCTGATGAGGTTGCGGACGGTCTCCTGAGGTATCTCCTCCCAGACGTGGACTAAAGCATCTGCCAACTCCTGGACAGTCTGTGTTGCAACATGACGTTGGTGGATAGAGCGAGACATGATGTCCTAGATGTGCTCAATTAGATTCAGGTCTGGGGAACGGGCGGGCCAGTCCATAGCATCAATGCCTTTGTCTTGCAGGAACTGCTGACACACTCCAGCCACATGAGGTCTAGCATTGTCTTGCATTAGGAGGAACCCAGGGCCAACCGCACCAGCATATGGTCTCACAAGAGGTCTGAGGATCTCATCTCGGTACCTAATGGCAGTCAGACTACCTCTGGCGAGCACATGGAGGGCTGTGCGGCCCTCCAAAGAAATGCCACCCCACACCATTAATGACCCAATGCCAAACCGGTCATGCTGGAGGATGTTGCAGGCAGCAGAACGTTCTCCACGGCATCTCCAGACTCTGTCACATGTGCTCAGTGTGAACCTGCTTTCATCTGTGAAGAGCACAGGGCGCCAGTGGCGAATTTGCCAATCTTGGTGTTCTCTGGCAAATGCCAAACGTCCTGCACGGTGTTGGGCTGTAAGCACAACCCCCACCTGTGGACGTCGGGCCCTCATATCACCCTCATGGAGTCTGTTTCTGACTGTTTGAGCAGACACATGCACATTTGTGGCCTGCTGGAGGTCATTTTGCAGGGCTCTGGCAGTGCTCCTCCTGTTCCTCCTTGCACAAAGGCGGAGGTAGCGGTCCTGCTGTTGGGTTGTTGCCCTCCTACGGCCTCCTCCACGTCTCCTGATGTACTGGCCTGTCTCCTGGTAGCGCCTCCATGCTCTGGACACTACGCTGACAGACACAGCAAACCTTCTTGCCACAGCTCGCATTGATGTGCCATCCTGGATAAGCTGCACTACCTGAGCCACTTGTGTGGGTTGTAGACTCCATCTCATGCTACCACTAGAGTGAAAGCACCGCCAGCATTCAAAAGTGACCAAAACATCAGCCAGGAAGCATAGGAACTGATAAGAGGTCTGTGATCACTACCTGCAGAACCACTCCTTTATTGGGGGTGTCTTGCTAATTGCCTATAATTTCCACCTGTTGTCTAGCCCATTTGCACAACAGCATGTGAAATTGATTGTCACTCAGTGTTGCTTCCTAAGTGGACAGTTTGATTTCACAGAAGTGTGATTGACTTGGAGTTACATTGTGTTGTTTAAGTGTTCCCTTTATTTTTTTGAGCAGTGTACAACATCTGGATTAGTCAGTGTGCAATTTAAGGAAGAAATACACCCATCATTTTCTGGGGTTTTAAAAACACACAATTTTTTTCAAAAAACAGTATTTTCCAGATCTGCAAGTGTTAAATTCAAGTTTAATATATACAGCTTTCATATTCTTTTACCAAAAAAAAGACTTTTTTGGCAATCTACAACATCTGTATTAGTCAGTGTGCAATTTAAGCTAGAAATACACCCATGATATTCTGTGGTTTGAAAAACACTTTTTTTTTCTTCAAACAACAGTATTTTCCAGATCTGGAAGTATTAAATTCAAGTTATACATATACAGCTTTCATATTCTGTTACCAAAAAAAGACTTTTTGGGCAATGTACAACAACTTGATTAGTCAGTGGGCAATTTAAGCTAGGAATACACCCATAGTTTTCTGGGGTTTAAAAAACACACTTTTTTGAAAAAAAAAACACTATTTTCAGGCCTTGCAGCATCAGCACGTGTGAAATTACAGGCTTATATACTGCTGTCAAATTCAGTTGTTAAACAAACACTCATTTGGGCACAAAAAATTTAGTTGGCAGCCTTTGATGCAGATGTCATTGTAAGATACAGTACACCCTTAATACATTTGGGTTAGATTCAGAGATTTTAAATACCGCCATTTGGTGCACCAATATTGAATTCAGGCCTAACCTGGTTCAGGCCCTGTGAGATACTCCCTCTACATACAGGAGTTTGATTCAGGGATTTGAAATACAGCCATTTGAAATACAGCCATTTCAGGCAAAGAAATATTTACTTCAGGTCTACACTGGTTCATACCGTGTGAGATACCCCCTCTACATACAGGGGTTTGAATCAGGCATTTGAAATACAGCCATTTGAAATACAGCCATTTTGTGCAAAGAAATATTTACTTCAGGCCTATACTGGTTCAGACCGTGTGAGATGCACCCTCTACATACAGGGGTTTGAATCAGGCATTTGAAATAGAGCCATTTGAAATACAGCCATTTTGGGCAAAGAAATATTTACTTCAGGCCTACACTGGTTCAGACCGTGTGAGATACCCCCTCTACATACAGGGGTTTGATTCAGGGATTTGAAATACAGCCATTTGAAATACAGCCATTTAGGGCAAAGAAATATTTAGTTCAGGCCTACACTGGTTCAGGCCCTGTGAGATACTCCCTCTACATACAGGAGTTTGATTCAGGGATTTGAAATACAGCCATTTGAAATACAGGCATTTTGGGCAAAGAAATATTTACTTCAGGCCTACACTGGTTCAAACCATGTGAGATACCCCCTCTATATACGGGGGTTTGAATCAAGCATTTGAAATACAGGCATTTTGGGCAAAGAAATATTTACTTCAGGCCTACACTGGTTCAAACCATGTGAGATACCCCCTCTATATACGGGGGTTTGAATCAAGCATTTGAAATACAGGCATTTTGGGCAAATAAATATTTACTTCAGGCCTACACTGGTTCAGACCGTGTGAGATACTCCATCTACATACAGGGGTTTGATTCAGGGATTTTAAATACAGCCATTTTGTGCAAAGAAAATTTTTATTTAGGACTACACTGGTTCAGACCCCCTCTACATACAGTGGTTTAAATCAGGCATTTGAAATACAGCCATTTAAAATACAGCTATTTTGGGCAAAGAAATATTTACTTCAGGCCTACACTGGTTCAGACCGTGTGAGATACCCCCTCTACATACAGGGGTTTGAATCAGGCATTTGAAATACAGCCATTTCAAATACAGCCATTTTGGGCAAAGAAATATTTACTTCAAGCCTACACTGGTTCAGACCGTGTGAGATACTCCCTCTACATACAGGGGTTTGATTCAGGGATTTGAAATACAGCCATTTGAAATACAGCAGTTTTGTGCAAAGAAATATTTACTTCAGGCCTACACTGGTTCAGGCCCTGTGAGATACCCCCTCTACATACAGGGGTTTGAATCTGGCATTTGAAATACAGCCATTTGAAATACAGCCATTTTGGGCAAAGAAATATTTACTTCAGGCCTACACTGGTTCAGACCGTGGGAGATACTCCATCTACATACAGGGGTTTGATTCAGGGATTTTAAATACAGCCATTTTGTGCAAAGAAAATTTTTATTTAGGCCTACACTGGTTCAGGCCCTGTGAGATACCCCCTTTACATACAGGGGTTTGAATCAGGCATTTGAAATACAGCCATTTGAAATACAGCCATTTGAAATACAGCCATTTGAAATACAGACATTTTGTGCAAAAATATATTTAATATAGGCCTACACTGGTTCACGCCCTGTGAGATACCCCCTCTACATACAGTGGTTTGAATCAGGCATTTGAAATACAGCCATTTAAAATACAGCTATTTTGGGCAAAGAAATATTTACTTCAGGCCTACACTGGTTCAGACCGTGTGAGATACCCCCTCTACATACAGGGGTTTGAATCAGGAATTGGAAATGCAGCCATTTGAAAATACAGCCATTTTGGGCAAAGAAATATTTACTTCAGGCCTACATTGGTTCAGACCGTGTGAGATACCCCCTCTACATACAGGGGTTTGAATCAGGCATTTGAAATACAGCCATTTCAAATACAGCCATTTCGGGCAAAGAAATATTTACTTCAGGCCTACACTGGTTCAGACCGTGTGAGATACTCCCTCTAAATACAGGGGTTTTATTCAGGGATTTGAAATACAGCCATTTGAAATACAGCCATTTTGTGCAAAGAAAAATTTAATTTAGGCCTACACTGGTTCAGGCCCTGTGAGATACCCCCTCTACATACAGGGGTTCGATTCAGGAATTTGAAATGCAGTCAATTGAAATACAGCCATTTTGGGCAAAGAAATATTTACTTCAGGCCTACATTGGTTCAGACCGTGTGAGATACCCCCTCTACATACAGGGGTTTGAATCAGGCATTTGAAATACAGCCATTTCAAATACAGCCATTTTGGGCAAAGAAATATTTACTTCAAGCCTACACTGGTTCAGACCGTGTGAGATACTCCCTCTACATACAGGGGTTTGATTCAGGGATTTGAAATACAGCCATTTGAAATACAGCAGTTTTGTGCAATGAAATATTTACTTCAGGCCTACACTGGTTCAGGCCCTGTGAGATACCCCCTCTACATACAGGGGTTTGAATCTGGCATTTGAAATACAGCCATTTGAAAAACAGCCATTTTGGGCAAAGAAATATTTACTTCAGGCCTACAATGGTTCAAACCGTGTGAGATACCCCCTCTACATATGGGGGTTTAAATCAAGCATTTGAAATACAGCCATTTGAAATACAGCCATTTTGGGCAAATAAATATTTACTTCAGGCCTACACTGGTTCAGACCGTGGGAGATACTCCATCTACATACAGGGGTTTGATTCAGGGATTTTAAATACAGCCATTTTGTGCAAAGAAAATTTTTATTTAGGCCTACACTGGTTCAGGCCCTGTGAGATACCCCCTCTACATACAGGGGTTTGAATCAGGCATTTGAAATACAGCCATTTGAAATACAGCCATTTGAAATACAGACATTTTGTGCAAAAATATATTTAATTTAGGCCTACACTGGTTCACGCCCTGTGAGATACCCCCTCTACATACAGTGGTTTGAATCAGGCATTTTAAATACAGCCATTTAAAATACAGCTATTTTGGGCAAAGAAATATTTACTTCAGGCCTACACTGGTTCAGACCGTGTGAGATACCCCCTCTACATACAGGGGTTTGAATCAGGAATTTGAAATGCAGCCATTTGAAAATACAGCCATTTTGGGCAAAGAAATATTTACTTCAGGCCTACATTGGTTCAGACCGTGTGAGATACCCCCTCTACATACAGGGGTTTGAATCAGGCATTTGAAATACAGCCATTTCAAATACAGCCATTTTGGGCAAAGAAATATTTACTTCAGGCCTACAATGGTTCAGACCGTGTAAGATACCCCCTCTACATACAGGGGTTTGAATCTGGCTTTTGAAATACAGCCATTTGAAATACAGCCATTTTGGGCAAAGAAATATTTACTTCAGGCCTACAATGGTTCAAACCGTGTGAGATACCCCCTCTACATATGGGGGTTTGAATCAAGCATTTGAAATACAGCCATTTGAAATACAGCCATTTTGGGCAAATAAATATTTACTTCAGGCCTACACTGGTTCAGACCGTGGGAGATACTCCATCTACATACAGGGGTTTGATTCAGGGATTTTAAATACAGCCATTTTGTGCAAAGAAAATTTTTATTTAGGCCTACACTGGTTCAGGCCCTGTGAGATACCCCCTCTACATACAGGGGTTTGAATCAGGCATTTGAAATACAGCCATTTGAAATACAGCCATTTGAAATACAGACATTTTGTGCAAAAATATATTTAATTTAGGCCTACACTGGTTCACGCCCTGTGAGATACCCCCTCTACATACAGTGGTTTGAATCAGGCATTTGAAATACAGCCATTTAAAATACAGCTATTTTGGGCAAAGAAATATTTACTTCAGGCCTACACTGGTTCAGACCGTGTGAGATACCCCCTCTACATACAGGGGTTTGAATCAGGAATTTGAAATGCAGCCATTTGAAAATACAGCCATTTTGGGCAAAGAAATATTTACTTCAGGCCTACATTGGTTCAGACCGTGTGAGATACCCCCTCTACATACAGGGGTTTGAATCAGGCATTTGAAATACAGCCATTTCAAATACAGCCATTTTGGGCAAAGAAATATTTACTTCAGGCCTACAATGGTTCAGACCGTGTGAGATACTCCCTCTACATACAGGGGTTTTATTCAGGGATTTGAAATACAGCCATTTGAAATACAGCCATTTTGTGCAAAGAAATATTTAATTTAGGCCTACACTGGTTAAGGCCCTGTGAGATACCCTCTCTACATACAGGGGTTCGATTCAGGGATTTGAAATACAGCCATTTGAAATACAGCCATTTTGTGCAAAGAAATTTTTTATTTAGGCCTACACTGGTTCAGGCCCTGTGAGATACCCCCTCTACATACAAGGGTTTGAATCAGGCATTTGAAATACAGCCATTTGAAATACAGCCATTTGAAATACAGACATTTTGTGCAAAAATATATTTAATTTAGGCCTACACTAGTTCAGGCCCTCTGAGATACCCCCTCTACATACAGTGGTTTGAATCAGGCATATGAAATACAGCCATTTAAAATACAGCTATTTCAGGCAAAGAAATATTTACTTCAGGCCTACACTGGTTCAGACCGTGTAAGATACCCCCTCTACATACAGGGGTTTGAATCAGGCATTTGAAATACAGCCATTTCAAATACAGCCATTTTGGGCAAAGAAATATTTACTTCAGGCCTACAATGGTTCAGACCGTGTGAGATACTCCCTCTACATACAGGGGTTTTATTCAGGGATTTGAAATACAGCCATTTGAAATACAGCCATTTTGTGCAAAGAAATATTTAATTTAGGCCTACACTGGTTAAGGCCCTGTGAGATACCCTCTCTACATACAGGGGTTCGATTCAGGGATTTGAAATACAGCCATTTGAAATACAGCCATTTTGTGCAAAGAAATTTTTTATTTAGGCCTACACTGGTTCAGGCCCTGTGAGATACCCCCTCTACATACAAGGGTTTGAATCAGGCATTTGAAATACAGCCATTTGAAATACAGCCATTTGAAATACAGACATTTTGTGCAAAAATATATTTAATTTAGGCCTACACTAGTTCAGGCCCTCTGAGATACCCCCTCTACATACAGTGGTTTGAATCAGGCATATGAAATACAGCCATTTAAAATACAGCTATTTCAGGCAAAGAAATATTTACTTCAGGCCTACACTGGTTCAGACCGTGTAAGATACCCCCTCTACATACAGGGGTTTGAATCTGGCATTTGAAATACAGCCATTTGATATACAGCCATTTTGGGCAAAGAAATATTTACTTCAGGCCTACACTGGTTCAGACCGTGTGAGATACTCCCTCTACATACAGGGGTTTGATTCAGGAATTTAAAATACAGTTATTTTAAATACAGCCATTTTGTGCAAATAAATATGTAATTTAGGCCTACACTGGTTCAGGCCCTGTGAGATACCCCCTCCACATACAGGGGTTTTAATCAGGCATTTGAAATACAGCCATTTGAAATACAGCCATTTTGGGCAAAGAAATATTTAATTTAGGCCTACACTGGTTCAGGCCCTGTGAGATACCCCCTCCAGATACAGAGGTTTGAATCAGGCATTTGAAATACAGCCATTTGAAATACAGCCATTTTGGGCAAAGAAATATTTACTTCAGGCCTACACTGGTTCAGACCGTGTGAGATACCCCCTCTACATGCAGGGGTTTGAATCAGGCATTTTAAATACAGCCATTTGAAATACAGCCATTTTGTGCAAAGAAATATTTACTTCAGGCCTACACTGGTTCGGGCCATGTGAGATACCCCCTCTACATACAGGGGTTTGAATCTGGCATTTGAAATACAGCCATTTGAAATACAGACATTTTGGGCAAATAAATATTTACTTCAGGCCTACACTGGTTCAGACCGTGTGAGATTCTCCCTCTACATACAGGGGTTTGATTCAGGGATTTGAAATACAGCCATTTGAAAATACAGCCATTTTGTGCAAATAAATATGTAATTTAGGCCTACACTGTTTCAGGCCCTGTGAGATACCCCCTCTACATACAGGGGTTTGAATCAGGCATTTGAAATACAGCCATTTTGGGCAAAGAAATATTTACTTCAGGCCTACACTGGTTCAGACCGTGTAAGATACCCCTTCTACATACAGGGGTATGATTCAGGCATTTGAAATACAACCATTTGAAATACAGCCATTTTAAGCAAAGAAATATTTACTTCAGGCCTACACTGGTTCAGACCGTGTGAGATACCCCCTCTACATACAGGGGTTTGAATCAGGCATTTGAAATACAGCCATTTGAAATACAGCCATTTTGGGCAAAGAAATATTTACTTCAGGCCTACACTGGTTCAGACCGTGTGAGATACCCCCTCTACATACAGGGGTATGAATCAGGCATTTGAAATACAGCCATTTGAAATACATCCATTTTGGGCAAAGAAATATTTACTTCAGGCCTACACTGGTTCAGACCGTGTGAGATACGCCCTCTACATACAGGGGTTTGAATCAGGCATTTGAAATACAGCCATTTTGGGCAAAGAAATATTTACTTCAGGCCTACACTGGTTCAGACCGTGTGAGATACTCCCTCTACATACAGGGGTTTGATTCAGGGATTTGAAATACAGCCATTTGAAATACAGCCATTTTGTGCAAAGAAATTTTTAATTTAGGCCTACACTGGTTCAGGCCCTGTGAGATACCCCCTCTACATACAGGGGTTTGATTCAGGGATTTGAAATACAGCCATTTGAAATACAGCCATTTTGTGCAAATAAATATGTAATTTAGGCCTACACTGGTTCAGGCCCTGTGAGATACCCCCTCTACATACAGGGGTTTGAATCAGGCATTTGAAATACAGCCATTTGAAATACAGCCATTTTGGACAAAGAAATATTTACTTCAGGCCTACACTGGTTCAGACTGTGTGAGATACCCCCTCTACATACAGGGGTTTGAATCAGGCATTTGAAATACAGCTATTTGAAATAAAGCCATTTTGGGCAAAGAAATATTTACTTCAGGCCTACACTGGTTCAGACCGTGTGAGATATCCCCTCTACATACAGCGGTTTGAATCAGGCATTTGAAATACAGCCCTTTGAAATACAGCCATTTTGTGCAAATAAATATTTAATTTAGGCCTACACTGGTTCAGGCCCTGTGAGATACCCCCTCTACATACAGGGGTTTGAATCAGGCATTTGAAATACAGCCATTTGAAATACAGCCATTTTGGGCAAATAAATATTTACTTCAGGCCTACACTGGTTCAGACCGTGTGAGATACCCCCTCTACATACAGGGGTATGAATAAGGCATTTGAAATACAGCCATTTGAAATACAGCCATTTTGGGCAACAAAATATTTACTTCAGGCCTACACTGGTTCAAACCGTGTGAGATTCCCCCTCTACATACAGTGGTTTGAATCAGGCATTTGAAATACAGCCATTTGAAATACAGCCATTTTGGGCAAAGAAATATTTACTTTAGGCCTACAGTGGTTCAGACCGTGTGAGATACTCCCTCTACATACAGGGGTTTGATTCAGGGATTTGAAATACAGCCATTTGAAATACAGCCATTTTGTGCAAAGAAATATTTACTTTATAGCTACACTGTTTCAGACCGTGTGAGACACTCCATCTACATATAGGGGTTTGATTCAGGGATTTGAAATACAGGCATTTGAAATACAGCTATTTGAAATACAGCCATTTAGGGAAAATAAATATTTAGTTCAGGCCTACACTGGTTTAGGCCCTGTGAGATACTCCCTCTACATACAGGGGTTTGATTCAGGGATTTGAAATACAACCATTTGAAATACAGCCATTTTGTGCAAAAATATATTTTCTTCAGGCCTACAGTGTTTTAGACCGTGTTAGATACTCCCTCTACATACAGGGGTTTGAATCAGGCAATTGAAATACAGCCATTTGAAATACAGCCATTTTGTGCAAATATATTCTTACTTTAGGCCTACACTGGTTCAGGCCCTGTGAGATACTCACTTTAGGGCAAGATCCTAAATTCGAAAAATATGAGGAGAGCGTCAAATAAGGGACGTGGCCCAGGTCGTGGTGTTGCTGGTGGAGCTCCTGTTGCAGGGACAGGACGTGGTCGATCTGTGCTAGCTACACGCACAAGTGAAACCCCTTCCTCAGATGCGAGTAGGCGACAAAACCTGCAGCGGTATTTGGTCGGGCCTAATGCTGCTCTATGAATGGTGAGGCCTGAACAAGTACAGGCGATAGTATTTTGGATTGCTGAGCTGACAGTGGATTCAGTTCCTTCACATTGTCTCCCACTTAGTCTCCTCCTAAAAGACCACAGTTGGCACCTGCAGCCGATGTCCATCAGTCTTTCACCTCACCCCATTGCAAATCAGCCAAGCAGTCTGAGCCCCAAGTCATGCAGCAGTCTCTTCTGCTTTTTGATCACTCTGTTAGCAGGGTTTCCCAGGGCCATCCACCTAGCCCTGCCCCAGAAGTGGAAGAGATTGAGTGCACCGATGCCCAACCACTTATCTTTCAAGATGAGTACATGGAAGGACCATCGCAGCACGTCTCAGATGATGACGAAACACAGGTGCCAACTGCTGGGGCTTTCGAAAGTGTGCAGATCGATAAGGAGGGCAGGGGTGAAGACTGGGTGGAAGATGATGTGGAGGACGATGAGGTCCTCGACCCCACATGGAATCAAGGTCATGCGAGTGACCGATGTAGTTCGGAGGAAAAGGCGGTGGTCGCACAGAGCCACCAGCACAGCAGAAGAGGGAGCAGGGTGCAAAAGCAGAGCGGCTGTCCTCTAGACAGTACGCCTCCTACTGCCCACCGCAGCAAGGGACCGAGCACACCAAAGCCAGCTCTAAGGAGTTCCCTGGCGTGGCAGTTCTTCAGACAATGTGCTGACGACAAGACACGAGTGGTTTGCACGCTGTGCAATCAGAGCCTGAAGCGAGGCATAAACGTTCTCAACCTTAGCACAACCTGCATGACCAGGCATTTAAGTGCAAAGCACGAGCTGCAGTGGAGTAGACACCTCAATAGCCAAGAAAGGTCTCTAGCTCCTCCTGCTTGCTCTTCTGCTGCAGTCGCGGCCTCTTCATCCACCTCTGGAGTGACAGTGCCACCTGGCACCCTGCAAACAGAGGATCTGCCAGCAACACCAACACCTGGGTTACCAAACATCTCTACAATGTCCCACGGAAGCGTTCAGCTCTCCATATCCCAAACGCTGGAGAGGAAGAGGAAGTACCCCCCTACCCACCCGCGATCCCTAGCCCTGAATGCCAGCATTTCTAAATTACTGGCCTTTGAAATGATGTCATTCTGTCTGTTGGAGACGGATAGTTTTAGAGGTCTTATGGCGGTGGTTGTTCCACAGTACGTTGTGCCCAGCCACCACTACTTTTCAAGGCGAGCCATCCCTTCCATTCACAACCAAGTAGGGGACAAAATCAGGTGTGCACTGCTCAATACCATCTGTGGCAAGGTGCACCTGACTACGGATATGTGAACCAGTAAGCACGGTCAGGGCCGTTATATCTCCATAACAGCACACTGGGTAAATGCAGCGGGCGGCTGGGCCTGAGGTAGATTGCAATTTGGCGCATGTCCTTCCACCACCGAGGATTGCAGGGCGCTTCAGTTTGCCTCCTGTTGCTTCCTCCTCCTACTCTACTTCCTCATCCTCTACCAGCTACTCATCCGGTCAGCGTAGCACCTTCACCACCAACTTCAGCACAGCCAGGGGTAAAGGACAGCAGGCAGTTTTAAAACTTATCTGTTTAGGGGACAAACCCCACACCGCGCAGGAGCTGTGGACGGGCCTTGAACAACAGACTGATGAGTGGTTTGTGCCAGTCAGCCTCAAGCCCGGCCTGGTGGTGTGCGATAATGGGCGAAATCTCGTAGCAGCTCTGGGAATAGCCGGTTTGACACACATCCCTTGCCTGGCGCATGTGCTGAATTTGGTGGTGCAGAGATTCCTTAAAAATTACCCCGATATGTCAGAGCTGCTGCATAAAGTGCGGGCCGTCTGTGCGTGCTTTCGGCGTTCTCACAGTGCTCCTGCTCGCCTGTCAGCGCTGCAGCGTAACTTCGGCCTTCCCGCTCACCGCCTCATATGCGACGTGCCCACAAGGTGGAACTCCACCTTGCACATGCTGGCCAGACTGTGCGAGCAGCAGCAGGCGATAGTGGAGTTTCAGCCGCAGCATGCTGTGACTGGGCCTCCATGCGAGACTTGTGTTCCTTGTTGCGCTGTTTCGAGTACTCCACCAACATGGCCTGTGCCGATAACGCAATTCTCAGCGTTACTATCCCACTTCTATTCCTCCTTAAAAAACGCTCCTGGCGATGATGGAAGAGGATGTGGCACAGGAGGAGGAGGAAGAGGGATCATTTCGTAGGGTTTCCAGCCAGTCATTCCCATGTGGCTCCGAGGGTGGGTTCCTGCCCCCACAAACCCAAGGTACACAATTGTCCAACCAGGGCACAGTTCTGAAGGATGAGGAGGTGGAGGATGAGGAGGAGGAGATGCAAGAGGAGGAACCATGTTCACAGCAGGGTGGCACCCAGACCAGCTCATGGCCATCACTGGTGCGTGGATGGGGGGATACCGAGGACACAGACGATACACCTCCCACAGAGAACAGCTTTTCGTTGCCTCTGGGCAGCCTGGCACACATGAGCGATTACATGCTGCAGTGTCTCCGCAATGACCGCCGAGTTGCCCACATTCTAACTTGTGCTGATTACTGGTTGGCCATGCTGCTGGATCCCCGTTACAAGGACAACGTACCGTCCTTAATTCCCTCACTGGACCGTGATCGTAAGATGCGCGAGTACAAGCACACGCTGGTAGATGCGCTGCTGGTGGCATTCCCACCTGACAGCGGGGGCACAGTGGAAGCACAAGGCGAAGGCAGAGGACGAGGAAGAGGTAGCCAACGCAGCTGGGGCACCGCCAGCACCTCAGAAGGCAGGGTTAGCATGGCCGAAATGTGGAAAAGCTTTGTCAGCATGCCACAACAACCAGCACCACCAGCTGATATGGAACGTCTTAGCAGGAGGCAGCATTTCACCAACATGGTGGAGCAGTATGTGTGCACACGCCTACACGTACTGAATAAAGGGTCTGCCCCCTTCAACTTCTGGGTCTCCAAATTGGGCACATGGCCTGAGCTTGCCCTTTATGCCTTGGAGGTGCTGGCCTGTCCTACAGCCAGTGTATTATCTGAACGTGTGTTTAGCACGGCAGGGGTCGTCATGAAAGACAAGCGCAGCCGCCTGTCCACAGCCAATGTGGACAAGCTCACGTTCATTAAAATGAACCAGGCATGGATCCCTCAAGACTTGTCCGTACCTTGTGCAGAATAGACATGTATACCGGCACTAAGCAGCCATTGTTATACTGCAGCACAATTGCTCATGTTTGTATTTTGGATATTTTACACTCTTTTGGAGTGTTCCTTAATTTTTCTAAATTAAATTAAATTAAAACCAAAAACCTGTGTTGGCTATCTCGTCCTCCTCCACCGGCGCTTCCACCTACTCCGCTACGTCCACCGCCTCCTCAAACTCCTACTCTATATGGAACTCCACCTCATAAATCCATTTTTTTTTGGTTTTGTACGTGTTTTATTTTATATCATTTCACTACTTTGTCATTTACATTTTCGGGTGAAATTCACCAATTTTTGGGTGTATAGTACCACTGCTATACCTAGTAGGCCGGTAAAAAACAAAAAATTGTCATTAACATTTTCTGGTGAAATTAACCAAATTTTGGGTGTATAGTACCACTGCTATACCTAGTAGGCTGGTTAAAAAATAAAATAAAATTGCCATTAACATTTTCTGGTGAAATTCACCAATTTTTGGTGTATAGTACCACTGCTATACCAAGTAGGACTGTAAAAAAAATAAAAATTCTCATTTACATTTTCGGGTAAAATTCACCAATTTTTGGGTGTATAGTACCACTGCTATACCTAGTAGGCCATTTAAAAAAAAAAAAGAATTGTCATTAACTTTTTCTGGTGAAATTAACCAATTTTTGGGTGTATAGTACCACTGCTATACCTAGCAGGCCAGTTAAAAAAAATTATAACATTGTCATTTACATTTTAGGGTGAAATTCACCAATTTTGGTGTGTATAGTACCACTGCTATACCTAGTGGACCGGTAAAAAAAAAAAATTGTCAGTTAAATTTTTGGGTGAAATTCACCAATTTTAGTGTGTAATATACCCCTTCTCTACCTAGTTGACAGCTTAATAAATTTCAATAATTTTTCTGTTACATTCTTGGGTTGACATTATACAATTTTAGACGTGAATAAACACCTGCTATGCATAGGTGACAGGGAATAAAATTTCATATATTATTCAGTAATTAATGCGCGCCACATCCTTTCATTCAATGCTTAACCTTTGAAAAGTTGTCACACTTTTACACTTTAATAATTTCTCTCATATTTCAACTCTATAATTTGAAATTTGAAAAAATGAATCCTACCTTGGATGTGGTCTCTCTTTCTCACGCTCCCTCTCTGGCCTGGAACCCTGATTCCCCGCCACCCGTGATCACCATGGTAGGCGCATAAAAGAACATCGAAAGTTGATAGAGCAGATATCAAATTGGATCGTGAACATCACGGGACGTGCGTCATGGTGGGGCACTAAGTGTGCAAACGCCTACATGAACTGACTGACAGAAGTCAGCCCCTGCAACTTCTGGGTCTCCAAATTGGGCACATGGCCTGAGCTTGCCCTTTACCCCTTGGAGGTGCTGGCCTGCCCTGCAGCCAGTGTATTGTCTGAACGTGTGTTTAGCATGACTGGAGGGGGTTATCACAGGTTATATTTGCAAATGTTTTGGGGTGTACCCTATTTTTAAAAATAAAATTTAAAACCAAAAAGCAGTGTAGGCTACCGCCTCCTCCTCCACCGCCGCTTCCACCTACACCGCCACATCCACCGCCTCCTCCACCTCCTACTCCATATGGACCTGGTCCTCCTAGATCAAGATTATTATTTTTATTTATTTTATGTTATTTTAAGTCATTTCCCTATCCACATTTGTTTGCAGAGCACTTGCCATGCTCTTAACCACATTTTGACTCCATTTGCAGCCCTCTAGCCCTTTCCATTACATTTTTACAGCCATTTTAGTGCTCAAAAGTTCGGGTCCCCATTGACTTCAATGGGGTTCGGGGTCAAGTTCGGGCCCCGAACTCGAACTTTTTTCCGAAGTTCGGCCGAACCCGTCGAACCCAAACATCCAGGTGTCCGCTCAACTCTAGTCCTGAGGGATTTTGTGTCATCATTACCATCCTTTACAAGGAATACTATGGATTTTCTCTGTAATATTTAGAGTTGAGCGAACACCTGGATGTTCGGGTTCGAGAAGTTCGGCCGAACTTCCCGGAAATGTTCGGGTTTGGGATCCGAACCCGATCCGAACTTCGTCCCGAACCCGAACCCCATTGAAGTCAATGGGGACCCGAACTTTTGGGCACTAAAAAGGCTGTAAAACAGCCCAGGAAAGAGCTAGAGGGCTGCAAAAGGCAGCAACATGTAGGTAAATCCCCTGCAAACAAATGTGGATAGGGAAATGAATTAAAATTAAAATAAAAAAAATAAAAATGAACCAATATCAATTGGACAGAGGTCCCATAGCAGAGAATCTGGCTTCACGTCAGCAGAGAATCAGTCTCTTCATGCCATAGCAAAGAATCTGGCTTCATGTCAGCAGAGAATCAGTCTCTTCATGCCATAGCAGAGAATCTGGCTTCATGTGAGTTCAGAATCAGTCTTCATGTCATAGCAGAGAATCAGGCTTCACGTCACCCACCACTGGAACAGGCCACTGTCACACATTTAGGCCCCGGCACCCAGACAGAGGAGAGCGGTCCCGTAACAGAGAATCTGGCCTTATGTCAGCGCAGAATCTGTCTTCATGTCATAGCAGAGAATCAGGCTTCACGTCACCCACCACTGGAACAGGCCACTGTCACACATTTAGGCCCCGGCACCCAGACAGAGGAGAGCGGTCCCGTAACAGAGAATCTGGCCTTATGTCAGCGCAGAATCTGTCTTCATGTCATAGCAGAGAATCAGGCATCACGTCACCCACCACTGGAACAGGCCACTGTCACACATTTAGGCCCAGGCACCCAGGCAGAGGAGAGAGGTCCCGTAACAGAGAATCTGGCCTTATGTCAGCGCAGAATCTGTCTTCATGTCATAGCAGAGAATTAGGCATCACGTCACCCACCACTGGAACAAGCCACTGTTACACATTTAGGCCCAGGCAGAGGAGAGAGGTCCCGTAACAGAGAATCTGGCCTTATGTCAGCGCAGAATCTGTCTTCATGTCATAGCAGAGAATCAGGCTTCACGTCACCCACCACTGGAACAGGCCACTGTCACACATTTAGGCCCCGGCACCCAGACAGAGGAGAGCGGTCCCGTAACAGAGAATCTGGCCTTATGTCAGCGCAGAATCTGTATTCATGTCATAGCAGAGAATCAGGCTTCACGTCACCCACCACTGGAACAGGCCACTGTCACACATTTAGGCCCAGGCACCCAGGCAGAGGAGAGAGGTCCCGTAACAGAGAATCTGGCCTTATGTCAGCGTAGAATCTGTATTCATGTCATAGCAGAGAATCAGGCTTCACGTCACCCACCACTGGAACAGGCCACTGTCACACATTTAGGCCCAGGCACCCAGGCAGAGGAGAGAGGTCCCGTAACAGAGAATCTGGCCTTATGTCAGCGCAGAATCTGTATTCATGTCATAGCAGAGAATCAGGCTTCACATCACCCACCACTGGAACAGGCCACTGTCACACATTTAGGCCCAGGCACCCAGGCAGAGGAGAGAGGTCCCGTAACAGAGAATCTGGCCTTATGTCAGCGCAGAATCTGTCTTCATGTCAAAGCAGAGAATCAGGCTTCACGTCACCCACCACTGGAACAGGCCACTGTCACACATTTAGGCCCAGGCACCCAGGCAGAGGAGAGAGGTCCCGTAACAGAGAATCTGGCCTTATGTCAGCGCAGAATCTGTCTTCATGTCATAGCAGAGAATCAGGCATCACGTCACCCACCACTGGAACAAGCCACTGTCACACATTTAGGCCCAGGCAGAGGAGAGAGGTCCCGTAACAGAGAATCTGGCCTTATGTCAGCGCAGAATCTGTCTTCATGTCATAGCAGAGAATCAGGCTTCACGTCACCCACCACTGGAACAGGCCACTGTCACACATTTAGGCCCCGGCACCCAGACAGAGGAGAGCGGTCCCGTAACAGAGAATCTGGCCTTATGTCAGCGCAGAATCTGTCTTCATGTCATAGCAGAGAATCAGGCTTCACGTCGCCCACCACTGGAACAGGCCACTGTCACACATTTAGGCCCAGGCACCCAGGCAGAGGAGAGAGGTCCCGTAACAGAGAATCTGGCCTTATGTCAGCGCAGAATCTGTATTCATGTCATAGCAGAGAATCAGGCTTCACGTCACCCACCACTGGAACAGGCCACTGTCACACATTTAGGCCCAGGCACCCAGGCAGAGGAGAGAGGTCCCGTAACAGAGAATCTGGCCTTATGTCAGCGCAGAATCTGTATTCATGTCATAGCAGAGAATCAGGCTTCACATCACCCACCACTGGAACAGGCCACTGTCACACATTTAGGCCCAGGCAGAGGAGAGAGGTCCCGTAACAGAGAATCTGGCCTTATGTCAGCGCAGAATCTGTCTTCATGTCATAGCAGAGAATCAGGCTTCACGTCACCCACCACTGGAACAGGCCACTGTCACACATTTAGGCCCAGGCACCCAGGCAGAGGAGAGAGGTCCCGTAACAGAGAATCTGGCCTTATGTCAGCGCAGAATCTGTATTCATGTCATAGCAGAGAATCAGGCTTCACGTCACCCACCACTGGAACAGGCCACTGTCACACATTTAGGCCCAGGCACCCAGGCAGAGGAGAGAGGTCCCGTAACAGAGAATCTGGCCTTATGTCAGCGCAGAATCTGTATTCATGTCATAGCAGAGAATCAGGCTTCACGTCACCCACCACTGGAACAGGCCACTGTCACACATTTAGGCCCAGGCACCCAGGCAGAGGAGAGAGGTCCCGTAACAGAGAATCTGGCCTTATGTCAGCGCAGAATCTGTATCATGTCATAGCAGAGAATCAGGCTTCACGTCACCCACTACTGGAACAGGCCACTGTCACACATTTAGGCCCAGGCACCCAGGCAGAGGAGAGAGGTCCCGTAACAGAGAATCTGGCCTTATGTCAGCGCAGAATCTGTATTCATGTCATAGCAGAGAATCAGGCTTCACATCACCCACCACTGGAACAGGCCACTGTCACACATTTAGGCCCAGGCAGAGGAGAGAGGTCCCGTAACAGAGAATCTGGCCTTATGTCAGCGCAGAATCTGTCTTCATGTCATAGCAGAGAATCAGGCTTCACGTCACCCACCACTGGAACAGGCCACTGTCACACATTTAGGCCCAGGCACCCAGGCAGAGGAGAGAGGTCCCGTAACAGAGAATCTGGCCTTATGTCAGCGCAGAATCTGTATTCATGTCATATCAGAGAATCAGGCTTCACGTCACCCACCACTGGAACAGGCCACTGTCACACATTTAGGCCCAGGCACCCAGGCAGAGGAGAGAGGTCCCGTAACAGAGAATCTGGCCTTATGTCAGCGCAGAATCTGTATCATGTCATAGCAGAGAATCAGGCTTCACGTCACCCACCACTGGAACAGGCCACTGTCACACATTTAGGCCCAGGCACCCAGGCAGAGGAGAGAGGTCCCGTAACAGAGAATCTGGCCTTATGTCAGCGCAGAATCTGTCTTCATGTCATAGCAGAGAATCAGGCTTCACGTCACCCACCCCTGGAACAGGCCACTGTCACACATTTAGGCCCAGGCACCCAGGCAGAGGAGAGAGGTCCCGTAACAGAGAATCTGGCCTTATGTCAGCGCAGAATCTGTCTTCATGTCATAGCAGAGAATCAGGCTTCACGTCACCCACCACTGGAACAGGCCACTGTCACACATTTAGGCCCAGACAGAGGAGAGAGGTCCCGTAACAGAGAATCTGGCCTTATGTCAGCGCAGAATCTGTCTTCATGTCATAGCAGAGAATCAGGCTTCACGTCACCCACCACTGGAACAGGCCACTGTCACACATTTAGGCCCAGGCACCAAGTCAGTGGTGTAGTACAGTCGATATGAACCACATGAAGTTTCACCAAATATCCAGTCTGCAGGTTTGCAATAGGGTCATACCAATATACAGGAGCTGCAGCAATGATCACTTGTTAAATATAGTTCCATATATTCATAAGCTGTTAGCAGAGAGTCAGGACATGCTAAATAAACCTCTTCAAATGTGCTATTAGATAACTGAGGAAAGTTTTAACAGACAGAGTCTTTACAGTGGACTCTTCCAGAAAGCCCCCTGTGTATTCTGCTACTTGGTTTGGTCTCCTCAGTGCAGACATTTACTGTGAAGGAGGTAGGATCTCTGTCTAAGTTCTCTAAAGCTAAAGTTCATTTATCTATTGTAAAAAGTTATAATATATACCCATAATAGTTCTGTAGAATGTAAAGAGGTGACTGTATGTTTTTTAGCAGCCTTTAAACCCTGCAGCACATGCTAGGCTGAGTAGATGATGTACAGTTAAAGAGACATGTGTTCTTCCTAAAATGGCTGCAAGACATGCTGTATTCCAGGTCACCCTGCTGCAATATCTTTGTAAATGATTTTCTCTTGTTCATTTTTCTGTATGCTTTGTTATATCCTGTAACATGTATGTGGGAATGTAATATAATGACTGCCTGTTATGATATAGGTGGGCTGGTGACCTGGCTGTATACCACATAGTGGCAGTGTTTCCCTGTTGTATTACAGGCTCCAGCCAAGTGCACTACACCTCAATAAAGCTTTAAACCACAGAAGACCTGAGTGTCGTCCCTTAGAGTCCACTTAGAGTTTATGCCTGGAGGAGCTGGTGACCAAGTGAGTGTGAAAGCTGGAGGTGTCGCAGATGGTGCAAGGAAAAGAGGGTTACATTTGGTGCCGTGACTCGGATGTCATCATTCTGCTCAAAGTGACCAGTGAAGATACCTAAAGTCACCAGTGTGCGAGTTCTGAGGTGATTGTGCCACGGCGGAGCTGCTAGGCGGCAAATTGATCTTATTAGCGGTTTATATCCTCTCAGGAATAGAAGATGAGTGGACGAGCCAGAGCCCGCGGAAGAGCACGTGCCAGGGGGCAGCCCAGCCAAGGACAGCCTGGACAGGAGCAAGAGGCTCAAGAACCTAGACGCATTGAAAGACCCCAGCAGCCACCAGCCGAGCCTTTGCTTGTGGGAAGAGGGCACCAGAGAGGCCCGCCAGTAGTGGAGAGACCTCCGACTGATGTTCTGCAGCTTTCAGCTGGATTTCAGGACATATCCCTCGGAGAACGGGGTGGCCGCAGGCGTGACTTCCATGACCTTGGAGTGAACACCCGGCAGACCATTGAATAGAAATGTGAGACCTGTTTTTTTTTTGCACTGTGTGACAGGTTAAGGTTTAATCACAGAATCAGACTTCTATCTACACGGTAGCGTGTGTCTTAGGTTTTTCTGAATGACACTATCAGTACCTTCAATGTAAGATATCCTTTTTGGGATAGATTTCAAGTAGGCCTCAAATACCAGAAACTAGTTCTTTTGAGAATGGCAAATTTGGGAATGCTTTTTCAACCCAGAACAAAAAGTCTGCTTTGACGGTCACTACAAATAACTTGACCAGCTAAAACTGTGCAGATTTGGTTGAATAGAGATGTGAGACCTGTTTTTTTTTGCGCTGTGTGACAGTTATAGGTTTAATCACAGAATGACACTTCTATCAGCACGCTAGCGTGTGTCTTAGGTTTTTCTGAATGACACTATCAATAACTTCAATGTAAGATTTTCTTTTTGGGATAGATTTCAAGTAGGCCTCAAATACCACAAACTAGTTATTTTGAGAATAGCAAATTTGGGAATGCTTTTTCAACCCAGAACAAAAAATCTGCTTTGACGGTCACTACAAATAACTTGACCAGCTAAAACTGTGCAGATTTGGTTGAATAGAGATGTGAGACCTGTTTTTTTTTGCGCTGTGTGACAGTTATAGGTTTAATCACAGAATGACACTTCTATCAGCACGCTAGCGTGTGTCTTAGGTTTTTCTGAATGACACTATCAAAAACTTCAATGTAAGATTTTCTTTTTGGGATAGATTTCAAGTAGGCCTGAAATACCACAAACTAGTTATTTTCAGAATGGCAAATTTGGGAATGCTTTTTCAACCCAGAACAAAAGTCTGCTTTGACGGTCACTACAAAAAACTTGACCAGCTAAAACTGTGCAGATTTGGTTGAATAGAGATACGAGACCTGTTTTTTTTTGCGCTGTGTGACAGTTATAGGTTTAATCACAGAATGACACTTCTATCAGCACGCTAGCGTGTGTCTTAGGTTTTTCTGAATGACACTATCAATAACTTCAATGTAAGATTTTCTTTTTGGGATAGATTTCAAGTAGGCCTGAAATACCACAAACTAGTTATTTTCAGAATGGCAAATTTGGGAATGCTTTTTCAACCCAGAACAAAAAGTCTGCTTTGACGGTCACTACAAATAACTTGACCAGCTAAAACTGTGCAGATTTGGTTGAATAGAGATGTGAGACCTGTTTTTTTTTGCGCTGTGTGACAGTTATAGGTTTAATCACAGAATGACACTTCTATCAGCACGCTAGCGTGTGTCTTAGGTTTTTCTGAATGACACTATCAATAACTTCAATGTAAGATTTTCTTTTTGGGATAGATTTCAAGTAGGCCTCAAATCCCACAAACTAGTTATTTTCAGAATGGCAAATTTGGGAATGCTTTTTCAACCCAGAACAAAAAGTCTGCTTTGACGGTCACTACAAATAACTTGACCAGCTAAAACTGTGCAGATTTGGTTGAATAGAGATGTGAGACCTGTTTTTTTTTGCGCTGTGTGACAGTTATAGGTTTAATCACAGAATGACACTTCTATCAGCACGCTAGCGTGTGTCTTAGGTTTTTCTGAATGACACTATCAATAACTTCAATGTAAGATTTTCTTTTTGGGATAGATTTCAAGTAGGCCTGAAATACCACAAACTAGTTATTTTCAGAATGGCAAATTTGGGAATGCTTTTTCAACCCAGAACAAAAAGTCTGCTTTGACGGTCACTACAAATAACTTGACCAGCTAAAACTGTGCAGATTTGGTTGAATAGAGATGTGAGACCTGTTTTTTTTTTGCGATGTGTGACAGTTATAGGTTTAATCACAGAATGACACTTCTATCAGCACGCTAGCGTGTGTCTTAGGTTTTTCTGAATGACACTATCAATAACTTCAATGTACGATTTTCTTTTTGGGATAGATTTCAAGTAGGCCTGAAATACCACAAACTAGTTATTTTCAGAATGGCAAATTTGGGAATGCTTTTTCAACCCAGAACAAAAAGTCTGCTTTGACGGTCACTACAAATAACTTGACCAGCTAAAACTGTGCAGATTTGGTTGAATAGAAATGTCAGGTCTATTTTTTAGGCGCTGGGTGACAGGCTCAACTTGCCCCTGATGTAATATATGGCCAAAAATAACCACACTGTTGATGGTTAAATGCACTTGGGTGACACAGGCTCAGCCTGCAGCTGATGTAGTATATGGCCAAAAAAAAATCTGACTGTTGATGGTTAAATGCACTTGGGTGAAACAGGCTCAGCCTGCAGCTGATGTAGTATATGGCCAAAAAATAACCAGACTGTTGATGGTTAAATGCACTTCGGTGACACAGGCTCAGCCTGCAGCTGATGTAGGATATAGCACAAAATAACCACACTATCGATGGTTAAATACACTTGGTGATAGCTCGTGCTGGCGCACCACAAGTCACAAAATGGCCGCCGATCACCCCAGAAAAAAAGTGATTTAAAAACGCTCTGGGCAGCCTCAAAAAAGTGAGCAAGTCAATAATAGCACTTCAATGATCCACAGCTGCAGATCGATCACAGAATGAAGTCTTTTGGAGGAGTTAATCTGCCTAATCTCGCCCTAACGTCGCAGCTGCAACCTCTCCCTATGCTTGAATCAGCAGAGTGACGTGCAGCGCTACGTGACCCAAGCTTATATAGAGGCTGGGTCACATGCTGCACTGGCCAATCACAGCCATGCCAATAGTAGGCAAGGCTGTGATGGCCTCTTGGGGCAAGTAGTATGACGCTTGTTGATTGGCTGCTTTGCAGCCTTTCAAAAAGCGCCAAGAAAGCGGCGAACACCGAACCCGAACCCGGACTTTTACGAAAATGTTCGGGTTCGGGTCCGTGTCACGGACACCCCAAAATTCGGTACGAACCCGAACTGTACAGTTCGGGTTCGCTCATCCCTAGTAATATTGAAACTATATCTGTGGACTCACCTTTCTTTTTGGCTAGCATTGAAGTTGATTCACTATATATGTCTATTCCCCACGACAAGGGTTTTATCAGCTACCTCACATTATTTGAAGACTAGTGGTACTTAGTTTCCCAATCATAACAACTTCATTCTCTGTCTTTTAGAATACACTCTAACACACAATTTTTATTTATTTTTAACGGGTCCTTTTACCACCAGCTCAGGGGGACTTAACAACAATGATGCTGGTCTCCGTTTCACTTTTGAGATAGAGATGGAACATAGAAAAAGTGAAGGTGGTTTGGTTACCTCTGTGTTTCGGAAGCCTACAGCCACTAACAATATCCTCCATTGGAGTAGTAGTCATGATCCCCCTGCTGTCAAAAGAGGAATCCCCAGGGGTCAATATCTGCGTATGCTCAGAAATTGTTCGACCCTTGGAAATTTCCACTGTGAATCAAGGAAATTATATAATAGACTTACACAGAGGGCATATCCACGACCTCTTTTGCGGGATGCCTTTCAATCTGCTGAGTCACATAAAAGAGACGAACTGCTGGTTCCTAAAACTAAAGACAATCTAAGAGACAGTCCCGATCGTTTAATATCTACCTTCGATACTGCCAATAGGGAAATCAGAGCCATCTTGAATACCTATTGGCCAATCCTAACCATGGACCCTGATCTCTCTAAAGCTGTTAGCTCCTTCCCCCAGATTACATATCGCAAGGGTAGTTTATTTACAAATGCCTAAACAGGCGTTGAACCTATCTTGACCCAGGTGAAAATTAATACTTCACTTTAATTATTACATGAGCTAAAATCTAAACGTGAACGTGGTGCATATTTTAATTTTAATTAACAAACCAAAAATAGGAGGTTAAAAATACAGTCGCCACTCCACTAATAAATGCAAATATTGATCAGTGAAAAAAGGGGGGCGAGAGGATGTGCACTATCTCTCACCCTTATCACTTTAAAGGCAGATTACTGCCGTGACACCGCTTACAGTGCTATTGCCAACTGAATTAGGTTGTCAGTCCAACCGTATGATACAGTGGGAGCGTTGATGCGTCAACCCACTGTGAAATCAGCACATTAGACCATCACATGTGCTCACAATCTAACATATGTCCTAATGGCAGTTAGCTCTGCAAGCGGGAATGGCACAGTTTTCATGCCGTATATAGCTGATTGATGAACCAAGCATTGACATGTAGGCCAGCCGGACTACTATTAGCTGATTAACAGTGGAGTGAGGCGCTGCGTTTAAAAACTAAAACTGCCCCCCGACATGTTTCACCAGAATTCTGGCTTCTTCAGGGGTAAATGGGCAGCAATGAGTGACCCCATCCAGCTGGAGGATTAAGTGCTGAGTGTTTCAATTGACAAGCCTAACATCCTATCAGATGTAAAGACAAGCTACTCAGCCAACCAATAGTACCAAAAACCACACCCCCACGAGAGGAGTGAAGCGCCAATGAGAGTCACCTACTAGGTTCGTCATCGCTGACGCGCTGTGCTCCGAATGCCTGCGCGAACACTTAGAGCATCAGAGCTCATATTGTTGAGACTCTAACCCTGGGAAGGGAAGAATGTTGCGCGGACAGCTGCTGCGCCAGCACGTAGAGCGAAAAACTGATATTATTAGAGCACAGCAATGCGTATGAACTCTATCAGGTAGATGTACTGCGCAGAACAAAGTTGTGCGTGAACTTAGAGGTAAATGAGCATTGAGTAAATAAGTGGTTGCCTGTCTGTTGCGCCAGAGGCTGCAGCATACAGATTCAGAGGCAACACTGCCATATAGATGTATATCAGATGCATATCTGTGGTACAGATGTTATAAGGTGCTCCTTACTGCATTGAATGTAGCATGGAGATACATTGTATTATAGTAGCGTATCATCTACAGTACCACAGCTGCATAATTAAAGGGATAGTATTAGTATTTAAAATGATAGTACATATTGGTTTTTGCCGAGAGGAGGTATCCATATATATATATTACTAATAGATGGACACTATATGTTCCAACAGAAGACGTGATTGCTAATCACCACAGTACATGGGGTACACACAAAAAAAAAATTTGGGCTCAGTATATATTCAATCATATAGGTGTCAGTGACACTTGAAAGATAGAAAAAATGAAAAACCAAGAAAACAAATTCTAACCACACAAATCCCCTCCTTCATTCTCAGAGAAAAGCAGTGAAGGCAAAGCCTTCATTGAGCCCTTTTGGATTGAGACTATCAAGCCGGTAGATCCACCTAGTCTCTTCTTGCAGAAAGATGGCATCCAGGTCACCCTTTCTTACACCCAAGGTTTTTTTACAGATTCCCCAGTATTTGAGGACCTTGTGATCTCCACCATGGTGGGACCTTACATGCCTGGAGATTGACGTATCTGCCTTAGTATTGATGCTACTTATATGTTGGCAGATCCTTCTCCTAAATTCTTGGGACGTATTACCAACATAAATCTTAGGGAACGGACATTGAATGGCATTGCCTAATATGATATTCTTTCTTATCCACAGGATTAACAAAGGTTCGACATCTTTTCACAAGTGGGCAGAAGACACAGTTCCCACAGGGGTAAGTACCCACTATATTAGATGTTAGCCAGGTGCTTTTAGGTGGTGTAGGACAATAGAAACTGTGGACCAGTGCATCCTTTAAATTTCTCCCTCGACAGTAGGTAACACTGGGGTTCTGCGTAATAACTGCCCTCAAGTCATTGTCCTCCCACAGGACATGCCAGTGTTTCTTCAGAATTCAGGACACCTGATTGTTTTGGGCATCAAAGGTGCCAATGCATCTAACAACATGTGTCTTGGGATCCTTGGGTGTAGCATTTAGCAATTCTGTCCGATTGATGTTACTTGCCCTGGCAAATGCCTGATGTAAAACCCTTTTAGGATATCCCCTTGCATGAAACCGATCATATAGGTTCTTGCTTTCTTTAGCAAAGCTGGTGTCATCTGAACAGTTCCTGCGGGCTCTGATATATTGTCCCACAGGTATTCCCTTTTTGAGTGGTCTCGGGTGGTAGCTGTTCCACTGCAATAGGTTGTTCGTCGCTGTGGGTTTACGATGGATGTCAGACTGGATGTGGCCATCAGGGTCCAGGATAAGTTTAAGATCCAGAAACGTGATAGTGTTTTCATGAATCTCAGAGGTGAATGTCATACCAATGGAGTTGGTATTAAGTGTGAGAACAAACTGGTGAAACTTATCGGTGGTTCCTTCCCAAAGGATTAATACATCATCGATGTATCTACCCCAGAAAAGTATGTGCTGTGTGAAGTCAGAGAGGTCATGTGTAAAAACAATAGTGTCCTCCCACCACCCTAAAAAAAGATTAGCATAATTTGGTGCAAACTTACTTCCCATCGCGGTACCAACTGATTGTAAATAATAATGACCGTCGAAAAGAAAATAATTGTGCGTGAGTAGAAATTTGAGGAGAGTCAAAAGAAACTCATTATGTGCACAGAATTGAGTGCTCTTAGTGGAAAGGAAAGAGGAGACTGCCTTAATCCCTAGATCGTGTCTAATATTCGTGTACAAAGCCTCAACGTCGAGGCTTGCTAGTTTAGTTTGTGAGGTTACCTGTATATCCTGGAGCCTGATGACCACATCCTTGGTGTCCCTAATATATGATGGCAAGCTGGGTACAAATGGTGCTATAAACTCATCAACGTATTGACTGATATTCTCAGTCATACTGTTGTTGCCAGATACTATGGGTCTACCTGGCACCGGTCGCCTCTGTTTATGCACCTTGGGGATAGCATAAATGGTGGCAATCGTTGGATGCATCTTAAAGAGGTATTTGAATTCCTCTTTAGAAATAAGCTTATCCTCCTTCGCTGCAGAGAGTATCATTTTCAGTTCACCCAGAAACATATCTGTTGGATTGTGATCCAGCTTCTGGTAGGTGTCAGTTTGTTTGACCAGGTCTTCAACCATCTTTTTATAATCCAGTTTGTCCATGAGGACAACGTTTCCACCCTTGTACGAGGGTTTTATTACCAAATCATCATTCTTACTAAGTAGGAGCTTACAACACCATTTGGTGCATAGTCACTACATGGGTTCCAGGAGAGAAGGCACTTGGCTGGACAGAAAATCCTCTGGTCTTTTTAGATATGGCACTTTCAAAGCTTGCAACTTCATGAGCACTACAAAAACTGTTACATGCTCTGCTACCGAACTCACCTTCCCGATTAGGGACTTTATAAATTGTAAAACTAGGGGCGTCATTTATGTCTGCCAATGCATGTGTCACAAGGATTATATTGGGAAGACTTTTAGTGAACTCAGGTGGAGAATGTGTGAACACATCAATGATATTGTGAAACTTAACAATACACCAGTAGCTAATCACGTCAATGACTGCCATAATGGTGATTTAAAAGCTATTTGTTTTTCTGCTCTCAAAGTGGTACCCCCTTCCCCCAAGAAGGGTGACTGGGATTGAAAGATCCTACAAAAGGAGACAGAGTGGATTTACCGCTTTCGATCCAAGTCAGTTAGTCTGAATGAAAGACTGACGTTCACTTGCTTTATTTAATACACTTTTTCTGTGTCTTGATGTCATTCAAATGCTCAGTCTCAGATATTGTTGTAGCCTCCAACCGTCCTCATTGGTGCGAAAAGCACCTTATTATTGGCGACATTTATTTTGTCACCTTATCTCTTTGTTTTTTATGTTGGGCACCCTATAATCTAATGTGGGACCCTTCTTTATTATTATTATTATTATCTGATTTCCAATGTGATATCTAATTATGACTTCCTCCATAAAAGAAATGCATGCACTGATGGTTTTGTAACAACTGCTTCATCTCTAGCGTTACCGTGTCATGTCCGGCACTCCTGTGAGTTGGATGTGTTCCATTATGCATCTCACTCACAGGAAATCATTTGTTGCGTTCCAGGATGCGTTCCACCGCACTGGAAGTAACTCCCCTAGCGTCCGGAAGTTCTATGTGGCACTGGCTCTTAAATTTGGGTGCCGGCACCAGAGCCATCAGCTGCATAGGCTCTGTATCGACCGGACTGTTTGAACATGGGCTTCCCATGACTAGTAAGTAATTCAATATGAGATTATTATACCTCATTTACTTACTTCCATATACATTGCTATTACATCCTCATATCCACTTTTCAGGATATCATCTGGTATCATTGGGGATCATCTTGTCCCACCTCCATCCGGGAGCTAAGCATTATCAGCAGTTATCTGATTGTCTATGTGTCTTTATCCATGTGTCTTTTTACCACCCCCTGATGAACCTCTAGTTAAAGGGAAAACGCGTCAGGGTTACTGTGCCAGCTTTATTCATGTATACAGTACAGACCAAAAGTTTGGACACACCTTCTCATTCAAAGAGTTTTCTTTATTTTCATGACTATGAAAATTGTAGATTCACACTGAAGGCATCAAAACTATGAATTAACACATGTGGAATTATATACATAACAAACAAGTGTGAAACAACTGAAAATATGTCATATTCTAGGTTCTTCAAAGTAGCCACCTTTTGCTTTGATTACTGCTTTGCACACTCTTGGCATTCTCTTGATGAGCTTCAAGAGGTAGTCCCCTGAAATGGTTTTCACTTCACAGGTGTGCCCTGTCAGGTTTAATAAGTGGGATTTCTTGCCTTATAAATGGGGTTGGGACCATCAGTTGCGTTGAGGAGAAGTCAGGTGGATACACAGCTGATAGTCCTACTGAATAGACTGTTAGAATTTGTATTATGGCAAGAAAAAAGCAGCTAAGTAAAGAAAAACGAGTGGCCATCATTACTTTAAGAAATAAAGGTCAGTCAGTCAGCCGAAAAATTGGGAAAACTTTGAAAGTAAGGGCTATTTGACCATGAAGGAGAGTGATGGGGTGCTGCGCCAGATGACCTGGCCTCCACAGTCACCGGACCTGAACCCAATCGAGATGGTTTGGGGTGAGCTGGACCACAGAGTCAAGCAAAAGGGCCAACAAGTGCTAAGCATCTCTGGGAACTCCTTCAAGACTGTTGTAAGACCATTTCAGGGGACTACCTCTTGAAGCTCATCAAGAGAATGCCAAGAGTGTGCAAAGCAGTAATCAAAGCAAAAGGTGGCTACTTTGAAGAACCTAGAATATGACATATTTTCAGTTGTTTCACACTTGTTTGCTATGTATATAATTCCACATGTGTTAATTCATAGTTTTGATGCCTTCATAGTCATGAAAATAAAGAAAACTCTTTGAATGAGAAGGTGTGTCCAAACTTTTGGTCTGTACTGTATATTTAGGAGCGTGTATTGCTCCAATATTCTATTCTTGTAGGGCTGCAATAGGGATATATCAGCTTTAGGTCCCCCTGGGCTAAGGGATATACAGGGTGACGTAGGGACAGGTCACCAAATCTCATCCCCCGACCTCCCTATTGCATATATGTTCACTCCATAGATTTCTTTCTTTTGTTTTCTTTTTTGTGTGGGCGTTTGCCACTGGCTATATAGCAATTTTAATATGGGCACATTTGTTCCCTTACCCATCTATGTGATACATTAAAGGTATTTTATAAATAGTCTTTTTCACCATAGCCTTGATTACCTCGATTAAATTTTCTACGTGACTTATTGTATATCCAGCTATATCTCAATCTTGTTTTTCCCTAACAGATTTCCATCTACCCAAATTTGTTTATTAAAGACGTACTCAAACCTTTTTGGCTGCTCCCATTCTGAATGAATGGGCAGAAATATTACAGTTGTGATAACCTAATAAACGGAGAAATTTCTTTAAAACGGCATTAAATTGAAATTTTGTAAAAAGAGAATGGTCCAGGTGTAAGAAAAACCTACCATTTACCTTAGGCCTTCTATTCAACCAATTTAGCATAGTCATAATAGGGCATAATCGAGAGTTACCGAGAGAGTAGAAAGTAATCCAATCACCTTTTTGGACTTGATCAGATTTTGACTTTTGTATTCAAAGTCTCAAAACTTTGAAGAAAAACAGATTGGAAAAGATGTGTTTCCCGATCCAAAGAACATTTAGAGGGTAAAATATCCTATAATTGGAATAAAATCTTCCTAGATATTGGTCTATGGAAAAATAAGGGGCAGTAACGTATTAAAACCTAGAGTTTATTAGGATTATTAAGATCCCGAATGGGGAAGGAAAGCCCCTACCAGACAAACTAAACAAACAACTATGCGGGACCCACGTGGGTGAGTCACCAAAGGTCAAGTCCACTAACAAACAATATAAGGAAGCGGAACTGACCAACAAATAAACACTAAATTAAGTCTTCGGCAGTGTGCCATAGACCTAAGGTTATGCCAAAGGCGGAAAAAAAAGGGTAGATCTTACCGGTGGTACCAATCAGGACCTTGTAGTCCAATACACAGGAGGTGGAGGAGCTTCTCGTGCCTGAAAAACGTCCTCTGGTCAGTTGTACCTTGGTGCCAAAGGGCTACAGGGAAAAACTGTCCCTGTTGATGCCCTACTTGGCCTATGAATCCCTAAGGTAACCTCCTAACAAGGGGTCCTTTCCCCGCAAGGGGTGGCCCCGTCCGGAACCTGGCCCTATAGGGACAAGGGGATTGGCCCTATTAGTGATAAGAGCTACCAGGGTAAGGGGAACTAGTATGATAGATATATTCAAGGTCCCTACACGTTTCGTTTTTGGAATATATCAAACTTTAAAGGGTACCTCCACTTCAAAAGGGACCCCCTAACTCTTCAGGGGACAGGGGTCATGAGTGGAGGAAAATATCTCCACTCCTAACACAGTATGATAGTTATCTCGGTTAGAGGAAGGGAGGGATGGGAAGGGGGAACCATAAAGGTTGCGCAGACCTAGATAGACCAGTGTGGTCCAAATCAGCCCAGATACCTGTAGATAACAAAATGACAAAAAGGAATCCGTTCAGATACTGAACCTAACTGCAACCTTTACAAGCATGGCAAATAGTGAGTGGGTTTACTTACTGTTTCAGGGGTGTCAAACTCAAATTCATCGGGGGCCGCATCAGCAGTTTGGTCACCCTCAAAGGGCCGGAAAACTTACAGTTACTTGGCTTGGCCCTTGGGGATCTCGGACGCCACTTCCACACTTTGGCCGAGGGCTCGGTGGAGCTGATGAGGTGTTTTATCCTAATGAGAAAGATTTCATAATAGTATTTGGAGAAGGTGCAGAGGGATAGCAGAGCAGGGAGAGGCTGGTGCTGCTACTAGGGGGTCATACCATGGGGGAGTAATAAAGCCCACCATAATGCCCCCCCCAGTAGTAATAATTCTCCTTGTAATGTGACAGTGCAAAAAATACCCCCTTGTAATGCCCCCATTTGAGCTAATGTCCTCATAGTGCCCCCATAATGTGCCAGTATAAAATACCCCTTCTTAGTGTCCCCCGTAGATGACCCCATAGTACTCCTCTCCCCTTTCCCCATAGTACCCACCATGTGTCCCAGTATAAAATTGTACTGTACAGAGAGCCCATATAAAATACCCCTTCTTTGTGGCCTCAGTAGATGCCCCTATAGTGCCCCCAATCATGTGCCAGTATTAACAGCCCCCCCCCTGTGCCAGTAATAGCAGCCCCCAGTAATAACAGCCCCAAGTAATAAGAGCCCCTCTGTGCCAGTAATAACAGCCCCCAGTAATAAGAGCCCCTCTGTGCCAGTAATAACAGCCCCCAGTAATAAGAGCCCCTCTGTGCCAGTAATAACAGCCCCCAGTAATAAGAGCCCCTCTGTGCCAGTAATAACAGCCCCCAGTAATAAGAGCCCCTCTGTGCCAGTAATAACAGCCCCCAGTAATAAGAGCCCCTCTGTGTCAGTAATAACAGCCCCCAGTAATAACAGCCCCTCTGTGCCAGTAATAACAGCCCCCAGTAATAAGAGCCCCTCTGTGCCAGTAATAACAGCCCCCAGTAATAAGAGCCCCTCTGTGTCAGTAATAACAGCCCCCAGTAATAAGAGCCCCTCTGTGCCAGTAATAACAGCCCCCAGTAATAAGAGCCCCTCTGTGCCAGTAATAACAGCCCCCAGTAATAAGAGCCCCTCTGTGTCAGTAATAACAGCCCCTCTGTGCCAGTAATAACAGCCCCCGTCAGTAATAACAGCCCCCGCCAGTAATAACAGCCCCCGCCAGTAATAACAGCCCCCCCTTTGCCAGTAATAACAGCCCCCCCTTTGCCAGTAATAACAAACAGCCCCCCTTTGCCAGTAATAACAGCCTCCGCCAGTAAAAGTATTGTACATAATAAAAATAATAAAAAAAAACACATACTTACCTCCATGTCAGTGATGCGATGCAGGCCTCTTCTGGCCTGTGTCCCACGCTGTATGACTCAGGCAGCGCGATGACGTCATCGCGCCGCCTGCGCCGGCCTCTGATAGGCTGCAGGCACTAGGCCGGCAGCCTATCAGAGGAAGGGAAAGGGACACGCCTCTCCCTCCCCTACCGCAGCACAGGCAGGCATCTGTATCGCTGTCCTGAGGACGGCGATACAGATGACTGGAGATGAGCGCTTCCACAATGGAAGCGCTCATCTCCCTGTGCCCAGCCGCCGCCACCAGCTCGCTCGCTGCGCGGGCCACATGACGAGGTCTGGCGGGCCGGATTCGGCCCACGGGCCTTGTGTTTGACACCCGTGGTTTAGATCATGGAGCGCGTGTGGCATATACCATGAGAAGCGGCAGTGCAGTTGGCATGCCGCCTGTGTATCGGCGTCTGTTGGCGCTGCTATGGGCGCCGATTAATTTAAATGGATGGAGCAAGCTGGTAGTGCGCCTGCGTGAGGAGTGCGGCCGCCGTCATGTGACTATACATATGTCAGCTGACGCGGCGGTCCGCCTCCTTCCCGGCGTATGCGCACTCGTCCAGTGGGCAGCCCAACTACCGCGCGGCTTCAGTGACGTCATAATAGGCGTCATAGCCTGGAGACATAATCCAGGACGGTGCGCGGCGTCGGCTGTACAATGAGAGTAGCGGTGGTGGGAGGAGTCGCTGAAGAAGTGCAAGCAACTCCTACTACTTCACCCACACTAATGCTGGCGGTGATAGTGAATGTCACCAACAACATGGGACCTCAGAAGGGGCATTCAATGGCAGGCAGCCCCCTTAGACCCAAACAGGGTATAGTGACTATGATTAGGCGTTTAGACAATATAAAACTTGGAATAGTTTAGACTATTAGAGGAGATTAACATTTGGATGGTACGGTCATGAAATCAACATTTGGATAGTACGGTCATGAAATCAAGTTGCCCCTGCTACTAGGAGACAAGAGCAGAGCCCAAAGACCAGGTAGACCACAGACAAACACAAGGACAAAAAACAGAGGCGGCCACGGAATAAGGCTAAAGTTATTAACCCTTGATGGTGCTAGGTGAAATATATATATGTTGGAGACTAGACTGAGTCACAAGAAGCAACCAAATTGTAACTGGTCATTCAATCCATGGGGGTTGGTGGTTTTCAACCTGAATATCCACCAACACTCCCTCTGGAGAATCCTCTGATCCCAGTCCCCTCCACGTGGTGGCTTCCTAATCACCTGTAACCCTACAAACGTGACACCTGACGACCGCCCATCATGGGCAGAGTGGATGTGTCTCGCTACTGGAGTGTCCCTGTTATTGCGGATGTCACCCAAGTGCTCGCCTATACGCACCCGGAGCTCCCTACTGGTCTTACCAACATACCTAATGCCGCACTCGCAGGTAAGGAGGTAAACCACTCCTGCGGTGCGGCAGTTGATGAAATCCCGTATACGGTGGCCAGGATCCGTAGGGCCAACTGCAACCAATTTACCCTGGGTGACATACTTTCAAAAACTACACCGGCCACATTTAAAGCATCCATTTATCATTTTATCCAGCCACGTCCTCCTTTTGGGGGGATTGTAGTGGCTGTGCACAAATTGATCCCTAAGGTTAGTCCCTCTCCTAAAGGTCACTGATGAGTGGGGGCTGACAACATCTGTCAGATCCGGATCCATCAGGAGAGTGTCCCAGTTGCGTGCTAGGATTTCCTTAATTTGTCTAGCCGCCGAATCAAATGTGCCGATGATGCGTAACTTTTTTTGTGGTTCGGTTTTGGGACCCCCCGTGGGATGTAGGAGTGTCGTACGTGTCTCCTGTTGAGCCCTTTGATAAGCCTTTCTCAGCGTATTGTCCGGATAACCTAGTGCACGAAAACGCTGTCTTAACTCGTTTGCCTGTCGTGTAAATTCTCGTGGTTCCGAGCAGTTACGCCTGAGTCTCAAATATTGGCCAACCGGAATCCCACGCTTCAATGGGACAGGATGACAGCTGTCCCATCGAAGGAGTGAGTTTGTAGATGTCTCCTTGCGAAAGATAGTGGTCTGTAGGCCCCCCTTGTTGTCTCTTGAGATACAGATGTCTAGGAAGGGCAACTTGTTATGTACAATCACTGACGTGAATCTGAGATTAATGGTATGGATATTAAGTTCATCCACCAACCTCTCGAACTCGTCCTCTGGCCCGCTCCACAGTATGAAAATGTCATCTATGTAGCGGGCCCAGAGGACGATGTACTCCGTGTACCAATTAGGTATATCGCCGAATACCATAGTCTCCTCCCACCAGCCCAGGAGCAGATTAGCGTAAAATGGTGCGCAAGAACTGCCCATCGCGGTGCCCCTGAGCTGGTGGTATATACGGCCGTCAAAGAGGAAACAGTTGCTGGTTAAAACAAAATTCAAAAGTTGAAGAACTAGTTCATTATGAGCAGCAAACTGAAGTCCTCTTGCTTTCAAAAAATATGCTGTGGCTGCGAGACCTTTATCATGGAGGATGGAGGAGTACAATGCCTCGACATCAATCGATGCCAGAAACCAGTTGGGTTCAAGATTAATGTTTTCTAATTTGGAAAGAAGGTCCCCCGTATCTCTCACATAAGATGGGAGAGATTGTACAAATGGGCCTAGTATACGATCAACATATATCTCGCTGTTCTGTGGCAGACTGCCTAACCCTGATACAATTGTCCGGCCCTTAAGGGGCACGGTACCCTTGTGGACCTTGGGTAGGCAGTAGAAGGTTGCCATAACCGGATGTGTTGGAAGGAGGAACTCAAGCTTGTTGCTGCTAATAAGACCATCCATCTTGGCTTTAGTCAAGATATCTATTAATTCTTGCTGGAGCCTTGGTGTAGGATCAGATGGTAGTGTCTCATAACTTTGTTTGTCGCCTAGTAATGTGAGACACATGTCGCGATACGCGGAGGTATCCAGGATGACCACATTACCCCCATTGTCGGAGGGCTTGATCATAATGTTGGCATCTGCGGATAGCTCCCTTATCGCCTGTCTCTCCTTACTATTGCAATTAGGCCTAGTTGAGGTGGGAATTATCTTGGCAATTTCAGAAGTGGTCTGTTTGAGGAAGACATCGATACAAGAGATGTCTTCCACTGGTGGCATTTTACTACTCCTGTTCTTGAGATCGGTGAAGGGACCTCTGCCATCTGGGTTATCTGGCGTGCTGTCAAGGTTAAACAGGAGGTGTACATCACCCAGGATCTCCACCGGCACGCCCAACTCCCGACTTTCTTTTTTGTCCCTAAGCCTAAAGTGTTTGTGCCACTTTAGCTTACGGACGAACAGGTGGACATCCTTAGTCCAACAAAATAAATCAAATGGGGTAGTGGGGACGAAGGATAAACCGCGTCTCAAAACCCTGGTCTCCACTTTTGTGAGGGTACGAGATGACAAGTTAATAACCAACTTATCCTCTGTACATCCTAACGGTTGGGTGGGGGTATGGTATTTCGGTTCCGTAAAGGGTAATGCATCGGTTGTTCTAAAAAAGATGCTGAGGGTAACTGTGAAGTACATGGCGGTGGAGCAGGGGGTGCACATTGTGTCTGATAATTTGACTGATTGGTGTTGTATTGGCCACCCCGACGTCTTGGTCTATAGCCACCGCGTCCCCGTCCCCTATTCTTAGGGTATCTATCCCTCTCGTTGTCAGAGGCGTCTGTTTCAGAAGTAGAGACGTCCGTTCTCTGTGGGTTATCAGGGTTAGTTAGAAACAGGTACGCTCTATTCTCCCTAAAGTCTTGGGAGTCCCTAGCAAACTGTCGATGCTTACGCTCCTTGACATAATACTGATATTTCTCTATAGTATTCTGGAGCTGATTTTCTTTGACACTGAACTCTGCTTCCTGATGAAATTTTTGGGTTATGTCAATTTGATCTGCAAGGTTACTCTCCACTCTTGCCAATAACCCCTTTTCCTCCTCCAACAAAATCTGCATGAACCTGAGGGAGCTATTAGTGGCCTCCCTTTCCCACTTTTGTAGTAATTCCGGGTTCCTAATACGGCTAGCTGGGGTGAGGGAAATGCGTAGACCTCGGGGTACAATTCCCTGTTTTATGTAGTTTTCTAGGCCCTGGACCTCCCACCAGGAACTAATGTGTTCTTTGTAGATACAGGTTAACTCGGCAAATGCCCCATTTAGGGTAGGGGTAAATTTCTTTTGTGAAAAGATTTGTTCTGAAAAAATTGTCTTTGCTTCAGTAAGCCTGTGGAAAGGAAACCATGGAGACATCTACAAACTCACTCCTTCGATGGGACAGCTGGGATTCCGGTTGGCCATTATTTGAGACTCAGGCGTAACTGCTCGGAACCACGAGAATTTACACGACAGGCAAACGAGTTAAGACAGCGTTTTCGTGCATGAGGTTATCCGGACAATACGCTGAGAAAGGCTTATCAAAGGGCTCAACAGGAGACACGTACGACACTCCTACATCCCACGGGGGGTCCCAAAACCGAACCACAAAAAAAGTTACGCATCATCGGCACATTTGAATCGGCGGCTAGACAAATTAAGGAGATCCTAGCACGAAACTGGGACACTCTTCTGATGGATCCGGATCTGACAGATGTTGTCAGCCCCCACTCATCAGTGACCTTTAGGAGAGGGACTAACCTTAGGGATCAATTTGTGCACAGCCACTACAATCCCCCCAAAAGGAGGACGTGGCTGGATAAACCGATAAATGGATGCTTTAAATGTGGCCGGTGTAGTTTTTGCAAGTATGTCACCCAGGGTAAATTGGTTGCAGTTGGCCCTACGGATCCTGGCCACCGTATACGGGATTTCATCAACTGCCGCACCACAGGAGGTGTTTACCTCCTTACCTGCGAGTGCGGCATTAGGTATGTTGGTAAGACCCGTAGGGAGCTCCGGGTGCGTATAGGCGAGCACTTGGGTGACATCCGCAATAACAGGGACACTCCAGTAGCGAGACACATCCACTCTGCCCATGATGGGCGGTCGTCAGGTGTCACGTTTGTAGGGTTAGAGGTGATTAGGAAGCCACAACGTGGAGGGGACTGGGATAAGAGGATTCTCCAGAGGGAGTGTTGGTGGATATTCAGGATGAAAACCACCAACCCCCATGGATTGAATGACCAGTTACAATTTGGTTGCTTCTTGTGACTCAGTCTAGTCTCCAACATATATATATTTCACCTAGCACCATCAAGGGTTAATAACTTTAGCCTTATTCCGTGGCCGCCTCTGTTTTTTGTCCTTGTGTTTGTCTGTGGTCTACCTGGTCTTTGGGCTCTGCTCTTGTCTCCTAGTAGCAGGGGCAACTTGATTTCATGACCGTACTATCCAAATGTTGATTTCATGACCGTACCATCCAAATGTTAATCTCCTCTAATAGTCTAAACTATTCCAAGTTTTATATTGTCTAAACGCCTAATCATAGTCACTATACCCTGTTTGGGTCTAAGGGGGCTGCCTGCCATTGAATGCCCCTTCTGAGGTCCCATGTTGTTGGTGACATTCACTATCGCCGCCAGCATTAGCGTGGGTGAAGTAGTAGGAGTTGCTTGCACTTCTTCAGCGACTCCTCCCACCGCCGCTACTCTCATTGTACAGCCGACGCCGCGCCCCGTCCTGGATTATGTCTCCAGGCTATGACGCCTATTATGACGTCACTGAAGCCGCGCGGTAGTGACGATTGCGCATACGCCGGGAAGCAGGCGGACCGCCGCGTCAGCTGACATATGTATAGTCACATGACAGCGGCCGCACTCCTCACGCAGGCGCACTACCAGCTTGCTCCATCCATTTAAATTAATCGGCGCCCATAGCAGCGCCGACAGACGCCGATTCACAGGCGGCATGCCAAACTGCACTGCCGCTTCTCATGGTATATGCCACACGCGCTCCATGATCTAAACAGTAAGTAAACCCACTCACTATATGCCATGCTTGTAAAGGTGGCAGTTAGGTTCAGTATCTAAACGGATTCCTTTTTGTCATTTTGTTATCTACAGGTATCTGGGCTGATTTGGACCACACTGGTCTATCTAGGTCTGCGCAACCTTTATGGTTCCCCCTTCCCATCCCTCCCTCTAACCGAGATAACTATCATACTGTGTTAGGAGTGGAGATATTTTCCTCCACTTATGACCCCTGTCCCCTGAAGAGTTAGGGGGTCCCTTTTGAAGTGGAGGTACCCTTTAAAGTTTGATATATTCCAAAAACGAAACGCGTAGGGACCTTGAATATATCTATCATACTAGTTCCCCTTACCCTGGTAGCTCTTATCACTAATAGGGCCAATCCCCTTGTCCCTATAGGGCTATTTGGGGTTCATTTATTAAGGCCAGGTTCCGGACGGGGCCACCCCTTGCGGGGAAAGGACCCCGTGTTAGGAGGTTACCTTAGCGATTCATAGGCCAAGTAGGGCATCAACAGGGACAGTTTTTCCCTTTAGCCCTTTGGCACCAAGGTACAACTGACCAGAGGACGTTTTTCAGGCACGAGAAGCTCCTCCACCTCCTGTGTATTGGACTACAAGGTCCTGATTGGTACCACCGGTAAGATCTACCCTTTTTTTTCCGCCTTTGGCATAACCTTAGGTCTATGGCACACTGCCGAAGACTTAATTTAGTGTTTATTTGTTGGTCAGTTCCGCTTCCTTATATTGTTTGTTAGTGGACTTGACCTTTGGTGACTCACCCACGTGGGTCCCGCATAGTTGTTTGTTTAGTTTGTCTGGTAGGGGCTTTCCTTCCCCATTCGGGATCTTAATAATCCTAATAAACTCTAGGTTTTAATACGTTACTGCCCCTTATTTTTCCATATATTTCCTGTCACAGAGCAGTACATCCCGGGAGAGTGCTTGTGCATCATCTCCCTTTAGGGACCATTCCTATTTTTTCTCTTTCATTAGATATTGGTCTAGTTCTTTCCTTCTAAACTGTACTTTCGTTCAGACCTTTTAAGGCCTGATTCAAAAGGAAATTATTCTTAACTGGTTGGAGATCTAAAATCTTAAAAAGAAAGAAAATTATATTAAAATAAAAGAATCATTGGAAAACGTATCTAAGTTTTTGCAGTCACAAAAAGAAGTCCAAAACTTCTAAGCAGCTAAGTAAGCGGACCACGTATTTGGGGCTAGTAATTTCCATATTAAATCTCGCAGAACTCCTAAATCAACCCCCATAGATGATTCGGCCAAGGAGAGTTGAAGGTTGCCGCTTCTGGAACTAGTTCTTTGAAGAGAGCATCTGCTATTAAATTACACTTTCCAGGAACATATTTTGTCTTTAGCCAAATGTTATTAATCAGACAGAAAAGAACTAGCTCACGAAGTAAGATAATAACTGGGATCGATTTTGACGCAAGACAATTAATAGCGAAAACTACATCCTTGTTGTTGGACAATAACAAAATTCTTTTGTGAGAAAAATTTGGTCTCCAAATATGTAAGGCAACTAAGACAGGAAACAATTCAATAAAGACTACATTCTTTACTTAACCAGAATACTTAATTTTTTTAGGCCAAATCTCTGCAGACCAAAAAAGGAATAAAAAAACGCGTCATATCCGATTGAGCCTGCTGCGTCTGTGTGCAATTGCAATGTGTCAAAATCGAAAAATTCTTGCTGCCAAATTGTCCTACCATTGAAATTAGTCAGAAATAATAACCAAACTTGTAAATCATCTCTTAACTCTTTAGTTAGTCTAATATGCTAGAAAGGAGAAGAAAGACCTTTTAGAGAAAATTCTACCCATGGGAATAACCCGGTAAATAAAATTTTAAGAACCCAATAATGATTGTAGTTCTTTTAATGTACATTTTATTCTAGCCAACAATACATTGATGGAAATTTTGATATTAATCGATTTTTTCATTGGGAATACTGAATTCCATTTTTGAAGTATCGATCGTGATTCCCAAAAAAGTTAACCTGTTAGTTGGGAACACTGATTTGTCTTCCGCTAATGGAATATTAAAGTCACTAGTTATTTGGAAAAAAATTTAAAGTAATAATTGACAGTTGTTAGTATTCCCTCTTCCCATGAAAAGGAAATCGACTAAATAATGCATTATGTGACCATCAATGTGAAATTGTTCTATAACCCATTGCAGAAAAGATGAGAAGGCTTCAAAGTAAAAACACAACCATCGGTAGAGCTCTGTCATTATATAAATATAATTTATCCTCAGTAAAATGTGGTACTTGAGTAGAAAAAGTGTGCAACGTCTGCGTGCCACTATGACTGTTTTGAACGTTATTTTCACCCCTGTTGTCAGGTCCAACTTCCGACGGCTCGAGGGAAGCGGACAGAAGATCTTGATCGACAGCTTCCTGGACAGAAGACCTAGAAGGTGAATGTCTTTTTTTCTTCTCTGTTTTCTTCTTCTTGTCCGGCGGGAAGGAGGCGAATAGGTTCTGGGTTCCCGGCGACTCCGCTTTGCAGGTACGATCTCCCAAGGGCTGTCTCTGCACATGCGTGCGCCAGTGACAAGACATCTTTAACCTCAATAAACTCTGGGCGCACAGCAGACCTAAAGAGAGGATACAAGAGCTTTATCCAGAGAGGTAAGTTCTTCAGCTAAGCATTTTTTAGCCAGGAGACTCCCCCTTTACCTTTAACTTTCAGGATGATTTGTTTTAGAAGGTCCTCCATAGTTAGGGATAGTGCAGGTCCAAGCAGTTTGTTATCCTGCGCTGTGAATGTGCACTAACTGTTATCTCCTTCTCTTATAGGTACCTTGAATGCTGTTGAAGAGAAGAGCCAATCACCATTCTTGGAGGGTACCTGCAACTTTCCCGAGACATCATTCGCCAATGACTTCTCCAATCAAATTCTGCTGCTAGGTAAGAAAACAATAACTTTATTATTACACACCTACATATACAATGAACGGAACCATGCCATCATGTTTTCTCTTCCTTGTATACACAATGCCGGGCCCATACAATATAAGTGTATTCATTAAAGCTATTCCTATGCATTTCTAGCAATGTATGTTAAAGGGACACTATCACCTAAAAAAATGGTTTCAAAACAATCATCCTGTCACAATATCTCAAAGATTATACCATGGCACGCAATTTTTCATTAGGTCCATATTCCGGACAATAGCATAATAATGTTTGCCAGTAGTACTCCTACAGATTGAACGTTTCTGTCTGGACAGACCTTCCTCAGCTATTTGAGTCTGAAAATAAAGAGGCATATATGTAAGTTTAGGTAGGTGAACTGAAACATAACCATACTTTTCTTGTGAACATCCATTTCTGTAATCGTGATTAATATTTTGTTCTATTTTTAGGTAAATAAGGTTTTCAGTGCACCGTGTACAAAGTCAGTCTATTTGGTTCACCATAAATCTTCTATAATGCTGCACAGCGCTACCCTCTTAATTTATTGGCCGTGCCTAAGATTTCAGAGCTGGTAGTAATGATGCAGGAGAAGCCAGATGAATCAAAGCTGCCCACCCAAGGTGTACCGAAACCTTTATTTGCATCAAAGTAAAAATAAACATTTCTCAGGATTAGAAGATCAAATTTGCACAAGAAAAGCACATGGTTATACTTTCAGGGTGCCTAAGCTATATGGAGATATGTTTATTTGAAACTTTTTTGGAGGTGATAGACTCACTTTAAAACTATTTTGTCAAAATACTTAATTGAAGCTTCTCCTTTGGGGGTACTTCATTGACTACAATATTATGAGACTGATCCCTTCAGACATGGGATCAAGCCTGTGCATTGGTTATCCACTTAAACGATGTGTATGTATCCTTTGTATGTACACCCCACTACCTCAAGGGGTACACACCGATGTCCAGAGATGCACCACAGTAGTATACTTCTAAAGCATGCAGTGACTTTTCTGAAGAGCAACTGAGAAAGTTCCTTACAACAGTCTGAACACATAGAAGAATTCAGCAATACAGAATGGGTGTCTAGGTCCTTAATGTTGCATTATTTGAGTGATTATCGCCAGAGTGGCTTGTACAATGATCGTGCACACTCCTCTAGAGTCTTCCTACTCCTGTACTCCATACACTATATGGACTGCATCACATGGCGGTGATGCATGGTTGGTACTTAAAGAAAGGTCTTAGCTAGCAGTAATAAAGTTTAGCGAGGATTGGCTGAAAAGTTGACATGCGCATCATGTCAAGAACAGTGCAAACTTTAAAACAAAAAAATCAAAGGTGGTGTTTATTTCTGCGAAACACAACAGATGGCAGAAAAAGATCCCCTTTTTCAGACTGTCAAAGATGAGACAGAGGGGATATGATAGAAACTTTTCAATTCATAAAGGGAATAAACAAGGTAAAAGAGGAGAGAATATTTAAAAGAAGAAAAACTGCTACAAGAGGACATAGTTTTAAATTAGAGGGGCAAAGGTTTAAAAGTAATATCAGGAAGTATTACTTTACTGAGAGAGTAGTGGATGCATGGAATAGCCTTCCTGCAGAAGTGGTAGCTGCAAATACAGTGAAGGAGTTTAAGCATGCATGGGATAGGCATAAGGCCATCCTTCATATAAGATAGGGCCAGGGGCTATTCATAGTATTCAGTATATTTGGCAGACTAGATGGGCCAAATGGTTCTTATCTGCCGGCACATTCTATGTTTCTATGTTTCTATGTTGTGCAGCCATCTCTGGGTTCTCCATATATCAGGAGAATAGAGTGCCTTAACCCATGCTTAACACTCCAGAAAGGAATATATGAGTTGGTGGGATGGCCATTTATACATATTCCTCTCTCCTTTGTAGGTTATGGTTCTTGTGAAGTGGCAGGCTGTTACCGCAAGGCCCATATTCTACAATGAAAAGCTGGATGTATTTCTGGAGTGTAATAATATTATAGTTTAAAGTTACTGAATTGTGGAGAGGTCGCTGATCCAGGGAGTTATTCTGATTGAAGTCGGGAAGGATTTTTTCCCCCCTAAAATTAGGAAAATTGGCTTCAACCTCACAGGTATTTTTTGCCTTTCTGAACTGAATGGACAGATGTCTTTTTTCAGTCTCACAAACTATTAGGGCAGTGGTGGCGAACCTATGGCACGGGTGCCAGAGGCGGCACTCGGAGCCCTCTCAGTGGGCACCCGCACCCTGGAAAAAGTCTATGATGTACCAAGACTTTTCCTGCCATTCATCAGGGCGCAGCACAGGCAGAGCAGTGAATGTAGGCAGGCTATTATAGCTAAATGACAAAGTACATGGAGGATGTACTACACTGAACTGCAGTATTCAGGGTAAATTGCCATGTTGGCACGTTGTGATAAATAAGTGGGTTTTGGGTTGCAGTTTGGGCACTCGGTCTCTACAAGGTTCACCATCACTGTATTAGGGTCATTTATCAAACTGGTGTAGAACTGGCTTAGTTGCCCATAGCAACCAATCAGAGTCCACCTTTCATTTTCCAAAGGAGCTGTCAAAAATGAAAGGTGGAATCTGGTTGCTATTTTACGTCAGTTTTATAAATGACTACATATGTTACGAATCCCATTAACTGGAGTTTTTATCGATATAAGTTAAAACCGCATTCAGGGAAAAAAAAACTCACGAGCATCCTATGCCTTTAAGGCAATATTTGCCCTTAGTCATAGCTAAAATAACATAGACACACTCAGATTAAAACAGCCAATATTGCTCCCGTTTTTACATCTTTATCTGATTTTGTTTCTGCATTATTTTTCCAGTTTTCTTCATGCCCATTGGCTACATGATCTAATGGTAACCCCCTGACGGGGGCTCCTGTGGTGTATGTTTTCAGAAGGGGTCACTATCTCTCAGTGTGACCCAATTCCTGCTTCCTACACTGCTCTGCATGCTGAATGACTTCCCTATCCATATCACTTGTTGCCACCCCGGCTTGAAGTCACTGCACCATTTATGGACAACAGCTTGCCTTGTAAACTGAGGCAAGCTGGCAAATGTAGTATTAGCCACACTGCTCAAGCTGCCTGGGCACACACTGAACTCAGCTTCTGCAGAGTTCATGAGGGGAGAGGAGTCGCACAACATGGTGGGTAATCAAGAAAAGAGTGTCTCCTGAAAAAATTAATTTGCTAAAGAGTTTATCATTTTTTATTAGAGTCGTGTTCATGAGGTCAGCTGGATCAATTAAAAAAATACTTTAACATCAGTCTGGCTTTATTTTCTGGACTACTTCTGATAACAAAAGTTTGTCTGTAATTACAATTTCCCTATATACATTCCCCTTGACTATATGTGTAGTCCGTACTTCCTCTATGAAAGCAGTTTGGTTGTGCAGTCTTGAATGTCAACTAAAACATAAATTGGAGACTGGCACTCCCCCGTACGAGTTAGATATCAGTCATAGTAGTATTCTCTGAATTGTTCACAATATTTAATATATCACATAGAATACAAACATATACTCAAACCAATCTCAATCCAAGGCTAAATAATTGCTGTAGCAAATCTCAACAATGTATAAAATAGATAAAAAGTTAAAAGTACATCTAAAAAGTCCAATAAAATGTATCCAAAAAACGTCCATCTGAGTATTTCACAATCTGCTCAGTTACTGGGATTTTCACGCACAACCATTTCTAGGGTTTACAAAGAATGGTGTGAAAAGGGAAAAACATCCAGTATGCGGCAGTCCTGTGGGCAAAAATGCCTTGTGGATGCTAGAGGTCAGAGGAGAATGGGCCGACTGATTCAAGCTGGTAGAAGAGCAACGTTGACTGAAATAACCACTCATTACAACCGAGGTATGCAGCAAAGCATTTGTGAAGCCACAACATGCACAACCTTGAGGCGGATGGGCTACAACAGCAGAAGGCCCCACCGGGTACCACTCATCTCCACTACAAATAGGAAAAAGAGGCTACAATTTGCACGAGCTCACCAAAATTGGACTGTTGAAGACTGGAAAAATGTTGCCTGGTCTGATGAGTCTCGATTTCTGTTGAGACATTCAAATGGTAGAGTCCGAATTTGGCGTAAACAGAATGAGAACATGTATCCATCCTCTGATGGCTACTTCCAGCAGGATAATGCACCATGTCACAAAGCTCGAATCATTTCAAATTGGTTTCTTGAACATGACAATGAGTTCACTGTACTAAAATGGCCCCAACAGTCACAGATCTCAACCCAATAGAGCATCTTTGGGATGTGGTGGAACGGGAGCTTCGTGCCCTGGATGTGCATCCCTCAAATCTCCATCAACTGCAAGATGCTATCCTATCAATATGGGCCAACATTTCTAAAGAATGCTATCAGCACCTTGTTAAATCAATGCCACGTAGAATTAAGGCAGTTCTGAAGGCAAAAGGGGGTCCAACACCGTATTAGTCTGGTGTTCCTAATAATTCTTTAGGTGAGTGTATGTGTCGGAGTATTGGCGCTGAAAGAGATCCCCGAAACGCGTTTGGTGCTACAAAGTCCATTCCCAACAGGACATCCTCACCAGAAGCCCGTGCGCCAATACTCCGACACATATATAAAAAATTGGAGCGCTCCAAAATAGAAAGAAAAGTTCGGAAGATTAGCCACCTAAATCGGTCAGTACAAGTCCACCTCTCGCGAGTACAAATCCAGGTCACATGACCAGTCTCGAGATTTTGGTATAGCGATCGAGAGGCAGCAGTGGCGCACGAGCAAAGTGAGACGCCGAACATTTGGATCGCGGAAGGTACAAAGTTACCATGAGTAAAAACCGGATGCTCTTTGTATTGATGTCTGATACTTACCGAATACTGGAGAACGAATTGTCGTCACATTATATATAAGAGAACAAGCCCAATATATGGTTAAAGAGACTGATATAGACATAAGGAGGACATTGACTAGACAAACTATATTATAGTTTTGGGATCTGTTCAGAACTGTTCAACTATTTCCCATCTAGGAATTTTGGTTCCCCCCTTTTTTTCTATATGTTTTTTGGATACATTTTATTGGACTTTTTAGATGTACTTTTAACTTTTTATCTATTTTATACATTGTTGAGATTTGCTACAGCAATTATTTAGCCTTGGATTGAGATTGGTTTGAGTATATGTTTGTATTCTATGTGATATATTAAATATTGTGAACAATTCAGAGAATACTACTATGACTGATATCTAACTCGTACGGGGGAGTGCCAGTCTCAAATTACATTATAAATAATTCCTTTTTGTTTGATTTGAGTCAATCAACCGAGACTAGAGCACCCATTACAGAATTGTCAGAGGGGTGAGCTTTTTGTCTATACTATAAAACATAAATTCGACTGTGTAGTCAGGACTGTAATCTAGCTATACCCAATACCATATTTAGATATGTCACTTCATATTTATAGAAGTTTGATGACAATACTGATGTACATCTATTGTCATTCAATATCTTTTTGGATACATGATCTCATGTGTTAAGATATGCATATATTTTTCTTTACCTACGCTGACTAGCAGGCTATGTTGTCTCTTATTGTTAATAAAACTCTAATCAAGAACCATTGAAACAGAAAGTAGTTACTGCCATATATAGTGGCAATCCTGCTGTGTAGTCTGGGTTTATCTTTATAACAGCGATTTGGAGCTGTAGGCTGGATTGCCGTCTATGTAAGCAATCTCACTGTGTAGTCTGGACAACCTTCAATCAACATAGTCTGGATTACCCTCTATAATACCGTTCAAGCTCTGTAGGCTCATAATCCCTAAAGTTGCATGACTGCATGGTCTTAATACTATCCGTTCAACAGCAGATTGACTTTAAACAAATCAGATTAATTCCGAATATCACAAAAATTTGTCCACCAAGCAAATCCGAAGTTTTGGTGATTGCTGAGCTGTCAGCGGTGTACGGAGAACTGAGTTTTAAGCGCACAATGGAATGGTGCGCTTTGGGGAGGTAAACAAAGTATATTAGAAATAATGTTATTAGGGCATTGGGGACAACATAATAAAAATTGTAACAAAGGTTTAGTTACTCTCTAACTTATAGAAAAAAACACTTGCAATTTTGTTTAATAATTGTTTAATAATCTGTGTACCAAACCTGTGACTTTACATTTATATAGCCCTAATATTAAAATATCAGGTAAATGGAAGAGTGCAAAAAAAAGACCCATGTATCGTCATCCGAATGTGTCGGAATGTGGGTAGTAGTGCAAACAGCAGTAGCCACACCAGCCATTTGCCCAGTGACAGAGGTAGCAGTAGTAGGCTGCAGTTCTCCCTGGCACTACATTATTCTTAAGAACATAGAAGATGAGATTGTGGACTGGATGGCTTACATTTCCTCTCAGTTACAGCAGGATGATGTTTAGGTCACCTCTGAGTCTGACAAGTGCCTTAAAGCCAGGGTTCACAGCATTCCTCCTGCTCCTAATTGCAACCCTAGAGAAGCCTTTCAGTTGCATCTTCTTTGTCTTCACTGCCCTTTCCCAGTGGGCACATTATTTTTTCCTAGGAAGAGGCATCAAAACCCCAGCACATTCAAGATAATCTCCCTGTTTAGGACTTGTGTGAAAACAGTCAGCATTTGTCATGAGGAAGAGCTTCAAGAGGAAGTGGAAGACCACACGAATACCTGTATTGGTAGTGGTGGCAGTAGGGTCATTGGTAGCAACCGTGGCACTCATGAAAATACAGAGCAGGGAAACAGGAGGAGACCAAAAAGCCCACAATGCCATATCATAGGTTATTTATTTATTTTATGCACGTATATAACGCTACTATATTCTGCAGTGCTTTACAGATATTAGCTTCAAGCTGTCCCCAGTGAGGCTCACAATCTAAGTTCCCTATCAGTATGTCTTTGAAGTGTGGGAGGACACCAGAGTACCTGGAGGAAACCCACGGGGAGAACATACAAACTCCATGCAGATTTCCTTGGACAGATTCAAACCTAGGACCCCAGCACTGCAAGGCACCAGTGCTAACCACTGAGCCTCTGTGCTGCCCCATAGTTTGATAATAGTGGCAAGGAGGGTGAGGACTCTGACAATGATTGTGTGTGTAACACCCCGGAGTGGTGTTACTATTCTTTCACCATGCTACTGTCTTTTAGAGCTAACACCAATGTCCTTCTGTGTATTTATTTCCAGGTCATTCACAGTGTGCAGTGATATCAATATTATGAAACTGTTATGTTCATGTAATATGCCTGGTTCACCAGCAGGTGGCAGTGAATATGGCAGAGCTATCTTTAGGCAGAAAAGAACTTACCATTCCATTCTCCCCCCTTTGGGCAGAAGTGGACCAGTCCTGCTTCCTACCAAAGGGGAGGGGTTTCAGTTCTAGATTGTTCCAGTTTTAGACTCCATATTTGAGCTGAAAGATATAGCAGCCAAAGGAAAGTGTTCTTCAGCTTGAGCAGGAGCCACAAAAGGGAAGTAGCTTGTAGAGCACCAAGATAGGCACCCCAATCCAAGGATACCAGAACTAACCAAAAGTCCAGTAACCAGACCCAAGCAGAGTTTAGCACAGCAGAGAGAAAGAAAGCAGAGTTATTAAACAAGCCTGTCAGCCAAGCAGAGAAAAAGAGAAATCAGAGTTATCAAGTTTTCCTGCCAGTATATGTCAAAGCCTGCTGGAACCAAGAGAAAGCCTGAATGTAAGAAATGCCTGAATATTGCCTGGAATCAAGTTTACCCAAGTAAAGCTGCTGTTAAAGTTTATCAAGGTCTGGACTCTTATTCTTCATCCCCTAACTCAACTATTCCCCTTTATTTGCTTCGGAGCCTAAGCCTGGGGTCCTGCTGTATCCAGGTAGGAGCACCATGGCATATATAGGCTGCACTATACCTTTCTGCATTCCTATAAACCTGGGACACGATAGGACCCTGAGGGGAAGCACGTTACATGTGTTGGAGAGAACTTGGGAGCTGAATCGGGATATTGAATTTATTCAAACCAGCATATACACTCACCTAAAGAATTATTAGGAACACCTGTTCTATTTCTCATTAATGCAATTATCTAGTCAACCAATCACATGGCAGTTGCTTCAAAGCATTTAGGGGTGTGGTCCTGGTCAAGACAATCTCCTGAACTCCAAACTGAATGTCAGAATGGGAAAGAAAGGTGATTTGGTGCCAGACGGGCCGGTCTGAGTATTTCACAATCTGCTCAGTTACTGGGATTTTCACGCACAACCATTTCTAGGGTTTACAAAGAATGGTGTGAAAAGGGAAAAACATCCAGTATGCGGCAGTCCTGTGGGCAAAAATGCCTTGTGGATGCTAGAGGTCAGAGGAGAATGGGCCGACTGATTCAAGCTGATAGAAGAGCAACGTTGACTGAAATAACCACTCGTTACAACACCGAGGTATGCAGCAAAGCATTTGTGAAGCCACAACACGCACAACCTTGAGGCGGATGGGCTACAACAGCAGAAGACCCCACCGGGTACCACTCATTTCCACTACAAATAGGAAAAAGAGGCTATAATTTGCACGAGCTCACCAAAATTGGACTGTTGAAGACTGGAAAAATGTTGCCTGGTCTGATGAGTCTCGATTTCTGTTGAGAAATTCAAATGGTAGAGTCCGAATTTGGCGTAAACAGAATGAGAACATGTATCCATCCTCTGATGGCTACTTCCAGCAAGATAATGCACCATGTCACAAAGCTCGAATCATTTCAAATTGGTTTCTTGAACATGACAATGAGTTCATTGTACTAAAATGGCCCCCACAGTCACCAGATCTCAACCCAATAGAGCATCTTTGGGATGTGGTGGAACGGGAGCTTCGCGCCCTGGATGTGCATCCCTCAAATCTCCATCAACTGCAAGATGCTATCCTATCAATATGGGACAGCATTTCTAAAGAATGCTATCAGCACCTTGTTGAATCAATGCTACATAGAATTAAGGCAGTTCTGAAGGCAAAAGGGGGTCCAACACCGTATTAGTATGGTGTTCCTAATAATTCTTTAGGTGAGTGTAGGTGATCACATGTCTTACAATACATAGGGTGAGCAGGCAGACCGTCTCCAGGCACTTCCAGTCTTCGTGTGTTGGGAGGATGGTGGGAAATAATTGCACAGTTTTATCTCTGCCAGTGTCCAAAACATCACTTTTGTCAAAATTAACTAAGCCTGGATTTGTGGTGGTTTTCACACTCGAACTCCAGCTGAGGTCGATGAATATATCTGGTCTTGCTGACTGTACCCCATCTTGACACTGTTGCTGCCTTCTGTTCTGCCTCTATCATGCTGCTGCAGCCATCATGCCCCTGCTATGGTCTGATGACCATCAGGTCACTGCTGACTTCATGCCATTGCTGCTGCCTGCCTACCATAATGTTCAATAAGGCAGTTTCTGCGCCCATCATGCTGCCGCCTGCCTGCCGACATATACCATATGGCTGCTGCTGCCACTTCAGCTGCTGCTGCTCCTTGCTGTAAATCCCCTACTGCCATCACTATTAACTCAAAGCATCTGCCACTACTACTACCCATAGACAGCCAACCTACTGCCTTGTATGTTCCATGCTATGCTGCTTCTGCTGCAGCTACTATCGAGGCTGTATGCCACAACTTACTGTTGCTAATCCCAATTAAACAGGAGAATTTTCCTAGGCTTGTTTTTGAGTGTTGTATGGGCAGGCATTCGGACCCTGTCAGGGCCTCATTTTTGGACGCTTGGTCCCTCAAGCCACTTTTTTTTTAAAACTTTTATTCCATAACGCTGTGTGTGTTTTAACATTATTTGGAAGCTTTGGAATATGAAAAAGCATGACACATGTGACGGTGTTATTGAAAATGCTGTAAGTTAATGCTGTAAAATGTGCATTTACCCATAGCTACAATATGTATGTCAGTCTCACTCAGACATCATTTACTATTGCTGTCATTGCATTCAAGACCTTGGGGAGGGGGGTGGAAAAAGAAAAAGTCCATTAAAAACAAACAAAAATAGATAACAAGTTTTCCTAGTCCTAGGAGACTAGAGGTTGCTATATACAAATTTTCAATTGGATGCCATTGCTGCTGCCTGCCTACCATAATGTTCAATAAGGCAGTTTCTGCGCCCATCATGCTGCCGCCTGCCTGCCGACATATACCATATGGCTGCTGCTGCCACTTCAGCTGCTGCTGCTCCTTGCTGTAAATCCCCTACTGCCATCACTATTAACTCAAAGCATCTGCCACTACTACTACCCATAGACAGCCAACCTACTGCCTTGTATGTTCCATGCTATGCTGCTTCTGCTGCAGCTACTATCGAGGCTGTATGCCACAACTTACTGTTGCTAATCCCAATTAAACAGGAGAATTTTCCTAGGCTTGTTTTTGAGTGTTGTATGGGCAGGCATTCTGACCCTGTCAGGGCCTCATTTTTGGACGCTTGGTCCCTCAAGCCACTTTTTTTTTAAAACTTTTATTCCATAACGCTGTGTGTGTTTTAACATTATTTGGAAGCTTTGGAATATGAAAAAGCATGACACATGTGACGGTGTTATTGAAAATGCTGTAAGTTAATGCTGTAAAATGTGCATTTACCCATAGCTACAATATGTATGTCAGTCTCACTCAGACATCATTTACTATTGCTGTCATTGCATTCAAGACCTTGGGGAGGGGGGGTGGAAAAAGAAAAAGTCCATTAAAAACAAACAAAAATAGATAACAAGTTTTCCTAGTCCTAGGAGACTAGAGGTTGCTATATACAAATTTTCAATTGGAGCCATTTTCTTTCACTTCAGTCAATTTGGGTCTGTACCAAACTTTTTGAAAAATTTGGTGAACCTGAACCAAACTAAATTACGAGTGGTTCTCTCATCTCTAATTATAACCATACCTTTATTTAATCTGGGTGTTTATTCCTTATCCAGGAAAAGCATGTTTATTCCTATAAAATACAGTTCCCAAGTACCAAGCTGCATGGGCTTTCCTTTTCAAAGTGCCAAGCCTGTCACCCTTGCTCACTGTCTACTCCTCCCTTAATCTCCTAAAGCTTCTTACCGTGCATTGTCACATCAGAGGAGAGAGGCAACCCAACCTAAGTGACATATGAGTCCAGTTACTGGGATTAAAACACCACATGAGTGAATAATTAATCACATAAGGGGGAATTTATCATTAGAGGAATATTTGAAGTCAGTTTTGCCTGACTCTGCATTGTCTTACCTTATGCCACATTTATCAAATATTACATGTTGTTTGATTAATTTGTCTTATCCTTAATCCTTGTCTAGAAAAAATTCCTCCAGTTTTCTTACTCTATCCCCCTACTGGATTGAGATTGCGACTTGTTTGCAATTTAAAAAAAAAATCTCATTAACATAGCCAACTTCACCCACTTTTCCACCCCCATTACAAAACTGGAGTGAGTGGTATAAAAATACTTTTCGAGCCCACAATTCTGGAGTGAATATAATAAATCAGGGCCATAGTTTTTACCAGATATTGGAAGTAATGCAGAATTCTTTGAATAGATAGATAGATAGATAGATAGATAGATAGATAGATAGATAGATAGATATTTAAAGGGATTCTGTCATGACATTTTAGGCCTATAACCTAAACATATGGCCAGGTCCGTAATAATAACCTGAATCCGAAACTGTCCTTATTAAATCTGCCTGTGGCTCTATTAGCACATAAAACTAGTTTTTATAACCTGTTATTCACCTACCTAAGGTGCCAAAGGGGACGCCGCTTCATACAGGGTGCCCGGCTGCACCCATCTCCGTCTGGTGCCCAGCGCCGCCTTCCCAGTTGAAATTGCCGCCTTCCTCACCTCAGCCCCGCCTCCGCAATCGTCCGGTCCCTCAGGTTATGCCTAGTGCGCACGCGCGGGATCTGGCAGAGGGACCGGACGATTGCGGAGGCAGGGCTGAGGTGAGGAAGGCAGCGATTTCAACTGGGAAGGCGGCGCTGGGCACCAGACGGAGATGGGTGCAGCCGGGCAAACTGTATGAAGCGACGTCCCCTTGGGCACCTTAGGTAGGTGAATAACAGGTTATAAAAACCAGTTTTATGTGCTAATAGAGCCACAGGCAGATTTAATAAGTACAGTTTTGGATTCAGGTTATTAGTACGGACCTGGCCATATGTTTAGGTTATAGGCCTAAAATGTCATGACAGAATCCCTTTAAAGATGATTTAAAAGACGTACCAATATCGTAATGGATAAGTAAAACATACTTTGAAAGTAGTACTAAAGTTAAGAAATGTTTACAGAGTTCTTGACAATTCATTGACCCTAAATTTACTTCAAAGAAATGCTGCTAATGAAAGCTATTAATATATATAGTAGGTAGCTCCACTGCAGCACTAATGATTTCAAATGACTCATTTTCAGTGGATAAAGCCATATATTGTAGAAGGAAAATTAGACTTTTTCCATTATTAATAATGCAAATAGGATTCTAATCCTGGACCTTCAGTAAGTCACTAACTAAATGAAATGTTTCAACAATTAATCTTTCACTTGGAAAAATATTGAGAATATAAAAACACTTTTAGATCTAAGTCTTCCTGGAAAAATAAAATCACAAAACGAAATTATACCAGGAATATGCCTCTAATTATACATAGATAATCATCCATACAAATGTTTGCTTAGAGATGTACTCCCAGTGCTACACTCATCAAGTTCGTATTTTAGAAGTTTAAGAGCCAGCAATATGTTTAATTGTAAAGGTGCATCTTCTTTGGTATGTTCATATCAATGTAAAATTGAGTAAGATGTCGCACTAAGAACACTCAAACGACACCAGGTGCTCCTGTAAATTGAGGCCACTCACTCAATTTAGAAAAGCATATACGTATATAGGTGAACAGGGCACTCAAGGATAGCTGCGACCGTGTATTTAAGGCAAAGATGAGCTTTATTGATAATATAAATATATTTGATGCATATAACAATCAAGAATGCAGTAGAATAAATAGGTTATTAACAAATAAATATAATGAATATTCGACAGAGCAAAGGCTATTATTCGATTAATCAGCAAATATTCAATAGTCCAATATTGTAAATCTTGGATCCAATGATTGTGAACATCCAAAGACTTGTTTGCAATAAGTCTATTCGTTTTTTACTTTCATATTGAGACAACAGTCATATGCTTTGCAGTTATTCAAATAGTCGCGGCGGCGTCCCGCCAAAGCGACGTGAATGGCAGCAACTCACTGCTGAAAAGCTTGCAAGCGAATTAAGTCCATTACCTTTGTATCGACCAAGTGTTCGTCCGAAATAATCACAAGAGCCTTCAAGTGTACTTACTCCCAGGATCTGCCTTTAGATATTTGTAGCAGTATTCAATCAGGAGATTAAAGCCGGCTCTCTGTTCGGTTATGGTCGATTTAATGGTAAGGTAGGTTTTTCAGTACAAAGATGGGGTGTAGCACCAGACGCGTTTCGGGGTCCAACCCCTTCCTCAGTGGTATGCTTCACCCCATCTATAACCCCTCTTTTATACTGGATGTTACTTGTTTAACTTGGTCTCAATCCAATCTTCATTTCCTGTCTGTCGGTACTCAGGTGTTCCACATTGTATCACAATCACAAAGAGAGATGTCAGATGTGGAAACTAAAAAATACTTTTGCTGACTTTTGCAATGCATCATATTTCTGCAATTTCACCCAGTTATATACTTTAAATTTCTACATCCATTGATGCAAAAAACGCATCTGGACACCATGCGTTTTTAATGCGGTTTCCATGCGTTTTTCGCATTTTCACTTAAATAAAGGTACATATTGCCCATCAACAATATATATTAATTTTAAAACATTGAGAACAATATCAAATACCATTTCT